>NC_136494.1:65426738-65509238 GCF_053919585.1 Euprymna scolopes | reverse complement strand
ATATATAATAAAATAGGACAATAAGATTGCAAATGAATACCACTAAACATTAATTTATTATAAACTGTTTAAAAATTAGTTATGCAAATTAAGTATGAACATGGCTGCGTTTAAGTCTTTGCTTTTTACTTTATGTACAGTATTTCAAAAGATTCTGTTGTATTAATGATTCAAATAAAAGCTGTTTGGATTGTAATATATATATATATTTTTTAACTTTTTGCATTTAAACTTATGCAGGATACATAAAGTATTGGCGGGCATAGCAGGATTATTATTATTATTATATATATATTTTTTTCATATTTCAGAATTATCAATGGCAACCCCTGTAATTACGCAACAAATGAACAAGTGGAGAATTATCATAACTATAAAGATTGAATGTAGTAATTTAGGAATAGAACCATTTTTAAAAGTTGCTAGATAGATAGATATACGGCACAACCACGTTCACTCACCAGTTCTCACCAGATCATTGAAGTTAAGCAATGATGAGCCTGGCCAGTACCAGATGGATGAACATTTAGGACGTTGTATGTTGTAAAAAATGTCCAGGTTGGTATCTGGGGACGTGTTTAACTAACGGGGAAGGGGGAGATACCCCCCCCCCAAATCAAGACGGAAAGCAACAGGAAACTGCTGTTTTAATTTGTCTTCCAGAGATTACTATGGCTCTATAATTTGGAGAGCTGTGGTTGTCAACGCTGTTAAAACAGTTACCCCCCATACACATACAAAATGTCGCTTGTTTTAATGGTACTACTCCCGTCTTCGTAGCTCTCATGCTATTTGAAATAATCATTTATCACAGTTAATAAATGATTTTGTGCATTTATTTTTAGAAAATGACTGAAATTGGACAGAAAATAATGTGTATTTTCTTTTTACATCGGTAAATGATATTAGTGGATGGCATTAATTGAAACATTATTAGGGGTGAAGTGGAACATTTCGATTAAACATCTACATTATATCCTGGTTATATAATCATGCAGAATCATGTGTTTTTTGTTTTCTAGATTTGTTCATTAATAATAGAACACACAGATGTCATTTGAAACATACGATCACAACAAAAAGATATATATAATAATGTTCTAATTTGTTGACAGAACCACAACAAAATCACCTGCCCTTGTAATTATTCTTTAAAGTTTTGTTAGTTCTTTAGACGAGCATTTTTGCCTCTTAATAATATGATTTTATTCAACGCTACAAACCATCAGCAGCCAATTTGATTAATGGTTGGTTGTAACATACATTTTATTAACATTTCTCAATTACCATTTCCTTAGTGCAAGGAATTCTGGAGACATAAGCAGTTGGTCAATAGTAACAGTTGGCAAACCTAACTGCTGACCATTTAAAGATAACCACATGATCTTGTTTGCATTTAGTATTTCTATCACACAATTTCAATATGTAATAATTGATCTGGAGTTTCAATCATTCACGGTTTAACGTTTGTTTTGTATACATGTGCATATGTTGGACGTCTTTTAAAAATGGACTTTTAAACTAACTTATTTCAGTCTAGGTCGTTATTCTTCTTTTTCCCAAATCCATTCTTATCACGTCCTCCTGTATTTCTTTGTCTTCTCCTGGTAACTGACCTCGCCACTTTAACTGTTCTACATCTAATCACAAAATTTATTAATTCTTTCAACAAGACCATACCAACGCAGTCTCCTGTTTTGAACACACTCCTTAATACAAATTTAATCTTGCTCTGAAGTAATCAGATTTAATCTTGCCTTCAAGACTCGCATCACATATATAATTCCTCTCCATGCAACGCATGTCCTTAAATCTCACTGGCCTGAGTTTTCTTTCATGCATCATCATGCTACATGCATGTGCCTGATAGACTCTTCCTTTGGTTAACGGTGGTAATGTTTTGCTGTTTAGTAATAATAGAAGTTGCATGAACTTACTCCATCTGCTCCCAGCTTTTGCAACCGCACCAACACCAGCGTCAGCCTGTGTTCCAATGGTATCACCAAGGTAACAAAATCTCTGGAGAACCTCAATGGCTTCGACATCTAAATATAATTTTCTACATCTGGGTTCTTATCCATCTCCCTTATCTTACAATTAGTGCAAACAAGCTGGTTATCAACTCTAAACCTACATTTAATTCCACTGCACTTTTTGTGTAATTAATGTTTACGATCAATACCACAAGCGTTAAAGGGGGGGGAAAAACATTGTGGCTAAGCATAATCAAAAAACAGACAGAAAGTAGAAATAAAACAGGACAAGACAAGTTTTTAGGTGAAGTGCACTGGAAACAACCCTGACATGAAGGCTAATAAATCTATTACACCTAACACATCAATAAAAAAGATAAATAAAAAAAGAAAGCAATCAATCTTGTAAACAAACCTTTGAGATTCATCGGATATTTAATAATTAATTATACATTTTTTTTACATGAATGATTTCGTCTGTCGACTTTAATGGCGCATCAACCGTTTTTTTTTTTTTTTTTTTTTTTTTCCTTTTTATAATCAGATATAAGCAGTATACCTACAACTTTATTTTATTTGCTATTTACTAATGAATCAACACTTACCAAAGCTAAAAGCCACTAAAGAATAAAGATTAAGATGTCAGTTGAATTTCTTTCTCTCTCTATTTAACATAACTTTTACTTTGTCCCGGATTAATACACTTTTTTTTTTAAACATTTTGCAAGCTCATTCACCAATCCTTACAACTGTGAGTCAGCTGTCTTAAAATTCTACGCTGTACAATTATACTTTAACACTTCTGCTTCCAAGTTTCTCTTAACTAGCCAATCTTTCTGCGATTCAAGACATCTATAGTTCAACAACGGTTTAAATAAATGTCAATCTTGTGTTATTTACTAACTCATTTAGCATATTAAGAGTCTTCATTAATGAACCAGTAGAACGGGGTTCAATCCTCAGTCATAACAAAAACTTCTTGCTAAACATTCAGCATTATAAAGTGAGTAACATAGGTAAGTGAAGCAATTTAGAAAAAGGAGTAGCGCTTTCCCCTACATCTTGGTGTTGTAGCCAAAGGAAAGGTCAATCCATTTATTATTATTATTATTATTATTATTATTATTATTATTATTATTGAAATAGAATTTGAATTAAAAAAAAAGTGCAAGCCACTTAATGTCATTTAAGTTTGATTTGTTTGTTTTACGGCATATCAACATCTTTAAGATTATTTAATGCCGGAACACAATACTTATATTCAATGATGGATTTTCTTTTATAAAAACAAAAGTTTTGGGAAATATTGGTTAATGTTGTTAAAAAACAAAATTTCATCTCTAATTTTATATCTAATCAAATCAATATTTTATTGTTTTCATTACTAATATACAAGGTGATTTGAAAGTAATTTCCTATTATTAAAGGCTTGTAATTTATTACTGAAATATAATTTTTAGAAAAAGAAGTATAATAAAAGTGTATAGCATAAGTTTTTATTCAGAATTCAATACAGGTGCCACCATTCGACACTAGCATTTCAAGACGCCTGGGAACCGCATCAACTAATTTCACAAGGTACATTTTTCTTTTTTACTAATGAGTCAACACCTTTTCCCATCGTCAAAAATATTACTCATGGAATATAAGGACTAGAAGAAAAAAGGGGCTGCCTCACAACTCTTTCTCTCTTCTGTATTTATTTCTTATAAGAATTATACGTCAGTAACAAATTTCAAGTATAGGGAGTTACTTTCTAGTCACTTGTAGAGAGAGAGATGAACGGATTAACTCTGTTACAGTTCTAAGTCCTCTTTCTGCCACCAATGACACTGAAGAAATCTATTTGGAGTCAATTTTTTAAATCTCACTGCTAATAGCCTTTCTCTACATTTTTGATAAGTGATTTCTCTCAATTGAACGTTATTTGATCTACTTATACAACGTTTTCATAGCATCATTTATCACCCGTTGGCGTCATGGGCAAAATGATGAGACATACGCTTGCTAACATGTGATTTGAAGTTCCATTCCAGTCAGTTTCAGTCTACAAAATGCTTTTTTACATTTATTCTAATTTTACATGGCGGTCGACTTTTTACATTGACAGAAGAGGAAGGGAAAAAATAAATGAGCGATTTTTTTAAAAATTAATTTTGATTTTTAAAGGAGTAGTAAAATCATTTTTTTTTTTTTTAAACTTTCATTCAGTTTAAATAAAAGTTTTAACAGGCAAAAAAATCATTTCATTCATATATTAACAAAAGTAAAATGACTCCTAGTCAACGCCGAGTATGAGCAGCTAATTGTGTATAATTGAAAACAAGTCACTGATCTTACCAGTTTCGAGGGTGAATTATTAACTTCCTTAAATGCTTCAGGCTATGATTCAGTCTTTTGTGTTCGTGAGTATGACGTCATTTGTTGCTGGTTATAAGAATCAGCAAGAACATTTTCTATGAGTATGAAACAATAGAAAAAGTGATAACTATACAAAAAACGATTATTGTTGCTCATGCAAGTCCGCCATCTTGGATCTGTTCTCTTTTGACATTACTTGTTTAACCAGGGGAGATAACTATTCTTTTTCTGTTAGAGATATTTCCATTTTATTATCGCTACCATAAGTGGTGAGATGAATAAGAGTCTTTCTTGCTATCTTTTCAGTACAAATCAATGGCTTTCTGTCTGTAGCTGCACCGTGGAACAAGCTGTCAGAAGCTGTGATTAGCCTGCAGACATCCAAAGAGTTAAAAGGTGGTTCTGGATGCCTCTGGTCACTGAATCTTTGGATGATTTTTCTGGTAGCACTTACCCTAGGCAGGTTGAACCTGCTTCCTCTGAAGAAACAAGTTTCATTGGAATACCAAATTAGTAAACAGCCCCCAGTGGCTTGTATATTCCCCATGACAACATTAGCTTTTTACAGTTCTTGTAGAGGGGTGTCGAGCTCATCCGACATGTAGCACGTGGCATTCCCAAATGGTCACCCATCTGGTACTGGTCAGGCTCAACATTTCTTAACTTCAGTGTCACTAACGAGAACCAGAGTGTCAACATGATTATGCCGTATAACCTGTCACTTAAGTAGTGGAGGACGCCAATCATACATCATTAACAGATGTTTAAATCTACTTTTCAAGAAGTTTTTCACCTTAGTGTCAAATTGTGGTCTCTACAGAACCCAGCAAAACATTAACGATAGACGCTTTCATTTCAATAGAAAAAAAAGCAGCATTCTCTGTCCATGCTTCTGTTCTATTGAACAGCTTACCAGAAGAGGCCGTGATAATGTCTACCATATCTAGGTTTAAAGTCGTCTTCAACTAACATTCAGATTGCATACAGACACTGTCCTTTTACATTGCTTGTTGCACTTGGCAGTGTTTTATGTTAATAAATTTGATTTGGTTTAAACTGGGGTTTCATACATTTCTTAGCAATATCTGTACTATCATATGAATGGAACTGTGGATGTGTGCATGAGTTCGTTCTCTATGAACTCAAAAACAGCTGGGCCGATTTTTATGAAATTTCACACGAAAGTACTTTATGTGAGTGGCAGTATTCTTAGTATAGTTTTGTATCAGAATGTCTTCAATAAGTATCAATAATCAAAAAAAAAAATCTGATGAAAGGAACATACGATTTTTAACAGTCTGACATCACAAGTGCATTTCAGAAGTTTTATTACCACATAAGCCGAAAGGCTCGACATATAAAATCAACAGTAGGTTCTTTGATATGACAGGGGCACTTCGAAATGAATGTTTTTGTTTAGAGCACAAGTGAAGCATGATAATTGACTTTTTCATTTTAAACTTCAATTCAAGCCATTATATATATAAATTTTTATAAAATCAACAGTAGGTTCTCTACAGTGCAATGTAGACTACAATGTCTTTGTAGACTAAGTCACTACAGGGAGGCATGTAAAGTTTCCTCAATACACCACAATGGGTCCCAAACTAGAGCAGGCAATCAATTGATTTGATTGAAAAATGGGAGATTTCACTAATTTCAACGACAATAAAAATATGAGAGTATGAAACTTTCATTGACCATTTAATCCCGGGCAACGTCAGATCTCCCTGCTAGTTAGTGTATAACTAAATGCTATAGAACTAAGTATAGTTGATTTGCTAATGACAATGTTTTATTAGGATTTTTTTTTTTCGTCTGGATATTGATGGCATCAAAATTTTATCTTGAAGTGAGCTTGTGCAGTCCCCCATCGATTTTGTCTTTTCTTGAACTGCCTAAGGCGCTTTTGAAACTAATCTACTTCAATCTTCTTGATAACTCCAAAAATATTAAAGCAATTGCTAAATTATTAAATATTTTATCAGCGTCTTCATGAGTGGTATTTTTTTTTTCTTTTTTGCACTCACCCTATACTAAAATGGTTGTGGATCGTACTCTTCCTCAGTTGTCTTTTCATCCTCTGAACTGGCACAGAGAATGCCGGAACTTTGAGAAAGCTTATTGACACTCAGATTCCAGAGAAAATCAATAATAAACAACTGCTGCAATAAAACAAATCGATTTGCAACTGTTTTCAAAGGAAGCAGAAAATACTGCAAATCTAAGGAAGCCTTGCTGTCATTCAGACTCCAAGGAACACTACATGTTATTGCCTGTAAGTAATCACTGATAATGATTTGTGTGAGAACTCTTTGTGAATAAATAATAGCAATGAACCCATTTTCACTATTAAAAAATTATAAATTTTTATATGAAAAATTAAGTATTTGCTCAGCAAAATAAAACAAATGGATTTTTATTTCAAGTTGTATAGAGTACCTATTTACTATGCCTCCCCACGGGACAGAGTTAGACACCAGGGTCGTTTTTTAACGTGGAGAAAAGGTACAAAAATAAAAAATTGTCTCAGTCGTGAAGGATTGATCCTCCACCGAAGGAGAACAAGAAATGGAAGTGCAGCATCTGAAAAACAGATACTACACTTTGATCTTGTTTATATATTTTATTGAGAAAGAAAAAATTGAACATAAAAAAAAAAACGTACAAAAAATTCAATTCAACAAAATTAGGCACAAGGCCCTACAAGAAATTGGGAGGGGGAGGGTACAGGGTCTTTTTGACTATGTAACAGATGAGACTTTGAAGTCTTACTCTTGACTGGCAACATTTACCAAAATACCTCAATCACTCTGTGGATCCTAATCTAACTAATAACCCCAGCGTTCAATGTAAAATTTAACTTTGATCTTGGCCAAAAGGCCAAGTAGAAATGTATATCTTCCCTCATGTTGTCTTTTAATTTTCGTATTCCATGAACGAGGTTTCTGACAAACGGGGAAGAATTATTCTTTTTGGGTCAGAATCTATCGATCAAACATCAGTTTTTGACCTTGCAATTTTTTTATTTTTAGTTTCTCACATGAAGTGGCTTCATGCCTTGCCTCGATCGAATTCCATGAAAAAAATATAAAAATTAAAAGGGAATAATCACGTTACATTTTGATTTGTTTGAAATCAAGAGAATAGTGTGTGGATCAAACCCATATACAAAACGGTGAATTACTTTGATATGTAATTATTTTCCATGCTTTTCTTATAAGGATATTTTTCAACAGAAATATTTGTGAAGAAATATTATGAATTGTATTTTCAACCTTACATGTGTAAAAAAAAGAGCAGACAGATAAAACAAAAAATAAAAATAATTAGACCAATTTTTAAACAATGCAATGTTACTCTCCGATATGTTTTTAAATAACGGGCATATGTATTGATTTTTGGTTGAAAAGGGTAACAGGAGTTACTGAAAATTCTCAAATCCAGACGAAAAAAAGAAAAACCTATATATAACAATATATTAACCTGTTAACAGAAATAAAGCAAAAATAACTCTAAACGAATGGAGTTGTCTCCCCTTGGCAGACTCACATTATTTACAATATTGTTCATGTAAAGTTATTTTTTTTTATTGTTAATAAATAGTTTAATGCTCATTCGAAGTGCCTTTGCTAATTCTCATAACCACCAACAAATGGCATCATTATTAAGAACACAATAAATTGGTGATGTGGTCAAGATAATTGATGATTTAAAAACAATATTTTCCTGTAACCACATGGTGTCTTTAAAAAAAAAATCTAACATAATTTCTTTTTCTTTCCGCAATAATTTTTTTATGCGTAAATAAAAAATATCAAAACTGAATTATTTTCGTCATGAATCCTAATATGCTAGATAAAATCCTTAGAAGCCAACAAGAACAATTGCTACAGGTACAAAACAAATTAACTGAGACTTTAACACAATTTCAAACACAACTCTCGATGGCGGCAATCGTAAGTTTGAATTCTTTTGATAGTCTAGCAAATACAATAACTGAATTTCAGTTTAATCCTGATCTAAACCGTTGGAAGGACACTTTCCAACATGAATTTAGTGGGAAAGATGATGGCTGGGAATTGCGTTTGTTACTTCGAAAACTTGGTACAATGAAACACCAACGCTATATAAATTTTATTTTACCCAAAAGATCAGAAGATTTCACATTTAATGAAACTGTAGCACAGTTAACGGAATTTTTGGTAAGTTATCATTATTTATCATCTGCTGTAATTGCTGGAAATAATAAAAAAAAAAAGTGATATCAATGAATTTGTTATTTATACTGGAATTGTAAATGTACAATGTGAAAAATTTCGGCTGAAATCGCTGACAGAGAATCAATTCAAATGCCTCATTTTCATCAAAAGATTACAATCTCTAGATGACGCTGGCATACACACACACCTCTATTGTCTATGTTGGAAAAAGACAAAAACATAACATTGAAAATTCTGACCAGAGAATGTCAACGTTTAATAACCTTTAAACGAGACACTACAATGGTGCAACAACAATATTCTATTATCCCATCTGTTTTCAGCAATATAAAATCAGTAGGAACATTTCCCACTGGAAGGAGAAAGAACCCTCCAACACCCTGTTGGTCATGTGGAGAAATGCAATATATTCGTTTTTGCACATTTAAAAAAACACACATGTCTACATTGTTCACGTTGCGGGTACAAAGACGAATTTTGTGAAAAAAATAACCGTAACAGTACCAAGATCAATACTTCCCAGCCAAGAGATAAAACCCACATAAAAACGCCAAGATGTTTCCAGAAATTCTCATCAAATTCAATTTTTGCCACGTTTAACGTAAATTTTGAATCTCGGAAATATATACTTGCTGAGATAAACAACAAGCCAGTAAATTTTCAGTCCGATACCGATTCAGATATCACTTGTGTTCACATCAAACATGGGAGATGTTGGAAAAACAAACTCTTAAGAATACAACTCATATTGCTTGCAGTGCATCGGGAAACAAGACACAACTAACTGGTGAGCTAACATGTAATGTCTCTTTTAAAGAATAATATTTTCAGGTGTGTGCTATGTTTCTGATGCATCAACACTGAATCTTCTGGGTTTGAATTTTATTGAAAAAACTTGTTCCCCTAAACTCAATTTTCAATTTTTTCCATATTACTGCTGCAGCAGATACTGAAACACATTTTAAGAAGACACTTGAGGCAAAGTTCAGCAATGTTTTTCAAGACGGTCTTAGATGTTATACTAAAATTAACGTAACTTTAAAACTAAAGTCAGATGCAAAACCAGTCTTCAGCTACAGTGGAAAAAGAACTAGACCGCCTTCAACAAGTAGGAGTAATCCAGTCTACAAATTACTCGTCCTGAGCAGCACCTATTATCATTGTCAAGGAGGCTAATGGCAAGATCGTCAATTCCTACCTGGACAACCTGTATTGACAAAAATACTACTGCAATGGTAAAGAAAAATGGACACAAAGTCTCATAGTACGTCGTTCTGATAATGTAATTTATGATGTGGATGTACAATCATCTATTTGGGTCAGACATGCAAATCAACTTCGTCACTCATACCTTCCAATGAGACAACCAAATGACAACCATTTCTTTTAATGTTTTACTGAACACATTTAAATTACCCCCAAAGTGTTCAAGCAACGTGCAGTAAGGGAAGCAAGTATCATAAGAAAGGTCCAACTAGACGGATGGGGCGAAAGTACAAACCAGCTTCAACTCTACAAGTAGATCTGCATCAAACATCGTACAAGCATCATATTTCAAAGGAGGGGGGGTTATTAGCGAAAATAAAGAGAAATAACTCTATAAAAAAAAGGTTATCTCTTCCTGCCAAACAGAATGAACGAAGATGGCGGATTTACATTATTTGCAATATCGTTGTTTTAAAGTTATAATTTTTCTATTGTTAATAATAGTTCCATGCTCACACAAAGTGTTCTTGCTAATTCTCATAATCAGCAACAAATGAAGGCATTCTTAAGAACACATCATAACCATATTTCGAAATAAAAAAGAAAAGAAAAAAGCCCCCAAATAGTGGACGATTTCATAAATAAAACGAGGAGTTGCAGTACTATTTATTTCTTACAATAACATCTTTCAACAGAAGTATCTGTAGACGAGTATTATTTCATTTTTTTTTTTTTTCACTGGAAAACCAGCGATCTCCTGCTTTATTTCAATGCATGTAGAAATTGACCATAATCACTAACATTTTCAACTTGCACAAATCAGCTTTAGTTACATGATGGTACAACAAATTAAAATTGATGAATTTATTATGAAATACCAGGTGAAAAACATTTCAAGATTCTTGCTCATTCTCATGTTGGGCTTATATGCACAGTAAATAATGATTTGATACTCACTTACCAATCATTAAATCATTATGCAATCAGACAATATATATATATATAATAAAATTAAGTTGAAGAATAAATTTTCAATGATAAGCCAAACCTACTTGGGTAAAAAAAGTTCTTTAATTTAAAAAGATAAAGAGTAGAGTTACAAAACAACTTTATAAAGTCAATTAGGGTTACAGACAGGGGAATAATGGAGAAACCTCTTTAGGTCATGGCATTTAAAAGCTAAATGCTTGTCGTCAGAAGAGGAGAAAAGGATAAAAAAGACATCGACTCTAAAAACATTCAGATTAGAATTGAAAAAAAAAAAAAAATTATATTAAGTGGAATGAGGTGGGGAGAGTAATATAATGTGGATAAAAGAGACAGGAGCCAGAAAAAAAAAACAATAAAATAAAAGTTAAAACTTGATAATTTAATAAAGTTCCTATGTAACTTTACCGTATATCTTTCTAACATATATATATATATATATATATATATATATATATTGAAGACAGAGTTATCTCTATGTCAAAACTTTATATAAGCTCTTCCAGGATATCGAGCATTCTCATCTATAAATAAAGCAATTGATACAACTATATTGGTTAATTTATTAATATATGAAGCATAAATTGATGAATGGATAATAATTATAATAAAAAGATGAACTTACTCGTTTTAAAGATAAAAGGAATTCCAATTGATTTCCATAACGATGAAATAATAAGCATACAACGTAATGGAATCGAAAAACAAAAGATGAAGAAAAGGATATTTATTGTTTCTTCCAAGTCCTCCAGGTCCCACTCGATACTACGGAGACTATTGCGTAGTTCATTAGTGGTCCAATCAAGTTCCTCCTTGGTAATAGATCCGGGGTCATCTTGCAGTTCACACCATCTCATGTACAAACCCTGAGCTGTTTGAACTGCTTTCTGCACTTCACTGAAAAATAGAGGAAAAAAAAAAAAAAAAGGTTAATAATTTAAAATAAATACATTTAAATACGGTGTTTAGAGACACATAAAAGTTTAAACTGCAGTTAATTGGCTGTAATCGATGAAGAAAAAAAAATACGACAATCTTAGGTTTCGGAAATTTTCAGATTTAAATATTTTGTAGCTTCCCATCCAAGATGGCAGACAGACAACTGTTACACACTTAATCGGCTGCTATTTTAAAGGGTCATATTCTGTTATATTTTAAATCCATTCATAAATTTATAAAATTAATTATTTTCATAATAAAATTGAAGAAAAAAATATTTTCGAATAATAAATTGTTATTTTATAAAATGGATCCAAAATATAACATGATAGAAGTCGATTAATTGACGTCAGAGTTGTTCACCATTTGGGATGAGAAATTACAAAATGACCGAACAATTTATCAATTTTTCACGCATAATGCTTTGGACAACTAAGCAACACCTTCATTTCTATCTCTATACTCATCTAATTATGAGACAAATTATTTTATTTCGATTAATAGTAAATAATTAAAATAATAATTTAAGAATAATTCACTGATAGATAAGTAGGCCGATACTATTTTCAGATAATAACTTTATTCATCGAAAATGATGGAGGTCTGAAACATTCAATGATATTATGGCAACATGAGTATAACATAACAATTCAACTATCTGTTGGATAAATCTAAGATGCACTAATGGCTGAATTATGATTATGTAATACACTATCCTCTAGAAATAATAAAAAAAAACAATGCAATAAATTTATTTGATTTCATTTGTACTTTTCGTCTATCCGTTTTTCGTGTATGTATAATTTATCCCCCTCTCCTAAAAAACAAAACAAAAACACTTTCAAATAAAAATTAAAGTTTATCAATAATTATCAGAAAGACACAGCGTTGCTCGGGATTGAACATATCGAAAGTTTTTTGAAATTCTAAGAGTCGGAGACTGAATTTTGGGGGAATTTTAGGAGTTAGAGTCTGAATTTTTGTTTTTAATTTTAGGAGTCAGTGCTAGAGCTTATATCTCCTGACTCCACAATCCTATTTAAAAGCTTTACCAAATTAATATTAAAGTCACACTCATAAAATAGTTTGATAATGATGTTCAAATAAATGTTTGCATGTTAAAGCTAAAACTATAGAACTGAGAGGAAGCATTTTTTCTTAAATGCCATGAAAACAAAGGCAAAAAAAAAAAAAACCACGATTTCATTAAGGAGATAACCATTTAAGATGGGAATGTCTCAAAGACATGCTGTCGACAGTTGCACTCAACAAGATGTACAGTTGGAGGCAAGCAGTTGAGAAAAAACTTTTCTATTTTAGTTTCATCTCATCATATCTGCTTATTGAACGTTGGGAAATTTTAAACAGAAAACAAACATATAAAATATGACAAAATCTGCTTAAAGAAAATGGAGAGTAAGAAAACTGTAGAAGTTCGAACCAAAGGAGAAAGAGAGACAGACAACGGTCTGATCGAAGAGAGGGACAGAGAGAAACTTGAGAGAGAGAGAGAAAGAAAATGCAGATGAGAAGAAGGAGAGAGAGAAACAGATAGAAACCTGAAGTGAGAGAAGGAAAGAGATAGAAACCTCAGAAGAGAGAGAGAGTAAAAGCGAACCCTGGTAGAGAAAGGGAAGAAGGGAAGAGGAAGAGGTTTAATCATGAGAGAGAGTGGTGGGGGTTGGGGAAGCAAGAGAACCTTGGTAAAGAGGAGGGAAGAGAAAGAGACAGAAACCTCAGAAGAGAGAGAGAGAGAGAGAGTAAAAGCGAACCGTGGTAGAGAAGGGGAAGAAGGGAAGAGGAAGAGGTTTAATCATGAGAGAGAGTGGTGGGGGTGGGGGAAGCAAGAGAACCTTGGTAAAGAGGAGGGAAGAGAAAGAGACAGAAACCTCAGGAGAGAGAGAGTAAAAGCGAACCGTGGTAGAGAAGAGGAAGAAGAGAAGAGAAAGAGGCAGAAACCTAAAACACAAAGAAAAAGAGGGAGAGAGTACACAGAGAGAAAACAAGAGAGAGGGGGGGTTGTATACTGAAGTCCGGAAAGCAAGAAAAAAAAAGTAAAAAGTATATATCATTGGTACTTAAAGAAAAACAATATTTACATTTTTTGAACGGGTTTCTTTGTATTGGTTGCCACCATTTTTACGTTTCAGCCATCTTTGGTCATATTTTGTCATAATTAGTAACATTTATTTAATCCACTATAACAAAAGCGCATGAAGAAGGCGAGAGAAGACAATGGTTGAAGCATTGTTAAAATGACAGCGACCAAAATTGAAAAAATAGTTTAAGACATGCAAAGAACAATACCACATTTCGGAAATTATACACATTGAAACTCAAAGAAAGAACGGAGTTTTTTTTTTCTTTACGGCATATCAACCCTTTTAGGTTGATTTAATATCGAATTCAATTATTTTGGTAAAAGATTTTATTTTTCAAATTCTTAATATTAATGAATTATTTGTATATTACTATACATCACAGATTCGTTTAAAATAATTTTTTTTGGCTCTCACATTTTTATGATTATGATATAGTATTTTGATTTTTCAACATACCCTTAGAACACACACAAATATATATATATATATATATATATATATATATATTTGTCAGTATCTCCCCACATTCTCGTAACGTATTAAAAAAATGGAAATGAAAAATGTCAAGCGTTAGAGTTACGACCCAGATGACACGTTGTTTTATATCAGATCATTATCGTTATGAAATAGCCAACCCGAACGGCAAAACTGACAGAACACAACGACTAAGGGCGCTTTATATATATATATATATATATATATATATATATATATATATATATATATAAATACTTTTATTACATAAGGTTTAATCTCTCCAAACGAATCTTTTGAAAAAAAAAATCGATTACAAACTATCTTGAAGTTAATGTTAATGGCTGCTCTTTAAATCGATCCGATCCGGAAATATTCCTTGACTTCATGTCAAGTCTGTCATCTTATAGAAAAAAGTGTAGAGCCTGGTCCATCCATTTAGACTTTTTGTTTTTGAATTGATTGTGAATATTTTCATTGGAAATTATCTGAATTGCCATTGATATTGAAGAGGAAAATCATTTTACTCTTTTGTAATAATAAAGTTCTGACACATGTACATATGAAGAAATATTGTTAAGTGTTGATTTTTAGGGCATGATTACAAAATATTAATCATGTTGTAAAGTTTGCATTCTACTGAATTAAAATATATAAGCTCTGTTTGACATAACGTGGTAAGCATTACGCTTAATTTTATCTTCAGTATTTAAGATATTCTATTTAACCCCTAGATGGAATCCCGACAGGTACTACCACTTCAGAATGTGACTAAGAAGTAACTCCACACTCCAAAATGTTTTCAAAATAAAGGTTTCACCATCAAATACATGCTTATCAAAGCCAAAAGCTAACAGAGCAGAAGAGTTAATGAGATGGTTGAATTGTCAGTTAAAATGATAAAGAATATTATGAGAATTATGAATGGAACGCACAGAATTTTAACATTTCTGTTTATGACAAGTCTATGTTGACATTGGCTTTGAAAATGACCATGTTGTAGTTTGCAAGGAAGCAATTTCTTGGTTCTTAGAAAGAAGTTCGGTTTGATACTACACACAATGGCTAAAAGGAAAGTTCTTTGCAATTGTGGTAGTATGATGATATCGAAAATTCATTGAAAAATAAATCAATCGTCATTTAACGAATTCTAAATAAAGCCAAAGCTTTTTAAATTATCGAAAATAAAAAAAGGAGTGCAAAAACAAAACAAAAAAATAAAAAGTGTGATTATCTCCCTTTCTCGTGAAAGGAGATAGTAAATAAACAAATAAAAATTAAGATAACGAGTAGCTTAATTACCTTAATTAGAGCATTAAGAGATGTCCACATAAAAAATAATGATCACGAACTAATTTAGACAAACATCAAAATAACAAAGCGGACAGTATCTTGTAATCCTTCAAGAGGTTTCAGCGAGTCAGTCTGTACGGCTGCTGCAGTTATGTTATGAAAGTTTTCTGAAGCCGAAACATGCCAGTTCTCAGACAACAAGGCTAACATTAATATTGCTATCATTACAAAAATTCCTCACCCCCATCTTCCAAACAAACTCAAACATTTCATTGTCGCCAACATTTCTCTGCCCATGTGACTGATCTGATTAGGGAGGAACATGTAGTCAGCTGTAAGATTTGGAGTCTGAAGCCAATTGTGGTAAGAAGTAGGGGTCAGAGGATGGGCAATAACCAAAATCAATGAAATTTGTTTTAATCTTTCTTTAGCCTGGAACAGGCCAGCCTGTATGTCTCCACTTTAAAGGATTCCAAGGATAGAAAACGCAAAAGAAAAGTTTGATATTTCCAGAGATGAGAGACTGGAAAATGTAAAATTCCAAGTGGAAATATTAAAAAGATGAAAAGAAAGTAATAAGAAAATATTTGCTAAATAGTTTAGAATAGCTGTGTTTATGGAAGGACAAAAGATATAAACGGATATAAAGATTAAATATTTGAAAAAAGCGTGTGTGCCTAGATAAAGAGTATAAAAGAGGACACACACACAAACCTAGATAAGAAAAAGAGGGGGAGTGAGAAAGACAAAACCCTACATGAAAGAAAGGAGAGAGAGAGAGAGTAACGAGAGAGAGACGAATATCGAAATAAGAGAAAGGGAGAGAGAGACGAATATCGAAATAAGAGAAAGGGAGAGAGAGACGAATATCTAAATAAGAGAAAGGGAGAGAGAGACGAATATCGAAATAAGAGAAAGGAAGAGAGAGACGAATATCGAAATAAGAGAAAGGGACAGAGAGACGAATATCGAAATAAGAGAAAGGGAGAGACAGACGAATATCGAAATAAGAGAAAGGGAGAGACAGACGAATATCGAAATAAGAGAAAGGGAGCGACAGACGAATATCGAAATAAGAGAAAGGGAGAGACAGACGAATATCTAGATGATAGGAGAGAGACAGACGGAAATCTAGATGATAGGAGAGAGAGAGAGAGGAAAATCTAAATGATAGGAGAGAGAGATATGAAAGCCCAGATGAAAGGAGGGAGAGAAAGATACGAAAGCCCAGATGAAAGAAGGGAGAGAAAGATACGACAGCCCAGATGAAAGGAGGGAGAGAAAGATACGAAAGCCCAGATGAAAGAAGGGAGAGAAAGATACGAATGCCCAGATGAAAGGAGGGAGAGAAAGATACGAAAGCCCAGATGAAAGGAGGGAGAGAAAGATACGAAAGCCCAGATGAAAGGAGGGAGAGAAAGATACGAAAGCCCAGATGAAAGGAGGGAGAGAAAGATACGAAAGCTCAGATGAAAGGAGGGAGAGAAAGATACGAAAGCTCAGATGAAAGGAGGGAGAGAAAGATACGAAAGCTCAGATGAAAGGAGGGAGAGAAAGATACGAAAGCCCAGATGAAAGAAGGGAGAGAAAGATACGACAGCCCAGATGAAAGGAGGGAGAGAAAGATACGAAAGCCCAGATGAAAGAAGGGAGAGAAAGATACGAATGCCCAGATGAAAGGAGGGAGAGAAAGATACGAAAGCCCAGATGAAAGGAGGGAGAGAAAGATACGAAAGCCCAGATGAAAGGAGGGAGAGAAAGATACGAAAGCCCAGATGAAAGGAGGGAGAGAAAGATACGAAAGCCCAGATGAAAGGAGGGAGAGAAAGATACGAAAGCCCAGATGAAAGGAGGGAGAGAAAGATACGAAAGCCCAGATGAAAGGAGGGAGAGAAAGATACGAAAGCCCAGATGAAAGGAGGGAGAGAAAGATACGAAAGCCCAGATGAAAGGAGGGAGAGAAAGATACGAAAGCCCAGATGAAAGGAGGGAGAGAAAGATACGAAAGCCCAGATGAAAGGAGGGAGAGAAAGATACGAAAGCCCAGATGAAAGGAGGGAGAGAAAGATACGAAAGCCCAGATGAAAGGAGGGAGAGAAAGATACGAAAGCCCAGATAAAAGAAGGGAGAGAGAGATGTGAAAGCTCAGATGAAAGGAGGGAGAGAAAGATAAGAAAGCCCAGATGAAAGGAGGGAGAGAAAGATACGAAAGCCCAGATAAAAGAAGGGAGAGAGAGATGTGAAAGCTCAGATGAAAGGAGGGAGAGAAAGATACGACAGCCCAGATGAAAGGAGGGAGAGAAAGATACGAAAGCCCAGATGAAAGGAGGGAGAGAAAGATACGAAAGCCCAGATAAAAGAAGGGAGAGAGAGATGTGAAAGCTCAGATGAAAGGAGGGAGAGAAAGATACGAAAGCCCAGATGAAAGGAGGGAGAGAAAGATACGAAAGCCCAGATGAAAGGAGGGAGAGAAAGATACGAAAGCCCAGATAAAAGAAGGGAGAGAGAGATGTGAAAGCTCAGATGAAAGGAGGGAGAGAAAGATACGAAAGCCCAGATGAAAGGAGGGAGAGAAAGATACGAAAGCCCAGATGAAAGGAGGGAGAGAAAGATACGAAAGCCCAGATGAAAGGAGGGAGAGAAAGATACGAAAGCCCAGATGAAAGGAGGGAGAGAAAGATACGAAAGCCCAGATGAAAGGAGGGAGAGAAAGATACGAAAGCCCAGATGAAAGGAGGGAGAGAAAGATACGAAAGCCCAGATAAAAGAAGGGAGAGAGAGATGTGAAAGCTCAGATGAAAGGAGGGAGAGAAAGATACGAAAGCCCAGATGAAAGGAGGGAGAGAAAGATACGAAAGCCCAGATAAAAGAAGGGAGAGAGAGATGTGAAAGCTCAGATGAAAGGAGGGAGAGAAAGATACGAAAGCCCAGATGAAAGGAGGGAGAGAAAGATACGAAAGCCCAGATGAAAGGAGGGAGAGAAAGATACGAAAGCCCAGATAAAAGAAGGGAGAGAGAGATGTGAAAGCTCAGATGAAAGGAGGGAGAGAAAGATACGAAAGCCCAGATGAAAGGAGGGAGAGAAAGATACGAAAGCCCAGATGAAAGGAGGGAGAGAAAGATACGAAAGCCCAGATGAAAGGAGGGAGAGAAAGATACGAAAGCCCAGATGAAAGGAGGGAGAGAAAGATCCGAAAGCGCAGATGAAAGGAGGGAGAGAAAGATACGAAAGCCCAGATGAAAGGAGGGAGAGAAAGATACGAAAGCCCAGATGAAAGGAGGGAGAGAAAGATACGAAAGCCCAGATGAAAGGAGGGAGAGAAAGATACGAAAGCCCAGATAAAAGAAGGGAGAGAGAGATGTGAAAGTTCAGTTGAAAGAAGGGAGAGAGAAGCCGAAATGAAAGGAGAGAGAGAGAGAGATGAAAGCCCAGCTAAGAGGATAAGAGAAAGCGAAAAAACAGACTTGAGAGATTATTGGTGACAAGAGTTCGTTATGTTTTTATATTGGTATATACAGGATTCACTTCTAAAGTAATTAACTAATCATTATGAATTTAGCTTCACAGCTTCTTGATGTAAGTTATCCTAATGTAGTTAGTTTATTTCGGTACTATGCAAAAGAGGTAAGAAAGAAAGGACGGTGAAAGCCTTTAGTGAAAATTCCGTGAAAATTTAAAAAATTTAATGAAATATGAACGATAGGTATTAGAAATCATAAATATTACCCAAACTTTTATTTTTGGAACATTTTAAATGGTCTTTAATGGCATGATATGAGTATAACCTTCCCTTTCAGAAATGATATTTCAGATTTGCATTAAATTTAATGCAAAGTAGACACTAAGCTCCATTGTCTGAATTCAATTTATTTTATTTCTTTTTTTTCTGTTAAGCTTAAATGTTAGACATTTTCCGGAATCAAAATCGTGTTCTTGATTTTGATAAAAACTGAAATAAGGATTTAAAGCATAAGGTTTAGTATCATTGTTGCTTTTAATCTTGGTAAGGGAACATAAGTGATGCAAAACTGTACTGTTCGAGAAATAATCTACTGCGTGTATATCTATACACACACATGTATGTATATATATATATATATATACATAGATATACCCACACAAACACACATATGTATGTATGTATATATATATATATATATATATATGCATATACACACACGCACATGTATGTATATATATATACATATATATACACACACAAACACATATACACACATATATATGTGGGTGTGTGGGTGTTTGTGTGTGTGTATATATATGTATAAATAAAATATATATAAACACATACTCATATATATGTATGTATAAATACACACACACAAGCCAAGAAAGAATGAGGAGACACATTAGAAGAACTGTCACATTGCTAATTAGTTTGACGTGTGTGTGTGTGTGTGTGTGTGTGTGTGTGTGTGTGTGTGTGTGTGTGTGTGTGTGTGTGTGTGTGTGTGTGCTTTAGACGTAAAAAGTCAACCCAAGACTCCCCGATAATTTGCAATTTCACACAATCATCACAACATGCAGACTTCTGATAAATAGAAATTAGTTTAAGCCAATATTTTTTTCCTAATTTTAAAGAATGTTAATTTCCGAAACCGTATTATTGATGCATTTTTTTTGTGTGTGTGAAAACCAAATATCTGTAGATGAACGCATTCCTTTTTCTTAGAGTCAAATCAGTAGAAGAATGCCAAGAATGTTTCAACTGAAAAGATGTTTCCAAGCTGGATGCTGAAGTTATTGATTCACAATCAGTTAACGAGGGAGAGAGAAAAGGAAGGGAGAAATGGAAAGAAATATATATAGAGAGAAGGGGAGAGGGAGAAATGGATAGAGAGAGAAAGAAAGGGAAGGGAGAGGTGAAGGGGGAGAGAGAGGAAGAGAAGGGAGAGGTGAGGGAGAGGGCGGAGAGAGAGAGGGGGGGAAGAAAAAGAGAGACGAGGGAGGGAGAGATACAGGGAGAGAGGATGGAGAGATAGAGGGAGGGAGATAAAAAGATAGAGAGAGAGGGAGATAGAGAGGAAAGGGTGCGATATAGAAAGGGGTGATATGGAAAGAGGAGAGAGAGAAAGGTTGCAGAGAAAAAAGGAAACTATATAAAAGGGAGAGAGAAAGTGGGTGGGGGGAGTAAGAGGGGAAAGAAAGAGATAGCGGGAAAGAGAGGTAGGAAGGGAGAGAGTGAACAAGAGATAGATGATGAGAAATAGAGAGAAAGCTCATTTAAAATGAAAACTAATATGAACTACCTGAGGCGAAACGAAAGGAAAGTAGAGAAGCAGCAAGTACATCACCTGTGCCTATTTTGTTGGAATTTTCTGACTGCAATTTCCTTCAGGCTTCTAAACTCAAGATGAATGCTTATGTTATCCTTTAACTGCCCGGGGAGAAAAGGAGTATTTTTTATTCTCACTTTCCGTATCTGTTCTCTCAAATGCACAGAAAACCCATTAGCATTTGACCTTTGCTCTGAAAGAGGCAGACACGGATCAAAGCCGCCCTCATTTTGTATGCCACAATCAAAGGCACGTTTAATGGTTCGATTTAATAAAGAGAGTATGAAGTAAACACCACGTGCAACTCACAACTAACGTGAGAAGTGAATAAAAGAGATGTCGCTTTAGAGAAAGATTTAAAAAAATAAAATCCTAAGATACAGACTTCACCATAAGTGACTATTTTTATTTTATTTTTCTTATTTTTTTTTTTTTTGTTCAAGCTGAGGATGGGGCATCCTACCAAATGCTAGATATTCACCTGCTATCTCAAACATTCCAACTGAGAAATCGTTTTAAGATTCTAACCTTCTCTTTAGAGGAAATTGTTCGTCTCTAGCATTTGATTAACTATGTATATTTGCCAGGTAGTTTTTGAAATTCTTTTCCATAAGTCCGGTTGCTGCTCCGTTTACTGGAATCATGATGTAACATGAAAGGAACATATATATATATATATATATATATATATATATATATATATATATATATATATATATATATATACATACATACACACAGAGCAGCAATCTACGAACACGTGTTTTTCTGTACTACAGCTCGTCGGCATAGCTTGACTGTTCTAGGATTCAAAATGTATTTTGTGTGTATGTATGTATACATACATACGACAGATCCTATATATTCTTCAATGCATCAAAGCTGATCTTTAACTATGTATAAGTGTTCATTAACGATTTCTGACACTTTGCATTATATTGGCTTCAGCAGCTACCTCAAGTTGAGACTAGATGTTCAAAACTGTGTATATGATAAAAAAAACCCAAAAAAACCCTACATTTTGGCATGAATTAAATGAATCTAGATATTTTAAGAAAACCGGACATTTCAAAAAGCTGATAAGATGCAGGCAAATACTTGCCCAGCTACAGCAACCAAAAAACATTTTTCCTCACTCCTATCTGTGCTCAAAACTAAACGAAAATTCCATGAGCAGAGTTTCTGAGAATTGCCCATCTGTGGAACGCAATACTATTTGTCTGCTTGCTGGCTGACTATAACATCGTCGTCTTCAAGTCTAATGTGAATAATAAATCCCTATCGAGTCGTTCAACACTACCAGAGTTCCAATGTGTCTGATCTTGTATCACCATCTACCTTTTTCTGTGAGTGGACTCTGGGTGTTGATAAGTAGTGAAACAACAAGTAAAAAACAAAAAAAATTCCCGCTGACAAAATAAAAACGATATTAAAGCTCCCAAAAATGTATTATGCAACGAACTAGCTGATAATTGCAAGTTGAATTAATATTTGCAATGGCGTATCAAGAGGATAAAAAACAGTCTACACTCATAAGTTTTTTTAAAATACTTTTTATCCCGGCAAATGCCCACATGGATTCATTATTTCCTTTGGTCAATAGAATGCAATTAACCAGTATATTTGCTCTGAAGCCGGAAACATCTTCATTGAACTTGTTATTTGAAACAATTTCGTCGATATTATAATAGGGATTACATCTATACTCCTATAAATTGTTTTTTGTTTGTATTGATATTCATATTAAAAACCCTTTTTCCTATTTATTTAAAAAGAAAATACAACTTTCTTATACATGGGTTTTTAATATGAATATCAATACATAAAAAAAAAATAATTCATCGGAGTATAGATATAATCTATTATGATATCGACGAAATTTCGAAGTTAATTGTCGTTGTTTCAAATTGTAAGATATTGTATCATATTTTTGTAAAAGTAAATATTTAAGATTTTCTATACATACGACTTGTGTTGCGTTGTTTGATCTGCCTTAAACGTCGAAACGGTGACTGCAGCGGTTCCAGCCAGAGGAACTCCAACATGAAGACGTCATCCACAGAGAATAGAGAAACAGCCCAGAGAAAGCCACACCCAAATTCCTGGTATAACTTCACTCTTGGATTTCCAGAACAATACTTATTTTAATTATATATATATATGTGTGTGTGTGTGTGTGTGTGTTTTTGTGTGTTTAATGATTCAAGCCTGATTTTCAGTGAAGTGTCTGCTCCATTGATGATTTCAGGTACGTTCACATCATATCGGCTCAAGCTAAACCAACTTGAAATGACGTTTTGGTAGCTTTGTATACCGAAATTAAATCATAGTTCAATAGATAAAGAAATAACTTTTTAAATATAAGAATTTCAGTTCCTTTCGGCCAATTAAAATGCTCCATTTACCCCCCTCTCTCTGTCTGTCTGTCTGTCTGTCTGTCTCTCTCTCTCCAATCTATTGAGAATGTGGTCTTTATTAAAATGAAAACAGTTATTGATTTACAAATTTGAAAAATAAATTAGAAAAACGGTCACAACAAAGAATGTTTGCCATATCTGAAGAAGTGCCATGCAGAACATTCTTGTTTAAAAAAAGTTTAAAATCGAATTCAACATTTAGTGGGGAATGATCTTTACTGCTCCTTACAAATCCCCTTTTACAGAAGAGATGTTGCTAGTCTCCCTCTATGATTATTTCTACGTATGACATAACCATGTTAACAAACTGGTTCTCATTAGATCACTGAAGTTAAACAATCAGATTGGTGACATCCACATCTTTGCAAGAACTGTAAAACCTAACATCGTTCTGATCGTGATATAATGCGACTGGGGATAACTTGCAAATTTAATATTCCCTAGAAACTGCCTCCTATTGGAAGAAGTCGACTTAACCCACATAGGGTGAATGTCACTCCGTTTAGTTTTTTGTTATTTCCATGGAAGGTGCTTAACTGAGATCCAATCTGATTTATCCTTGTAAAATATACACAGCAAAAATTAATTTTCCTGCTACAGTGAAAAAAAACCCCCAAAAAACCCAGAAAACTTTTTCTCTGTATGTCTAGCATTAGGCTGAATTTTCCAAAATAGAGCTTCTTAACAAGAGCCTCTTGTCTAGAGAGCACATTACCATGGGACTGATTTCTTGCAGATTACAACATAGTTGTCTTCAAATCAAATGTCGACAGATTCCTGTCATAAATCACTCTCCCCAAGTTTTTTAACCCTCCTCCCATCAATCCTCTCATAAAGGTTTTGATCTCCCAACTGATAATTATTCTATCCCATTAACCCTTACCCTCACGTGCCCTTTTGCCTTTATAATATAGTAAAAAGCAAAGAAAGAAAAAACTAACATCGGATTCGTATTTTTTACTCGCTGAATGTATCAAAGAAAGGAAATTAGGAACAATAATAAAATAATGAAATCATTTCTTTTTACTGGTGGAGACGTTAATACGAAATGTCAAATCTTGACTAACAAAATGTTCGCTGGAAAAGATTTCATGACAAATTTCCTTGTATCTTTTTTTATTTTTTTACCCCCAATGGAAATATTAAATGTATTAAACATACCAAACGTGAATTTCTTTTAGGCCTTTTGTGTGAGAGTAGGAGAAAGAGAGGCAGAGAGAAAGACGAGTAGAAAGAAACGGTGGAGACAGAAAAAGATGGAGAGAGAGAGAGAGAGAGTGAGACGCGTGGAGCGACAGAGAGACGCGTGGAGCGACAGAGAGAGAGAGAGAGAGACGCGTGGAGCGACAGAGAGAGAGAGAGACACGTGGAGCGACAGAGAGAGAGAGAGAGAGAGAGAGACACGTGGAGCGACAGAGAGAGAGAGAGAGACACGTGGAGCGACAGAGAGAGAGACACGTGGAGCGACAGAGAGAGAGAGAGAGACACGTGGAGCGACAGAGAGAGAGAGAGACACGTGGAGCGACAGAGAGAGAGAGAGAGACACGTGGAGCGACAGAGAGAGAGAGAGAGACACGTGGAGCGACAGAGAGAGAGAGAGAGACACGTGGAGCGACAGAGAGAGAGAGAGAGAGAGACACGTGGAGCGACAGAGAGAGAGAGAGAGAGACACGTGGAGCGACAGAGAGAGAGAGAGAGACATGTGGAGCGACAGAGAGAGAGAGAGAGACACGTGGAGCGACAGAGAGAGAGAGAGAGAGACACGTGGAGCGACAGAGAGAGAGAGAGAGACGTGGAGCGACAGAGAGAGAGACACGTGGAGCGACAGAGAGAGAGAGAGAGACTTGGAGCGACAGAAAGAGAGAGAGACACGTGGAGCGACAGAGAGAGAGAGAGACACGTGGAGCGACAGAGAGAGAGAGAGATACGTGGAGCGACAGAGAGAGAGAGACACGTGGAGCGACAGAGAGAGAGAGAGACACGTGGAGCGACAGAGAGAGAGAGAGAGACGTGGAGCGACAGAGAGAGAGAGAGAGACACGAGGAGCGACAGAGAGAGAGAGAGACACGTGGAGCGACAGAGAGAGACACGAGGAGCGACAGAGAGAGAGAGAGACACGTGGAGCGACAGAGAGAGAGAGACACGTGGAGCGACAGAGAGAGAGAGACACGTGGAGCGACAGAGAGAGAGAGACACGTGGAGCGACAGAGAGAGAGAGACACGTGGAGCGACAGAGAGAGAGAGACACGTGGAGCGACAGAGAGAGAAAGACAGAGAGAGAGAGAGGGGGACATGTCGAGACAGAGAGAGAGAGACGGGGACATGTCCAGACAGAGAGAGAGAGAGAGACGGGGACATGTCGAGACAGAGAGAGAGAGAGACGGGGACATGTCGAGACAGAGAGAGAGAGAGACGGGGACATGTCGAGACAGAGAGAGAGAGAGACGGGGACATGTCGAGACAGAGAGAGAGAGAGACGGGGACATGTCGAGACAGAGAGAGAGAGAGAGACGGGGACATGTCGAGACAGAGAGAGAGAGAGACGGGGACATGTCGAGACAGAGAGAGAGAGAGAGACGGGGACATGTCGAGACAGAGAGAGAGAGAGACGGGGACATGTCGAGACAGAGAGAGAGAGAGACGGGGACATGTCGAGACAGAGAGAGAGAGAGACGGGGACATGTCGAGACAGAGAGAGAGAGAGAGGGGGACATGTCGAGACAGAGAGAGAGAGGGGGACATGTCGAGACAGAGAGAGAGAGAGACGGGGACATGTCGAGACAGAGAGAGAGAGAGACGGGGACATGTCGAGACAGAGAGAGAGAGAGACGGGGACATGTCGAGACAGAGAGAGAGAGAGACGGGGACATGTCGAGACAGAGAGAGAGAGAGAGGGGGACATGTCGAGACAGAGAGAGAGAGGGGGACATGTCGAGACAGAGAGAGAGGGGGACATGTCGAGACAGAGAGAGAGAGGGACATATCGAGACAGAGAGAGAGAGGGACATGTCGAGACAGAGAGAGAGAGAGGGACATGTCGAGAGAGGGACATGTCGAGACAAAGAGAGAGAGAGAGGGAGGGACATGTCGAGACAGAGAGAGAGAGGGACATGTCGAGACAGAGAGAGAGAGGGACATGTCGAGACAAAGAGAGAGAGAGAGGGAGGGACATGTCGAGACAGAGAGAGAGAGGGACATGTCGAGACAGAGAGAGAGAGGGACATGTCGAGACAAAGAGAGAGAGAGAGGGAGGGACATGTCGAGACAGAGAAAGAGAGGGACATGTCGAGACAGAGAGAGAGAGAGAGAGAGAAAGAGAGAGAGAGAGATGTGGAGATAGAGGAAAATCATATCTAAATACTTTGTAACATGACATTAATTCAGGAGGAAGGTCATATAAAGCTGATAAGGAGATGGCAAGAAGTAATCGAGATAAGAGAGGGGTTGTTGGGTTGGTTTTGAGAATCTAAGACTCACAGTAACCAATATCCAATCTATTTGGAATAGAAATGTAATCAGCATTAATGGAAGAAGAAAACTAAGAAAAAGATTTAATTGAAATGGAAAATGTTTTCTTTTATTAAGATTTTAGATCTTTTATCTTTTCGACTTTTAGTGGTGGGGTGGAAGGATAGAAACAAAAGCGAAACTAATGTCGCAGTCAAAGGAAGTTTTAAAATGAAAACGAAGCTGTTAGCAAATCAGTAACTCCTTCGATGTTTTTGTAGGTGCACAAAATCAAAGCATAAATAAACAAAAGGTAACTTTTGAAAGAAAGCCAATATTTAATTTTAGTGAGAGGAGGGAGAAACGAAAAAAAAAGGAGGATGTGTGAGAAGAGAAGGTAGAGGGTGAAGATAAGGAAAAAGAGGGCTGAAGAGAAAGAGGGCTGAAGAGAAAGAGGGATGAAGAGACGCGAAGGTGAGGGATGAAGAGACGCGAAGGTGAGGGATGAAAAGAAAGGAAGAGATGAAAAGAAATGGAGATGAGAGATGAAAAGAAACTAAGTAAGGGCTGGAGAAAACGAAGAGAGATGAAGAAATATGAGAAGAAGCATGGATGAAAAAAGATAAAGAGAAATGAGGAGTGACGAGTGGAGAAAGACGAGAGAAATAAAGAGGAAATGTAAATATAAGGGGAAAACCAAAATGTCATACAATAATAAGGGGGGGGGAGATAATGAGCGAAGAAAAGCATCAAATTAAAATAACGTACATCAAGGAATTGGGGATGTGCATGTGGGAAGCAACAGCAAAGAGACAGACAGAAATAATGAACTTCAACAAAACATTGTTTTAAAGGTGTACTTTACTACATCTGGGATTTTGTTTTGCGTATAAACATGCAACCGGAAGACATTGCAGAATAAAATGGGAACAGACGCGAATAATGAAGAGAATATCTATTATTAGTCAAGATGAAGAGTTTAGTTTAGGGGCAAATGCCGATAAATTCATTTAACTGAATTAACAAATCAGTGTAAGGTAAATAGTGATGTTTAGCTTCACTAGTTTTAAAAAATAGATCTAGCATAGATATGATATGTAAACTAGTCTTACCATAATAAAACACTTCTGACCAGACCGCATAGATCTTTTTTTATGTTTTATTTTTGCTATTTGTTTAGTCGTTAGCACCAAATAATGTGCGATTAAATTACTCTTCCACCGGCCAGCTTTGCAGGCCCTCTGTGGTCCAAGGAACAAGGCCACTAAGTTAATTAAGTATATGTGGTTGACATAGACGACCTACGAGGGAGAAGATTAGTGTCTACCAAAGGATCGAAAGTAGAAAAAGGGAGGGGTCATCCTTTTTGTGTTTATGGTGGCATTCTGGGGGGAAAAAATTATTTTGACTGAGATTACCTTGAAGACTTCAGGAGACATTAAAATGTTGAAACCTTGATCAACCCTTAGACTCCATACAATGTTTTTATATATATATATATATATATATATATATATATATATATATATATATATACACTAGCAAAAGTACACGTCCTTGACTGGGTTCAAAAACAGCCTACAGAAAATGGACTCTTATGAAAGTATGATAGGTTATGAAAAGGAAGGGTTATAAAGAGATAGCTTCGAATTTGGGGGTATCAAAACCAAAGCAAAATATGATGAAAGTGAAGATAAAATAGATAAACCCCATAATTTATTATACCATACCTGTTCACACTGAAACACTTATCACAATATTCTGTGGATCTATATTAAAAAAACCTTGTTAAACTTTGTGACATATTTCCATTCTATGGAGGTCGGGTGCGAAAGAACACCCCATAGTTTATTATACCATATTTCTTCAAACTGAAACAATTATCAAAGTATACTTATGCAGATAGATATGAAAAGTCTTTATTAAAGTTTGTGCCTATTCCCATTCTATGGAGGCTAGGCGCGAGCACAGACCCCACAATTTTATTATACCATTCCTATTTAAGTTAAAACATACTTATCAAAGTATTCTTATGTACATCTATATCAAAAACACTTGTAAACGTTTTTTTTTTTTTAATTTTTTATTTCCATACTTTGTGGACCAGGCGCGAACACAGACCCCATAATTTTAATGAGCCACCGTTCTGCTAGATCAAACATACCCATTCCTGTGTCTCGATACATCTTCTATTATTATATGTAATCAGTTTTTTAAAATAGTCAACCATATAGGAGCCTATTCGTGACCACACACACATTCAGCTTATATGTGTGTGTGTGTGTGTGTGTGTGTGTGTGTGTGTGTGTGTGTGTGTGTGTGTGTGTGTTTTGGAACGATTCCTAATTTTTTCCGATTCCGATTCCAGGAAAATGTTGATTAACGATTCCGATACCAAGTACGATTCCGATTCCCGTGGAATTGTTGTTTTGAAATATACCATTATATAACCGAACGTTTTTGTGTAGCGAAAAAAATTTGTACAGCAAAAAAGTGGAAATACAATTAAGGGAATTTCGAAAACGGTTTGATTTTTTTTTTTCGTAAAATTTATTTCATTGAAGATAAAGGTAAAAAACAAATATTTTAACCATGAATTAAACATGCACCATGAAATTAATAACAATCAATTAAAAGAGTTATTTTATATATTAAAAAATATAAAGAAAAAGTAAGTCATGATTAATTCAATAAAAATACAATAACATCAAATTTCAAGGGGAATAACATGTTTTGTTTATCTTTTGATATTCATTTTTTTTGTTTTATTTTCTCTTTATCTTCGATAACTCTTTAAAATTTAACTTTTTTTTTTGCAGCTTCAATCGCTAACTGATTTTTATTCCACTTTCTAGAATATTCTTATTTCAAAATGAAATTTAAAAATAACTAAATCTTTGATTAAATTTTTAGCCTTTTATATTCAATCGTTTTAAATTATTCCTATTTATTTGACTTTTTTATAAATATTTTTAACAATAATAACGTTATTTTTTTAATCTAAATTGGTTTATTTCTATATTTATTTTTATCATATAATTATATACTTATCGTCGTTTAATGTTTATTCTTATTTAATGTCTTAATTTACATCTTTATTTCTATATAAAAACTAAATTTTTGGTAATTGTTTATTTCTATTGTTAAATAAAGGTTATTAATGCTGTTTCTGACAACCTTTTTATTTTTTGTTAGGGGTTGGGAAACATTTACCTATGCTCACATCACGACTATGATACCACGCATCGGTGAATGTCGACTAAACCTCTACAGTCCTTTAGGCTCTGAGTGATTAGTTAGTTTGCAATGTTAGGGTTCAAAGGATTAAAAAAAAAAAAAAGGTTGAACTTTTTTCCTTTTTTAATAACTTTTTCACATTTTTTTTTTGTTTTTGTTGTGCAAAGAAGTTCTAAAAGAAATGTTTAATTGCTTCATTCGCAGAATATTTTAAAAGAAAAAAAAATTAAATTCAGTTACCGTATTTATTTAACAGATAACAAAATGATTGTTTTCTTTTGTAGTTTTCGAAAGACTGTAAGTGGAACCGTCAGTCAGCATAATATATAGTTCTGACACTTTTGTTTTTGGATACTTTAAAAAGGCCGACTGACTATCAAAGTTTTGCGAAGTGATACCACGTGATCAATTTCACTTTAGTTTTAGAACTATTTCCTGAAACAGCCTTCGTTCAGAAAATAGAAAGTACATATATTGTTCTGTTAAACCTCTCATTGTTTAAATAATTTGACTTTGCTTGTTTTATTTTTTTTAAATATAAAGGTTGACAAGACATTTTTCATTTACTAATGAGATTTTTTATTCATTTACTAATGGAAGTGTCGTTAAAAAAAAAAAAAAAAAAAAACTTGCCAAAAGTTAAGCCCCCCCTTTTTTAGTCACCAGTTGGAAAAACCACTGATTTAACATAATTTACTCACAATGAGAGCACTGTAAAATCTTTTTTCTCCAAAGGTTAAGTATTCATCAACCTTTTCATGGACTTGACGTAGTTAGGCTGTTTTATATATAAATAAACTTCGCTCACAAATGAGACAATGTTACCTCGCGGCCCCTAAAGTTTCGCAACAGTGCAAACATAACTAATCATGAGCCTCGAAGTTTCGAAACAGACAGCGCCTATGTATGTGACGCAATAAAAAACTCATTAAGATAAATAAAAATTACCTTTAAAGTAGTTAATAAAATTCTTGTATATCATTAAATATGTTATGCAAAGTTCTATGACGTTTTTATCATAATTTTTTTGACAGCATTTTCTCACTTCAAACAAACAGTTCAACTTAAAAACATAAGAGAATCGTAATGAAAGAATTGTAAATCTAAGGTATTTTTTTTAACAATACGATTCCGATTCAGCACCTGGAATTTCCAAATAGTCACCCATTTTTTTAGTACTGCCAGAGCTCAACGTTGCTTAACTTCAGTGATCCGGTGTGTCAACGTGAATTATGCAATATATATATATATATATATATATATATATATATATATAACGAAGCTAACCGACATTGTGAGCATATAAAAACATGATGCAGAGAACAGGCAAAGTGTTGAGAAATATTTTTTATGAACGCAAGTAGACAACATGTGCCCATTTCCTGTATTACAGTAACAGATTTATTTACGAGTAGAACAAACAGTGGTGGTCAGCCTGATATGGGAATAGAAGTGTTACTGTAGTCGGCGACTAAAGGCAAAGTGCTAACCTAGTTTATTTTTTTAAATGGTGAAAATAGTGAAATGCTTTTATACACATAGAATGAAAAACAAAAAATGAAGCAACGTTTTTAAATTAAAAAAATACCAAGAAAACGTTTTCACTGATATTAACAGTTGATAGACAAAGTCAATCCAATTAAACGGTGATTTTTTTTATTATTATTATCTTGTATCTTAAGACTTCATCAAAAATGAGTGAAAAGTATTATTTTATCATACATAACAGACAACGACGAAAAAGTGCTCTTGCATAATTGTGTACATATGAAATGTTTTCGTCTTTCATTTAAAAGAGCAACATAAAATGGCGAGATAATTCTAACTTTGGGGGTGGGGTGAAAGGGAAAGATAAATACAAAATCAAATAAAACTTCAGAGTATACATTAAAAATAGATTTATTGAAATAAATTAAACATTCAATAATTAATAAACCAGTTTTAATCTAAATTAAAAAAAATAAATAGAAAAGGTATTTGAAACGAAGTAAACTTTAACTAAACGAAACATTCGAAAAGTTTTGCATTATCGTTTATGTCCATATTTGGAGAAATAAGATTTGACAATTTTTTTTCCTTACGTATTTATCTCCCTCTTTCATCACACCTCAAAAAAGTTAGAATCACTCTCCCTTTTTAAGTTACTTTAAAATTCCAAACAAAAATATTTCATAAGTACACAACGTTGCAGAAGCACCCACGAAAGTGAAGAGTGAAGAGACAAGAAAACGCAGAGGAAAAAAAATTAAAGCGACGGACTAACAAAAATGCCATTGCAAAATTAAGCGTCATATAGCAAGATAACATTCATTTAGCACAGCTTGAGCATGTTGCATTCATGCCAGTCAAAGATACAGCCTCAACACAGGCTGACTAAGTCATAGCCATTTTTTAGTTAGGAATAATCTTGTATTTGTCGGGCTGATGTATGGTTTTGGGTAGTCCTAAAAGGTCCACCCTCCCTAGACAGTTGCCTTCTGTCTTTCGGGTAGAAAAAGTTTATTGCTTACTGCCTGAGGCACCCCTACCAGGAAATATCGATGGAACTGAGCAGGCATGTCTCTTTGATTAATTTTCACTGGCAAACAAAAAAGAAAATTAACTTGTCTTCATTAAAAATATAATTGAATTAATATCAGTATCATTTATGAACACAAAATTTGCTGATAAATCGGCATTAGAAAACCTATTAATCGGCCAATTTGCTAATCAGTACATCCCTAATATATATATATATATATATATATATATATATATATATATATATTATATATATACACACTATAATGGGTACCCGGCGTCGTCCGGGTCGACATGAAGTTCCATGTGGAACATACCTACTACACTAAGAACATTGTGTGCGATACTAATACACTTACTACTTACTTCTACCAGGTCATGGTTAATGGAATGAGAGCAAGCTGCTTCTATTGATTAAATAAATTCGTAGGGATTCCCAAGTTCAACAAAATGCACCTGATGAAGTTCGGAAGTTACATTGGCCGAAATGTTGTAAAAATAAAAAAAAACTACCTACAAGATGTCGAAAGTAATCTGAACAATCCAAATTGTACAAATGATCAATCCTCATTTTTGAAAAAATTATGAAAGATACACTTAATTAATTATAAAACTTTTATGAAAAATGGACGGGTTCAACTTTTTTTTTAGCTAAGAGCAAAATGTAGTATCTGTTCTGTCCTCAGTCAGTGAAGCAGAAATTCACCCCTCACTCCCTCATATCTATATATATAAATTCGTATTCCTGTCTGTCTTTGTTTATTCACAATTTGATTAATATATACAAAAGATACATTACTTTATTATTTCATTTATTTCTATATATAGTATGATTCTTGCCAAATATACAATTAAGAGGTCATCTCCTTTACATATTACAGTAAGGAAAATCGATTTTACTAAATAGCTGTATGTTAGTTACTGTTTCTAGCGAGAGCATTGTTTTAAATGTTCTATTAAATTTCTATTCAAGATTGTTATTTAATCAACTTTAAATAACAATTGATAATATATTTAATTTAATTTATTTGGCATTATTATTTCCAACATCGATCTTTTTAATAGAAATGTAGAGTTATTTCCTTTGTAAACTTCGAAACAAACAAAAACTCTTTACCAAATAATTTAGTAAGTTTCTAGCCTGAAAAAATAATTCCGTGTAGACAGAAAAATGTTTCTATTATTTTAATTGGAATTCATTATTGAGATGAGTATTATTTATTAATTTCTATTTATTGCGGACTATTATCCTCATCTTTTTCTTAGTTGTTTCACGACGTTTTGGCCAACTATTCCTCTGGCCTTTGTCAGGTGGTAACCACAACGGAGAGGAACTCTGAATCTGCATTCACTGGAATTACTGCCTTCCGTAGTTGTTTTGGCCTTAAGTGATAGCCTCTTTTTTTTTTTTTGAAGTAAAATAAAAAGGAAGAAGAGTTGCTGCTTTAATAAATTCTCCCTATCAATTTACGAAACAAATGTTTTATTTTTATTAAAAAAAAAAAAAAAAAAAAAAAAAAAGAAAGCTTTCATATATACTTGATAAACTTATTTTGATGAAATTAAATCCCGAACTACTGAAGCCGAACTTGAGTGCAACAAACCTGGTAGTAATTTCCAAATATTAAAGTTGTATTTTTCCAGTGGCTTCAAAGGAAAATTCGATTAAGAAGGAAAAAAAAGTTTAATCCCACCTTAAGAGGAATTCAGTGTTATTAAATAAAACCAATATAAATGAGAAAAAAAAATCGTAGTAGAGAAAACATCTGTTGAGATTGTGTGTTGAAAGGAGGGAGCAAGCTAGTGGTTTTATTGGTTGGTTAATTTTGTTTTACGGCATATTAAACCTTTTCAGGTTATTTAATGCCAAATCCAGTTATTTTAAAGAAAATTTTTTAATAGAATATATTTGTTTTTTTTTTCAAGTAGGTTTCTATTTAACCCATAGTTGGGACCCTAACAGGTACTACCACTCCAGGTCAGACTGGACCTGGGAGCAATAGCAATTAAAGGGTGGCTCCACACTCCTCAAAGCCCGCAAGCTGGGGCCTCACCATCGGATATAGTTTAAGGTCATATACAGGACGTAGTGTAGTTTTAACCACATGAGAAAAAAAAAGATGGAAAATATCTCACTACTGATGCAATTTTCTATCTATATAAAAGCCAAGTACGTCCAAGGATGAAGTACTACTTCGACATTTGGGAAGGAGCTGCTAAAAACAGCCTATCCTGCCTTAACAGAGTAAAAAATAGACTTTGTGGCCTAGTGGGGGATGCCCTTTTCTCTTCCCTGCAACCTCTCTCCCATAGAAGGGACGTTGCGAGCCTGTCTTTGTCTTATTATTTCCATGGCAAGTGCTCGTCCGAGCTCCAATCTCTGGTCCCCCTCACCAATCTTTCGTGAAAAACACCCGTCTAGCTGAAACCACTGTCAATAATTTTCCCCCATTCTTTATCTGTGCCTACATCAAAATGTAGATTCCATGAACAAAGCTCATTTCTTAGAACTGCACGCCTGTGGAGCTCTCTTCCGTTTGCCTATTTCCCACCTGACTACAACTTGGATGTCTTCAAATCTAACAAACAAATTTCTGATAAATCGCCCCCTTAAGTAAGACACTTTATCAAATCTCCATTACTAGCGATTACTACCATATTATCCCTTTGACTACTGTACACGCAATAACCCTCATCCCCAAGTGGCTTCCGAGCCTTGATAAATGGTGACTCCCATGTAAAAAAAAAAAAAAAAAAAAATATGCGCGTGTCGTGAAAGATGGGGGTGGGGAAGTAATAAACATTTATAAAAGGGATTTTTAATAGATCAAAAAATACATCACTTGTTTCTGGGTTTTCAACATCTTACGATTTAACTCGGTAACACAGGCTCGTTTCGATTAGAGACAAGCCCCCCCCCCACACACACACCTCAAAAGTGACACGCTCTTCAACAACTAAAGACATGTCACAAAGATCAGCATCATATTCGGTTTAACGTCTTTTTGTTTTGTCTTTTTTTTTGTCTTTTTTTTTTGCATGTTCTTCCCGTTTTTTGTTAGGCTTCCTCCTTCCAACAAACTCTGCTATCTCAACTGTTCTACATCTACTAAACCAATAACTCAACCTTTTCTTTTCAATCTGACCAAACCAACCGCAGTCATCGTCATCCTCATAATATTCACCAATAAATAAAAAGAAAAATGATAGCACACTGAACCATAATTCCTGGGTTCACACACAATATCTATGCAAAGTCTTTAAAGGTTTCTAAATACGAGATATTTATATCTTGAGAGTAGAGACAAAATTTGGATTTTAGAAATAAACTTTGGCAATTTTTTTATTTTTAGAGCAATGATCAGATATACATGCAACGTTGGGTTGATCAAACCGTGACTACCAAGGTAGCCTCTATCAGACCCTTCATATATAGCTCTGATATCAAACTGAATATATCAAAGCTTGATGAGCTCTTGATGGTCAGTCAGCTAAGTTGGTTTGGCCACACGTTGGAATCGGTAATTCTTAGATAAGGAAATGCAGATATCTTGAGGTGGAAGAATGGGGGAAAGTAAAATGACACAAGAAAATGTGAATGTAAGTCATTAATAAGGATCTTCTCCGATAACTGAATTTAAATAGAATCGATCTTTAAGACCATTTAGTTTGGAAACTAGGATTGCGAACCTCTGAACAAGAGAAATAAAGATGATAAACTGGATATGATAAAAAAAAAAATGACAATGCTATCTTTCTCTTAATTTAAAAAAAAATAACAAGTGAAGCATGTATGGTCACCCATGTGCAGAGTGAACGAGGCATAAAAAAAAAAAATAACCAAGTTCAGCATTTGCCTCTCCCCATTTAGCCCAAAAGTCCCCTGGGGACGTCAAATCCTGGCGAAAATGAACAAACGGTGCAGTTTTAGGCCTTAACATATGTAAATTTGAGTGCTGCATCATGCAAAAAAAGAAATGACTAAGTCCATCATTTGCGCCCTCCACCATTTAGCCTCAAAAGTCCCCAAGGCTTTAACATATTTAAATTTGAGTTCAACACCATGCAAAACTGCTAAATAGACATACACAGAAAATTTTGGATAAATATGGTAAAATAGTTCCAAAAATGTATTTTTATTAGCCCTAAATGAGCCCCTGGGGCATATCCAAGAATTATTGCGAATTATAGACAAACAAAATTATATAGAAATCAGTTAGTTACAACTTTTCAAAAAGTTTTATAAAAATCCAAGGCATAAATTTTTTAAAATAAATATCACAAAAGTGTCAATTTTAGCCATTTTACTCCGAAAGGCACCTCTACGGGGGCAACCGGAATTTTTCCCGAAATTTATTACTTTTTTTACTTATATCATGTTTAATGTTTGTGCAAAATTTCAAAAAATTCCAAGACGTAGTTACTGAGAAAAGTACGGATGGACGAACGGACAAGGGTGAATTTACAGGTCTACTCTCCTTTTGTTGGGGACCAAAAATGGATAAGCTTAAGATGTATTCATACAGTGTATGTTTAGGGATGAGAATCAGATTTCAAAGTTAACTGTGACAGACGGAGGGACGCAGTAACAAAATGCTATTTCAAACATAATCGTTACAGATCGAGAGACAGAGTAACAAAATAATATTTCAAATATAAGCGTTACAGACCAAAAAAATGCTAAGTTGAAGTATGATGGACCAACAACCAAAGCATTTTGTAGAGAAACGTAGACATATACGAAGAAAATAAATAAGCAAGAAAATGCGTCAAGTAATGCACAAATCTCGCTTCAATCTAAATAATGATTAATTCTAGTATCCGACACAAAAATAAACAATTAAAATAAAAAAAGAAGAAATATAATAAGTAAGAACGAAACACTGCTTTCCAAGATGCTTGAAGAAGAACCTAAAGGAAACATTACATAAGTTTTATTGGATCAGATTATAATCTGCTTGCCAGATTAATAAAAGTCTTTGTCTCCATTTTAATCCAAAAAGAAAAGGCAGTATCTCCAATGATAAAACGACCGATGTTATTGGGAAGCAAAAAGCAATCAAAGTAACACTGACTGAAAATAAAAAAATCGAAGACAAATGGTATCATTAATGGGAATACAAAGAAAGTAAAAAAAAATAAAAAGGAATAATAGCTACCGAGAGCTCTTTGAAATTTTTGTTCAGACAATGCGTGATTATATAAGATTAATACAAGATAAAATCTAACCGAATGTATAGAAAAAAAAAATGTCTACTCACTTTGATAAAGTAAGTGTTAATAAACAAAATATAAGTGTACCAAATATGGTTTAGAATGTGCAGCACGAGACAGAATTTTATCTACTTTTACCAAATCAAGCGATTACTTCTGGTTGAGACGTCAGGGTATGATGGATACGACATACTTTACTATTTTAATGTTTCAGAAAAGTAGACTTTGATGGTATGGCCACATTGAATTGATGGGTGAGAGTTCTTGGGTTAGTATATATAGAATAGTTGAGATAGCAGGTTCAGGTTACACGGGAAAACAGGAAAACATTGGAAATTATAAAAGTTGATCTCAGAGAAAGAGGGCTAAAGATCTGGCCAGAGATATCATATTTTCGAAATCGATTTCTTAAAGCTGTTTAAAGTATTCCAGCATGTAAAACGCTAAACCGAATATGATTAAAAAATCTTGCTTTCTGTGTTACTTAATAAAAAAAACAAAAAAAAAAAACGATAAAATGTTTTGAAAGTTTTAATAATTTGCATTATTCAGACTACTATTCTCATCTTTGCTATTTTCACAGCGTTTCGGCCAATGTAATTTCTACCCTTCTTCAAACTTTGGAATCTTTATATCGAACTCAGGAACCTATATAGGATTTTGAACTGAACTTTTTATTTAGTCCATAGGAGCAGATTTCTCTTGTTTCATCAGTCATGACCTTGTAGAATTGTTAATTATTATGTTATTCTTACTTATTGTTTGATTAAACTTTCGACATCCAAAAGGCTGCCATTTAGAACAGATTGTTATTCAGCGCCTTTATCTGTTGCACCAAGGTTTCATGCAGAGAATTCTAGAAGAAATATTACATGTGATTATAAGTAAGAGTAATCAGGTGATGGTGACTAAGTGAGTGGTGAACTACAAACTGTAAACCTGAGTTTGCCAAGTTGGATTCCAGTTTGCTCAATAGAAACACTTTCAAACCCACATTTGTGTCTAAGTTCCTGGAAAGGATGTAAATACAATAACTAAGCGTAACATAACACTTTTACTAGATCATGTGAGACTATCACCCAGGTTGAGTAGAAGAATCTGAATAATTAAAATAATACAAATAATCAAAGAGCATCTCAAAAATTCAGAAACAGATTATATATATATATATATATATATATATATATATATCAATGCAATTCTTGCAAAAGCTCTAAAAACTGCTATCTGGTTGCAGCATTTTCATAAATAATTACAAAATTTTTCAGCCAATTCTTATTATATTGAAATGACAAAGAAAAAAAAAACAATGATTAAAAAGAAAATGAAAATGTTCCTGTTTTTTATTGTCATGAATTACCCCCCCCCCCCCAAAAAAAAAATCAATAAGACAAAAAGGAAATGAGGAGGGGAAGAATGACAAAAAGGATATTCGGAATGAATCATGGTTGAAGTGAGAAAAGAGATGAAACAATGGACCAATTATGAAGAGGCAGGCATTCAGTGGAAATGAACAGACAACTAACATCTCCAGAAATTGTCACTCATCTATTAAAAGACAAGAATAAATTCTATTGTCCATTCGAACAGTGATTGCAATTATCAACAATTTTTATGATCAAAAAGTCATCTCTAGTAGTAATAAGTGGGAATTATCATTCCAATGATTTACTGCAATAGGGGTTCATATCTATATAATCAAAAGCAATTTACAGTAGATTTGTTAAATGAAAGGGACAATGTTACAAGCAACAAACGAACAAAAACATACCAATACTTAGATTTTTATCTAGATATATACAAATAGAAATTAACTGCCAACTATCAACTTGATGGTGGTGGGTTCGATTCCTGGTTTAGAATAGGTGCTAGTCTAGCCACCTGAACAGCTGTGATACAGTGAAACGGTGTTTGTGGATGGTGTTTGTGTTTGATTAAACAACAACGACAATTACTGATTGTTTCTTTTTTAATCCATCCTTTTGAGTTAATGCGCCAATAATCTAATGTTCTGTTTGAGTGTGTACAGGAACTCGCTATATTTGCAAACGTTTTCGACTGTCATGAGTCTTTGTCAGGTACACTCAAGCAGAACATTAAATCATTGGCCTGTCAAACCACAAGGATAGATCAAAACTTGTCCAAATAAACAGAAAATCACAAAGAAAAAAATGAGACTTGTGCAGGATTCGAATATGTGTGTCTAAAAGAGGGACCATTTGTCTCATGTATCGCCTTAGTCACTCGGCTAAGAAGCCTAGCAATTAGGAAAAATGACATTTTTACAGATATGTTTCTTTCGTTTTGTAATTAATCTGTTTTTCATTATCATTGTAAACCATATCGCCTCGAATTTGCATCAAGCAACAAAATACAGTGAGCATCTTTTATAAAGTATTTCTTAGAATTATTTTCAAATGTATTATTTATTTATGGTGCAAATTTTCATTATATTTAAATATGTAAATTGCTGCTTTTTTTTTTTTTTTGTATGTTGATGTTTATGAAGTTAAATCTGATGAACTGACGATTTCAGATCATGAGTGGCAGGCTCGGGTACTAATCGCACTAAAAACATTTTTGATATGAAAAAAAAAATGATTTTTTTTGCGGTAGACAAATGATACTTTTTCTCAAGCAATGCACTGCATGTCAAACAAAAACGGATTTTTTATTGTCACTCAGATGCTGGACCCGGTGCCCAACTTCTACCATAATTCACAAACAACAATGTATAATAAATATAATATAAATATATAACTATAATATAAATCTCATCTGCCTGTTTAAATGTATGTATGTATGTCTGTCTAAAACTTTAGACAGAGTCGACAGATTTTCACCAAATTGGTATCGTTTTGAAGCTCGACCCTTCGGACGACAAATATTGAAAAATCGACTAAAAACATTAATTCCTTCATCCTCAACTGGGTACTTTTCTACAAGGAGGGGTCGCTTTTTTTTCATCCATATTTTCAAAAGCAAGCCTCTCTTTTCGATTGACTAACCTTTGCCACTTTCGGTTTGCGATGGACGCAACAGCAAAGACGTCACATTTTTTTTTTTAACATTCTTTTCCTCCTTCGCAGTACGGGTTCGAGCCTCTCTGTCTACTACCATTTTTTTTTTTTTTTTTTTGCTCAACACACACCTCCAAACACCCGGCCAACGCCGGGCACCCAGGCTAGTATCATATAAGTAATCGTGTAGGATAACATGATTATTATATTTTCTTTTTTTTTTTCTTTTTTCTTTTTTTTATTAAAGAATCTTTTTTAGAAGATCCCCCTCCCCACAAATATCCCTTCAAGAACGAGACAACGCAGGTTATAATAACACATTCTACCAGAACATGAAATCTATTTGTGCCATTTATTTGAATAAAAAAAATGTTTCCCCTATATTCACATTAACTCGCACAGATAGCTGTATACCATCCCACAATGCATTCCAAAAGGGGCGATTATTCTGTATTTTTATAAGATACAAGAAATGAAGATTTCACCAAATTCAACATGAAGACCTGAAGTTCAATGTAAATGTATTTTGTATGATAAGTAATGAGGCTTTTATCAATTTAAACAGATTTGGACCCGAATCACATTTATGACTAACGAAAGTAGATCAAAACTGAAATAACTGACAACTGATTCTTTTTTTGTTTGTTTGCAAAACTGCAAACATTTCTAAGAACGCCTGTCACGCTCCATGCAATTGCTTATATCATACTATGCTTGAGTGCTTATTAATTGATATGTCCTAGATAAGGTATATATTTGTATGAAGTAGCTGAGGAGTCTCTGCTATGGTTTCAAGTAATAATCTAGTAAGTCGTTTTACTGAACGAGTGTTTGTAGTATGAACGGGTGTTCCTTAGTCTAAAGTTTGAGGCATACCTCTCGACGTATCAACTAAAGGACTGCACCAGTCGGTATGTATGTCAACCAGCCAATTATATTCTTGTAGGGAGGAAGAACCCGGATGTACTCGTATTACATTATTAATTAGAAAATAGACATCAAAGTCATAAGTTCATCAGACGGATTTTTTTTTAATTCATCTCTGTCGACTAAGGGAGGAGTCTATTAAGCATGTGTACTCAGTGTGATAATGTATGGAAGCGAAACTTGACCAATTAGTGTTGCATGAAGAAAAATGGCTGCTTGTTAAGATAGAGTCGATAGATCGATTTTTTTTTAAAGATGTGGTTTTTAAGAAAAGACAACAGTACTCATTTGTCATGTTGAGAATAGTAATATATCCAAAAATTATAGTTAAACGTAATTTTTACGGAAAATTGAGGGAAATTGCATTTTCCCTAAATGTGAACACCTTGAAGATTGCGAATCTATGGGGATATATTTATCTCCTTTTTCGCCACTTTAATGGCTTCCAAATTTTGTAGCCTATAGCGATAGACTTTTTTAAAAAAATTTTTTTTACTAAAACCACAATACCAGTTCTACTCAATGAATTTTCGCAATTTTTTGAAGATATTGATATTTTCGACATGACAATTAAGTACTGTCTATTTTTTTTTTTTTTTTTTTTTTGCTTAAAACATATATTTAAAATTTCGATCTGTCGACTATCCTAAACACCGAAAAATGGTGTGAGAATGATATGATGAATGCGCAGAGTGACTTAAAAACAAGCTTAGACGAAATGTGGGCAGTATAGGAAAACTTCGATGGTACGACCATTTTGAAATAATGAATGAGAGCTCTTGCGTCAGCAGACGTAGAACAGTTGAGGTAGCAGGTCCACTTCGCAGAGGAAGGCTAAGGAAAACATGAGAAATGGTGATAAAAATAGACTTGAGAGAGATAAAAAAAAAAAAACTGGTACGATATCGATTAGTTTGGAAGTAAATTTTTAAAACCAATCTAATGCATACAAGTATGTAAAACGACTTTTAAATCGCCACTTATCAAGACCAGAAGCTACATGAGGATAAGGGTTAATACGATTCATAGATTGTCAAATGAATAATGATGAAGAATAATATGTATAAAATATCAATTTACACAAACAGTAAACAACAAAATATATTTAAATATGGGGGAGGGGCATACATGAACAATACACTCAAAGAAGACCGGAAGGTGGATTAGCCGAAATGTAATAGAATTACAAATACCAACGTTGTGGAAAACAATAATCAGAAGAAAAAAGAATCTCTGATTTTAGGAAGATAAAAGTATTTATTACTTATTGGAAGAAAGAACGTTAAATAATAAAAATGCATAAAAATTTAGTCAAGTATTAATTCAAGTCTTTAACAGTTCAGAAACAATAGTGAATTTATGGCCTATGAAACTACCGAAAACTTGTTATTTCTATTGATTGAATTATGCAAAACCTCCTACACCACTTTTCTACTCATTAAAAAATTTCAAGTTTAATGAAATGATTATATATATATATATATATATATATATATATATATATATATATATATATATATATGAATTAAACTTTTCTGTCCCGAAGACAATTCTTGAGCTACTAAACGCTTATGTAGATATATTTTGCGGGTGATCATTATAAAAAAATTGGATTATTATATACAAAATTTTATTTTATTTTAGGAATAAAAAGAAACAGCATAATACTTGGCTTTAGTCCAGAAATAAGTTTTGAATTGATAGTTTAAGCTTAAAAATCACTTTTGAATTCTCAAAAGCCATAAAAAAAAGCATTGTGAAGAAGATAGTTTGAATATAAAAAAAAAAAAAAACGTTTACCCGTGTGTGTGTGTGTGTGTGTGTGTGTGTGTGTGTGTGTGGTGTTTTAGATTTTCATCCTGTTAAAAATAGGCAAAAATCTATAGCTCGTCGATTTAGAATGATTATTTTATGGCAAATCGATGGTTGTATATTGTTAAATTTATGCTCATGTCTGCATTTAATATTAATCCCTAATTATGCATTGAACAGATAGTATTATCCTTAGTTCACTGCACCTTATCTTAAAGGTCTGTACAAAATTTCAGCCAGATCCGTACAATAGTTTCCAAGAAAAAGTGGAACAGACAAACATACTATGAGAAATATAATATAGATAAGCCACTGCTACTATTTATTTTACTTTGATTTAATTCGAAAATCAATAAACTCACATCTGTTAAGACATTTTTGGTTTTGGTTAACTAAGAATAATAATACTCTTTACTTCTATAATAGTCTTTTTGTTCTCATTATACTTATAGAGAAGTAAAAAGATTTGACATCAATTTTACATACGCATTTTTAATGCGTTCAAAAATATATAAATTGCATGAGTGCATTGAAATAAAGAGTTACTCTTCCTCTAAATGCTCACAGAAACATAAAAAAACTATTGGAGAGCGGTTGAATCAATGTAGCACGACAGGGAAATGCATAGAAAGATGATAGAGAGGAAGCTTGTTTAGTCAATTATAAATTGCAGTTCATTAGCACAATTAAAACACATGTTTTTCCAACAAAACTCGATTCCAGAACGGATATATTTTACCACGTGTTTTGTGTTATAAAAGTATACAGAGAAAAGGCCTTAATGAAACAAACGTTTATTAACTCACATCTTCTATAATCTTAATTTATAGAAAATTCAAGTATGTTGTATATGTTTGTATATATTTCTACGTATAGGATTTACTCCTTAACTAATTAGCCGATCAACTGCTAGGCGTAAGAGTGAGTAATTTGGGCTATATTTAGTTTAAGTTTAATGCAAATCAGACAAAAATATAAAATTTTGATAGATCCAAAATTGGTGAAATGAATATTAAGCATCGATTAATAAATATTCTCCAATTTTTAGTTTCTTTTGAACATTTTAAAGAGTTTTTGGGAGGTATCAATATAGACACGACCTCACATTTGAAAATTCAAATATTTCAGATGTGCACTGAATTTTATCCATAATCACCAATAAGACACCAATTATGCAAGATTCCTTGAAATTCATTTTCTTCTTAAGACTTCTTAAACTTGAGCTTTAAAATTTAGACAATTTCTAGAATCAAAATCATGTAATTTTAAATTGGAATAAGGATTATAGACATACGATTTAGTATCATTATGTTATTCTAATCTTCGTAAGGAAACATGAAAATGATGCAAAATTGTTCTGCACATGATAAGGGAATTAACTTTACTTGAGATGGATATTCGTGTGTGTGTGTGTGTGTGTGTGTGTGTGTGTGTGTGTGTGTGTAATTAACTGAAATTTTAAAATACTTTCAGATTACAGCTTGTATAATACTGTAAAGTCCATATAAATATTAGTATCAACATTTATAAGACAATCCTGACCAGATAAAGACTGTCAATATACGAGATAGAGTAATAGTATGCATGAAATGCACGCTTTTTAGTTTTTCAGTCTATGTGCTAAATAGCAAAATTTATGCCCATAAACATTATTTTGCTAAAAACATTTCCTCTGATAAGATTAGCCATGAATTAATAAAAAAAAAACAAAAAAACTTGAGATTTTTGTATTCCTTGTAAAATATTTTTAATTTACAGAATTTAATTCCAAACAAATAAATAATAATCTCAACCACACCCTTTTCTTATTCTTCCCCTACCAGACAATTTTGAAAAGAATATGAAAACAAACGAACAAAGACCCTTTCAAAAAATACTATTCTTGATGGTCACGCAACCTAGAGCGCCCGAGAAAGAAATGGCCAACACAAGATCACTTGGTTCAATGATACACAATTTACCAACAGATACCAAAAGAATTGCTTGTCAAGTCGAAAAAATTATCAGAAAATTTAATGAAAAAAGGAAAACTCTGGTATTTAACCAGACATACTTATCTAAGTAAGTCTGGTTAAATACCAGAGTTTTCCTTTTTTCATGATTTGCTGCCTAAATATATATATATATGTGTGTAAGCCTGAAATCTTTCCACCATAGTTTTTTTATACATCCCTGAATTCAATATTATCAATATAAACAAGAATAAATTTCATGAAAGGAAGTGGAAATCTTATTAAAAGATTGACTGAAAGCGGCAGCCACAGCAACACTTAATGTCAAAGTTGTCAACCCCAACAAATGTTTTTTTATTTCCCCAAAGACATATCTGTTTTCATTGGTATTTTTGCTGTCATTTGATTGTGCTCACTGGCTGAAAGAAGGGAAAAAACTCTGCAACAAAAGAAAAGTTCTCAGAATAAATGACACTATCAACTAGTTTTTCTCTTTAAACCAAATGAATATTGTAATCTCAAATGTTCGCTCAACTTACAAGATTTAGCCAATTCTATATTTTATTTTTGTTCTTGTGAATAATAAATGAAAGAAAAGGAAAAGATGGACAGATTAATATTTGTGCTTGGAAGGAAATGAGTAAAGCAATCTACAGTTTTAACTATTCTGAGCTGAAGATAGGGCAGACTTCATATTCTCGCCACATAAAAGTTGATACCTGAAACTCAGAACTGGGATCAGAATCAAACCTTACAACTGAACAAGTATTTACGAAATCGTGTGTGTGCTGTAAGAACAAGTTCGTCGATTTGTATTCCTACGTCAGAGCTAACTGGTTGGAGAAGGTGAGTGAGAGTGCCAATCACTCCAGTGATACATCTGTCTTTACATCCAAGGAAAGTAGTACATAAAACAATCTACTACAATACACTTTACTTAGACTAATAGCTAATAAAGAATATGTTAGTAGTATATATTACAAATAAAATATGTAACTGCTACAATACAGCCTATTCAGACTGATAAAGAATATGTTAATAGTACATAAGACCAAGAAGTTTTATCGTCGATTTCTCCTAAAGAGCAGAGCCATCCATGAGAATCCCAGGAAGAAAAGGGACACGTCTACAATTGAAAGACACGAACCGAATTTTAGCCGGATAAAGCAAAAGTAGCTATTTTGTATCCCAATCCCATATACAAAATCCGTAGTGAATCAGAGTTTCTTTCCTTTTTTTTTTACACAGGCATCACCATATTATCAAGACCAAGAGGCCACTCGAGGATAAGAGTTAAAGAATGTACAGTAGAAATTAGACAATATAGTAATCATTAATAATGGAAATTCGGTAAATTTGATAACTTATATGGAACGGCTCATCAAGAACTTGTTTACGTTAGATTTGAATACAACCATATTGTACTCAGCCGGAAATCAGGAAAACGGAAGACAATTCCACAGGCGTGCAGTTCTAAGAAAGAAGCTTTGTTCATGGAATCTACGTTTAGGTTTAGGTACAGATAAAGAGTGGGGGGAATTATTGATAGTGTTTTCAGCTAGACGAGTGTTTCCTGTGAAAGTTTGGCGAGGGGGGGGGCATAGACTGAAGCTCAGTCGAACACTGTCCATGAAAATAACGATACATCAGAGACAAAAATCGCAACATCTCTTCTGTGAGATAGAGGTTGCAGCGAAGAGAAAAGGACATCTACGAGGCTATTTTGAACTCTATCAAGGCAGGACAAGTCCTTTCTAGCAGCTCGTACTTTAATAAAACTAGATGTGCTAAAATATTCTTAAATTTTTGGAATGAGTTCGATTGAAAAAAAAAAAAAATGAATAAAATTTAAAAATCCATTTTACTCATTCTAATTAGCTGCAATTTACTCTCAATTCACCAAGTGGCTCATCTTTTATTACTTTTTTATCACTCTATGGTACTTTTATACCCCCCCCCCACACACACCAGACCATATTCCTATTCTAGACATCGTCTATCACGTTCTCTTTTTCAGAAGAGTTGAAGATACTAAAAAGGAGAGAATAAGATTGCAATGGTCCATTATAAACAAAATGGAATATTATAAGAAGTAGTAAAATTATTTGAATCTTATCTGCAGAGAGAATGAGATAAGGGAATGCATAGCGAACAGAAAGCGACTAATTTTGGATTTTATCTTTTCTTTTTATATCTAACCAGTTCTGCACACTCATTTTTCCTTATTCAAACAATCTAATCCAAGCTTAATGAGTAACATTTTGTTTGTAGTGCTTTTTTTTAATCGAACAAGTGTCATGCAGACTTTTTGCCAAACATCTTTTGTCAATTCATCAATCACCATAACTGCAGCTAGTGACAATTGTCCAAGACATTCAATACATTCCAAGAAGCATACAGCTGAGCAGATTAATAGCGCATGAGAGTCAGTTTAGAAGAGTCTAAAACATTGTGCGCAAAAATTAACTGAAAATCCTGTAGACGGTGCTTATTGTAAAGTTTTGGTTAAAGATAAATGAGGTATGCTCATCCAACACAAATCTGTCCTATGATTAATTAAAGGAGAACTTCGGGGGGGGGGGGTCGTGTGATCAGTTTCAAGACTAATTTTGAGTGAGTATCTCAAATCTTAAACCTTAGCCTCCTACCCATGATTTCTTTGTCTGGGCTCACTTAAAAGGAGATCCATGTTCATCACGAAACTAAAAGAAGCCATCAGGAAAGAGCTTCGGTCAGTTTGTAACAATGTCATAGACAAATTGATGCTGAACTGCAAAAAATCAGAACTAAATGGAGGTCATCTTAAAAGCAAGAATAAAAGAATCCAAAGATTCCTGTTTTGATACGGGGGCGTGCAATAAGTAATGCCCCTGACCCACTTTCAGTATCTGATCTAGCTGAAATTTTGCATGTGCAATGATTTATATCTCTACAGGTTATGTGGCAAATGACAGCTGTGAACTAATTGTGGTCTCTGTTTTATAGGTGTTTGAACTGAGTCAGGTGTGAAATGGAGCCTGTTGAATGTCGAGCAGTGATCCGGTTTTTGTATTTGAAAGGACGCACACCACAGGAGACTTTTGATGAAATGAAATAAACTTATGATGATAATGCCCCATCATATGACCTTGTAAAACACTGGCATTGTGAATTCAAAGATGGCCGGAAGTCTGTGGAAACATCTCCCAGACCTGGTCGCCCCCCCCCTTCTGCCATTGATGAAGCCTCTGTCAGTCAAGTTGAGGCTGCCATTTTGGAAGATCGGCGCATTACTATTCGCCAAATAGCCCAAGATGTCAAGATTAGTACATGGTCTGTGGAAACTATCATTCATGACCATTTGCATATACATAAAGTGTCTGCCAAATGGATTCTCAGTTTGCTCACACCATTCCAGAAGCGAGAGTGAGTGCCAAGAAGATGAGTCAAGGTTTTTCAAAAGACTGATTACACAGGATGAAACCTGGGTCCATCACTATGATCCAGAGACCAAAGCCCAGTCAATGTAGTGGAAGCACTTGGACTCACCACCTCCAAAGAAGGCAAGGGTGCAGCCCTCCGCTGGCAAGGTCATGCTCACAGTCTTCTGGGACCAAGATGAAGTAGTGATGACAGATTTCCTGGCAAAGGGTACCACAATTATACGAGCCTATTATGCTTCACTGTTGAGGAAATTAAGGGAAGCTATCAAAATCAGGAGGCGGGGCAAGATCAGCAAAGGTACCCTCCTCCTGCAGAACAACGCTCCGGTCCACAACTCGCATGTCGCCAGATCAGATGCACGGGCGTGTGGTCATGAAATCCTCTCCCATCCTCCCTACTCTCCTGACCTTGCACTCTCTGACTTTCACTTCTTCCCAGCCATGAAGTTGTTTTTGAAAGGAAGGCGTTTCCCAGATGATGCAGACTTGATTTCTGAAGTCATGTCGTGGTTGGAGGACCAACCTGAGGTGTTCTACAAAAACGGTCTCCAGAACGGCATCAAACGATGAAAGAAATGCATAACTCTGGGTGCTTTCTATGTAGAGAAAGACTAATAACTGTGCCAAGTTTCGTTGCTCTACTCCTATCGGAAGTGGGTCAGGGGCATTACTTATTGCACACCCCTCGTATGTTTTAAATACAATACACCAGTTATCAAAGTTTCATTTAATTCTTGCAGAACATTAACAAATAAGACCCATCGAAAGTTGAGACTCGTTTTTTTTTTTTTTAATGCATGGGGGGAGGGAGCATTTTGGATTAAGATTTATGGAAATAAAAACAGCATCATAAACAAGTAAAATTTTCAGATGCGGGAATGCTTTTAAAAAGAAATTTACTCCCACTGTAGGAAATTTTGTTGTTTTGTTTTCAGGTTATTTAATGCCAAATCTAGTAATTTTGGGGGGAAAAAATTGCTTAAAGTTCATTATATCTCCAAATATTTTTTTATGGTATTTAGTTTGATTATTTTGTAGAGGAAAATTGTTGTTTTTAACTTTGCAGAACATGATTGAGTTTTGCAAAGGGGAAGGAAAAAAAACTAAGATCAATGTTTAGTGCATTTTAGGTCAGGAAGCCGGTATCTTCAGACAGAATACAGCTACATAACCTCAAAAAAATTTTAATGGAAACTGAACAGCCAACTATGGTACACTCCTGAATGTGTTACCGTTATCGCACACAGAAACCACTACTTCAATTGCATTAAACGTAAAAGATGTTTTGAAACTAATATTGCCTTTAGAACAGCCAACAATCACTGTAAAAAAATTATAGAAAACGTGAGAGAGTCATATGCTCGATCTATCAAGTCCAAAAATAGAACAGAGAATTGGTTCCCATGAGTTTTGGCGAATAGCAAACAAAGTCCACTATCCTAATGATAGTCTTAATAATTAAGGAGTCCGAGGTGAGTTCGTCAGCATTCGCCAAAGCCAAACTCTTTGTTGAGAACTTTGTGTGATTAGAGCCACCTACTATCTGAATTTCCTCCAAAGACCCCCAAAATTTGACTGACATCCACATTTTTTGTCCATGATGTTGCCAAACTCATCCAGAAGCTTGATGCCAGCAAAGCAACTGAACCTAACAATATTCCAATCATAGTATCCAAAAAGCTGCAACTAGAACTAGCTCCCATTCTTGCAAAGCTATTTAATCGATGCCTAAATGAGAAATGCTTCCCAACACCTTGGAAAACCTTGTTAATCTGCCCAGTATTTAAAAATACTGGAGATCGGTTTTTATGCATCTCAGCATAAGCCAATTCGTCTTCTGTGCATCATAAGTTGCTCGAATCTGTATTAAATAGAGAAGTTGTCAACTACCTTAGTAAAAACGACATTCAGTGATAAACAATATGGCTTCATCCTGTGAGGTTTACAGCTGATGCACTGATTGTTCTCACAAGATCAACAAAGCTATTAACGAGGGTTTCATCTCTAGAGCATTAGCTCTTAACATATCGAGGGCATTTGTTAAGGTGTGGCATAAAGGTCTACAAGATTTCCAGCATGGAATATCTAGAAGTATCCTCTCAACCAACAAATCCTTTTGCTCTGATAGGTTTATACAAGTAGTCGTCAATGGGCAGAAGTCCGAAGCTGAAAGTATCAATGCGGGCTTGCCTCAAGGGTCCATCCTGAACCCAACTCTCTTCTTGATTTTCATCAATGATATCCCAAATCATATTCTAAGATCATTTGTCAACATTTATGCAGATGACACTACCATCTATGAGCAGTAATGGCCAAGATTTCTGAGTCTTCTCCGGAGGTGCAATGGGGTAAAAAGTGTCTGATTAATTTTAAGCATTCAAAACCAAGCTTTTATCTTTTTATCACCAATACTGATTTTCATTTGGCCCCAATTGAAACAAATGGCTCTTGTGCCGAGGAAGCACTCTGTTCTGACAAGCCTCTGGGATTGACAATCGCTCCTAACCTGAAATGGAAGTCTTACATCAAATCTGTTGCCAAGGTCACTCGAAAATTGGTTGCATCATTCTACCACTCCAGAAGAGATCTCACTCCAAATACTTTTGGCACATCTTGGGAGAGTGAGGAAGCTTTTCAGAGCACACTTTCCTGCCTTGATAGGGTTAAAGGCCTAGTAGGTGAAGCCCTTTTCTCCTCCTTGTAACCTCTTTCTCACAGAAAAGACATTGCTAGTCTATCTTTCTTGCATTATTTTTATGGCAAGTGCTCAACTGAGCTCCAACCTATGGTCCCCCCTCCCTGCAAAATATTCACAACAAAAACTTGTCTAGCTAGAACGACTGTTAACAATTTCATCTACTCTCTATGCTTAAATCTAAAAGCAATTTTCCTGAACAAAGTTTCTTTCCTGTGGAATTCTGTACTACAGACTTGTTTTCTATCTGATTACAACATGGTCATCTTCAAGTTAAATGTAAACAAGTTGTTGAGCTGTCCTCTTAAATAATCAAATTCTACCCAATTTCCATCACTGCCGATCACTATGCTATTGTTCCACTGACCACCTTACACTCATTAACCCCTATCCTTCAGTTACTTTCAGGACTTGATAAATGGTAACTCACTTATATAAAAAAAATCTAATAGCACCAATCCACGGTAGGAAGTTGGCACAAAGTTAGGTGTGATTTTAAAAAATAAGCAAAGTGGTGAAATGCACTATGGCCTACAAAAAATTCCTGATCAGTTCTTTTAGCATTTCCCCTGTAGGGGTGCCTCAGGCTATCTGAAATAAACAAACCCTTTTGCAGAGTGAAGGTAAAATATGGGATGGTGGACCTCCCTGGACTGAACAAAACCATATCTCAGGCTGACAGCAACAAAACCAATAAAAAAAGAGAGAATTTTTTTTTTTTTGGCATCGAGGAAACTCAACAAGGAACAAGGTGTTAAGCATGATAGATCTATTTGAAATTCTCATGACAAGATTGTATGTAGACACAAAGAAGTGCTGAAAGCATGAAAATGCCCACGCAAATATGGCCGAGAACACGTACAATTCAACAAGGAAATCTAAAATAAGCACTGCAGGAAAACCAACGAGAAAGCACAAATGTTTGCTAGGTTAGTTCAACACGAAATGGCCCGAGGAAATGGCAGACGAGCGTCACAAACAAATTCTCATCCAGCATACGAAATTATTCTGCTTGGTTTTAAGTTTCGGACAATTGTGTGATTGATATAGACTGAAAGTGTTATAAGAAAAAAAAAATGGAATAGAGATAGAAGAAAGAAAAGCATAGAAAAGTGTGTGTGTGTGTGTGTGTGTGTGTGTGTGTGTGCGCGCGCGCGCATGATTCACTCCTAAACTAATTAACTGATAATTATGAATTTTGGCACACAGCTACTACGTATAACGATGGGTATATTTACTTTAATTTAGTTTTATACAAAGGGGGCAAACAAGAAATGAAATCACTTTGTGAAAACGTAAATCAAATAACCGGTGTAATCACATTTCGTGGCATTTGCCCAGCATCAGACATTCCGTCATCTACTGAAAGTTTATGCAAATGCAATTCATATACGATCGAAACGTAGCATGTATATCCCAATTAGGAGAGATGACATACAGCGCTTAGTACTTCTAAATGGTCACCCATTTTTTTTCTGGCCAGGTTCAACATAGCTTTGAATTTTGAAACATTTTAACAATACATATTAGATATTAATCAATACACATTCCTTAAATTCCAGGCTGGGGAGCATTTTAAAGGGTTTTCAAAAGGAATAATATGGGTACAACTTTCAATTTAAAAGTTAAAATTGTTTTCAGAATTGCATTCAATTCGACCTATAGTCATAAGCACTAATTAAGCAAGATTTAAATTCCATTTTAGATATTTTCTAGAATCACAATCACGAGATGGATTCTGATCAAAATTAAAGTAAGAATAATAAACAAAGTTTACTATCATTAAATCTTGATGCTAATCTTCAACCCATACTGGGACGAGTATTCCAGTACATATATATATATATATATATATATATATATATATATATATGCAGTGTGACCCCCCCCCCAAAAAACCCAGAACATTCAATTGTTTTTCTGAGCATTTTACAGTCAACGGAGAAAAAAAAGGCCAAAGACCCTACTGTTTTGATGTGATGTTTTGAATATAATAAACTAGTTATGACCAAAGTTTCATTTCATTCGGACAAAATACTAAGAAACGGGGCCTAATTAGAATTGCGGCCCGTTTTGGGGGGTCACTCTCTCTCTCTCTCTCTATATATATATATATATATATATATATGAGAGAGAGAGAGAGAGATATGAAAAATGGAGAAACCAAGTTATATATTCATCAACATTTCATCTTTATTTCAAATCATCCTGAGAAAGTCTTGAAACAAAGACGAAACGTTGAACATAACTTTGTTTGTTCCCTTTTCATCTCGTCTTGCCAAAATATTATTTCCTTTGTGCTCTCTCTCTCTCTCTCTCTCTATATATATATATATATATATATATATTGTTAACTCCTAAATTAATAAACTGATCATCATGAATTATGTAGGCAATATATATATATATATATATATATATATATATATATATATATATATATATATATATATATTCTCGGTAACAGAGCGAATAATGTAGGCACATTATTTTTATTATATGTCTACTCCATCCTCTTCCAAATACTTTTAAAAGAAGCGAGACAAAAATAGAAAAAAAAATTCTCTATATCAAATTTTGAATATATTTAGTAGTAAAATTTAAAGACGGGTGTGCACGCATACGAACACTAATAATATGTAAGTATGAAACAAACTCTTTAATGAACTTAGGAACCATGAAATACGTGAGAACATTCATTTGTTTTGTAAACTTTACCAGTTAGCTAGTGTGCTCTCCTCCTCCCCAATAAAAACAGAAAAATGAAAAATGACGTTGTAAATACCACTACTAGTTATATATTGGGTTATATAATAAGACGTGTTTGATTGTTTTTGTGTTTATTTTTTAAATTAAGAAATCTTTTGGGAGATAATTTCTTACTACAGCAGTATTGATGCAGATTTATGATATTTGTTAATTCCATTACTTTTAGTTTCTATTTCAGATCACTAACATGGCGTGTCAAGCTAGCAAAACTGATTAAATTTACTTCCATTAATGTCACTTTCATCAACTTTCTCTCACCCAGTTAATGCCGAATACATCCTTTGCCCTCACTTCAAAAATTGAATACTAAAATCTGCAATATGGGGTTATATTTGTTCTTGCAACAGTTTTTACCGGAAGTAAGCTTAACCAGCATTCAGGTGTACAACATATCTGAGATTGCTGCACATTTTTTATCTTCTTATTGGTGATGATTTGGAGTCAGTCCCTTGTCCAATGTTGGTGGCCATAAATGTGATGGCCAGACAGTTTGTCTAATTTGACCATTTTGAGTAAGATTTTCAGCTGACGCCCTTGGCTTTCACAATCTGGGCATGTGTTCGGGAGTCATAGGTTTGTGTAGGGGTTTACTTTTCTTTGCATTGGAGAGCATGACCTAGCCAATATAAGTATCTAGTTGCAAGCGATTGGGAGACAGGATTTGTGTGGCAATGACGTCACACTTGGACACTGGTATTTGGTTCAGTGTTCTGATGAAGTTATGGGCTCAGATGAAAAAGAATATAAGGTTCCTGATTCAATCCCAGGAGAACCCAGAACCCCCTGCTAGTATATGATGAGAGAAAGAGAGAAAGAAATAGGGAGGGAGAAGAGATGAGTAGATCCAAAACAAACCAAAGAATTTGAAATGGGCAAGAGAAAAACTTGAGAGAAAGGAAGTAATTGAATTTTCTGTTGCCGAAGTGGACATTATTCACACAGCACAGCAGATGAGGATACTGCAGAAAAGAATGACGAAGAAAAGGTTTGCGAAACAATAGAATCAACTACTTTTATTCCATTAAGGAATATGAAAATTATTGGTCTAGGGGCAAGATGACTGGATCACCCCTTCCTGACTGGGACACAAAAGCAATCAGTCATTCATTGAAAAAGGGAATGTACAAAAGATCAGTTGAAACGAAACAAATACGCACACACATATGCACGATTTGAGAAGACATACCTAAAGACGGTTTTGATTTCCAAGAGCAAAGTTACTTTCTAATAACTACCCATATGTGGAATACAATGCCACAGGACTATTTCAAAACCGACTACAACATAGTCTATGTTTCTGAATGTTTTAGACGAGGATTGATAATTTGGATTATTTGGGCTACTGTTTTCATCTTGATTGTTATTCTCACAATGTTTTGGCTGGTGCAACCTCCGACCTTTTTCAGGTGTATCTTGTCAAATTTGGGTATCTTTCTGCTGAACTCGAGAATCTGCATGAAATTTCGAACGGAACCCTTTCATTTAATCTATGTGTGTAGCATGCTATCATTCCATTAACCATGACCAGGTAGAAGTTTTAATTCACAATTGTATCCTTTAGTATTGCTCACGTTGAAATTGAACCTTCAACCTCGAAAAGAGTGTCACTTACAAATGGATTTTACCTAGTACTTTATCCAATGTTATTGAGTCATCCTCTGAAATAAATTCTGCCCAGTTTTAACAATTGTCGCTAAGCCTCATCGCTCACTCGAAAAATTCATTAATTCTTGTCATTGTCTCACCATTCACTTGAAAAACTCATTAATTCTTATCCTTAAGTGGCTTTTGGGTCTTAATAAGCTGTAACTTATTAAAAAAGGAAAATTGATATTATTGAGAACAGTGTTCTCTTAAATGTTATTCTCAAAAGATTTCGGCCGATATAACCTCAGACCTTCTCCAGGTACATCTTATAGGTCCAATCCTCAGTACCGGAGATACTAAGAATGCTTAAAACTGGGTTATTATAAAGTTTCAATCCCCCCTTCCCACCACCACATAAAATTTATAGTATAAGAAAATCGGAGTACATCTTTTTTTTTTATTAAATGAATTATATCTTATGAAAAGCTGACTAATATTTTCGACTTTTCTTTTTTTATAATAAAAATAGATAATTTGTCCATTTATTTCAGCTTTACAAATCAGTGTTTAAAGAAATTATATACGTTTTAAATTTTTATTCAAATAATTTAACGAAAATAGTAATTAACACAATAATTGTTTTTTTAAATAAAATCTGAATTGTTTATTTTTTAACTTTTTTGTTCTTGTAAAATATCGGAATTGTTTCTTTTTGAATTATTGTTTGAAACATACAATTTTTTATTGAAAAGCTTATTTTTAAACACACACATGCACAGTTACCAGATTTCACCCGGTTCCTTACTAAGGATCGGAATTAATCAAAGGACAGAAAGATTTGTACTATCTTATGAGAAGATTTTATAATTCAAGTTTTTTTTATATCTTTAAATATTTATTTAAAGTGTTTGGTTTGGTTGTTTAGTAGGGGATTGTATTTGGCTTTGCAGAACATTGAGTTTTGCCAAGGGAAAGGAAAAAATAGTATCAATTTTTGGTGCGTTTTAGGTCATAATCACATTTGACACACCGATTCCCATCAGATCACCGAAGTTAAGCAACGACGAGCCTGGTCAATACCAGATGGGTGGTCATTTGGGACTTCCAGGTGCTGTATGTGCTCTCCGCTTATCTTTGCATTGTTTCCAGTCGTCCTGAACTTCTCTTTGCCACTGGACTCAAACAGTGCCGATTCAGGAGAGGTGTGGTTAGAGATTGAGCAACACTTGTCACACAATTACATGCACAGCTGCCCTTACAAAGGGTATCTTTTGTCTTGAGACTGAATGGAGGGATCGAGTTAGGTCAGGAAGCCATCTTTAGACAGCTTGATCTGGTACGACCAACAATCACAGTCAAGGTGTCAGGTGTTCTCGTTCCTGATATTGCCAAATTCATATGAAACATTGGATAGATGGCAGGAATGAGCTATGAGAGACTGGTTGGATATTCCCACGCATGTCTCTAGCTATCATTTGAGGTAACGCCATATCCATTACGATGTTGACCAACAATGTGCTTCTAAATATCAAAGGTCTCTTTTTTTTTCTTTTTGTTTTAATAAAAGCATTATCCTTTAAACATTGAATTTAATAGCATTTTAGTATAATTTGGGGGTTATATAAACACTAGCATGGGTGCCCGGCATTGCTCGGGTGTTTGAACGTGTGTGTTGAGCAAAAAAAAAAAAAAAAAAAAAGTTGTAGTAGGAAGGCAGGCTTGAACCCGTACCGTGAAGGAGGAAAAGAACGGGAAGAAAACGTGACGTCTTTGCTGTTACGACCACTGCCAAACTGGAAGTGACGTAGGTTTTAATTAAAGCTAGACTATTGAAAAGAGACGATGGCTTTCGAAAATATCGGCAAAAAAAGCAACCTCTCCCTGTAGAAAAGTGCTCAGTTGAAGGTGAAGATATTAATGTTTTTAGCCAATTTTTCGATATTTGTCGTCTGAAAGGTCGAACTTCAAAACGATACTGATCATGTATAAATCCGTCGCCTCTGTAGAAATTTTTAAGTAGACATGCAAACATACATACATTTATATATTGGTAACTCAAATTTTCGACCCAAACCAATTAAAAAGCTTGCCCTATCTCTGAATACCCTTTATGTAAAATTTCAAATGTTTAGACCAGAAATTGTCTGAGTAATTCGGTAGAGACAGCAGCAGTCAATTTTTTTTTAACTTTGACCCCTATTATGACCCCTTAACATTTATTGTTTTGGGCTCAAATCAAGTTAAGTTAGATCCATGTCCAAGGAACATATATCTAAAATTTCAAGTGTTTAGACCCAAAATTGTCGGAGGAGTTTGCTATAGTTCTCAAAGGTGAAATCGTTGAACTGACCCCCTTAAAAGCCAAATTTCTAGCCGAAAACCGATTACAAAGATTTTCCCAAATCTCAATACCCTGTATATCAAATTTTAAGTGTGTAGACTGAAAATTGACAGAGTTATTGTGTAGGGAAATGTACACAAGCACACACACACACACACACACTTTTATATACTAAGACGGGCAGAAGCAGCTTAACAATCAAGATTGGTGGCAAAGTTAACAATTTTTGGTCAGGAAGCCGGTATCTTCAAACAGCCTGATCTGGTAGCATTAGCAATAACATTGGATAGATAATAGCCATTTGGAGAAATAAACCTTGACTGATTAGATGTTCCCACATGTGTCCCTAGCTATCATTGCTGTGGTTATTACGATGTTGTTCCATAATGTGCTTAAAAATATAAAATGTTTAATTTTTTTTTTCAAATAAATCACACTTTAGACATTGAGTTTAATAACATTTGGGGTTTTATTTAAACATTAAAACGGGCAGAAGCAGCTTAACGGTTAGGATTGGCGGCAAAGTTAGGGACAATGATTAAGTGGGGCCAACTGACAGACGCAGCAAGCTATAGAGATGTGATAATCACACCTAAACAAAACGCGAGTCACTAATGAACAACTTTTCCAGGAAATGGAGTGTAAATCCCCAAGAGGCATTTTAAAACTAATCCAAGAATAAGACAATAGAAGAAATGTGCGAGTCTCGAAATGACAAAAGCCGACATTCTATTAGTATTCCGAGCAAAGTCACGAAGATTTACTGCCTCGCAGAAATTCATGACGAAAGTGGGGGGGAAAAACATCACAGAAAGAAAAAGAGACAAATGTAATTAAAATCGAAAGAACCAAAAATAAACAAAAAAAAAGAAAATTCAATTAAAATTTAAAAAAAAAATTAAAAATAATAAAAGATTTAATTAATTAAAAAAAAACAATGTCTGGTTATTTTATTCATCTAATTAATACTAAACACTAAAACATTCCTTGAAATTAAAAAAAAATGGTTAACATTGTACTAATAATGAGCTTTTATTTTGCAAGGGAAGATTGAACATGAATTTAAAAAATGCAAAAGTGTGCATGAGTGCATGCATAAGAAATGATGCAGACTGCAGATTAGCACATCATATTCAAATTCTGTAGAGATAACTGCAGAATCAATATCACACTTGACAGAATAAGGGCTCCAACTGCCGCCTACTAACTGTAAAAAAAAAAATCTGCAGCGTGAATGAAACAATACCTTCTTACTATTACTAATAGAGATTAGGTATCTACCTGAAGCCGAACGTGCACTAGGTTTCAATACTCAATTCAGGAGAAAGGCAGTGTAGTATCTGTTACATTGTCATGACATCATCTTCCCAGGCATTACTCTCTCCTTATGGGTCAGTGTAGTATATGTTGGTTCATCATGATATATCATCCCCCTCTTTCTTTGGGTGATAGCAGCGTAGTATATGCTCGTTTATTCACCCATATATGCTAGCAAAGATATACGGCAAGAGGGAACACAGTGTTAGTTTATATAACAGAATATCCACTCATGGATTAGCAACCAATCATAATCAAAATAATAGACTTGTTTATTTAAGAATTAGCAGGGAAACCCGAAATTGTCCGAAATTGAATGAAGATCAACAAATGTTCCACCCTCTCATACTTTTATTGTCATGGAAATCGGTGAAATCGCCCATTTTTCCATCAAATCGATTGATTGCCTGCTCTAGTCAGAGACGCCTGCCCCCCCCGTCGTGTACCAGGAGGAAGCTTCACATGCGTCCCCACTGTGACCCAGTCCACAATACATTACACTGTAGAGAATCTACTGCTGATTTTATAAAATAAGCTGTAAAGAATAGCTTCACTTAAAGTTTAAAAATGCAAAAGTCAAGTATCATGGTTCAATTGTGCTCTATAAAGAAACATCCATTTTGAACTTTTATTAAATAATCTGCAGTTGATTTTATAGGTTGCTTGTGCGGTGATAAAACTTTTCAAATCCACTTGTGATGTTAGGTTGTATAAAGTATTAACTTTGGTCAAAATCGGACATCCTTCTTTAATCAGATCGTTTTGATTATTCATTTTCGATACTTATCAGATGCATTCTAATATAAAATATACACTCCAAAACACATCAAGTACCGTCGTGTGAAATTTAAAAAAACAGACCTAACCATTTCAGAGTCGATAGGAAACAAACTCACAAAGTTCCTTTCATATAATAGTAGATAATGATACATCCCAGCTTCTTATGTATATATCAATTCTCTAACTTCTGATCTCAATATATTTAGTTTTAACTGAATTCGTCATACAGCAGAGTATTGACTACTAAATTTTATAACATTTTTTTTTTTTTTTTTATATGGTAGTCACAACTTAACAAGGCCCGGAAGCCACTCGGCGATAAGGGTTATTGTGTGTACAGTAATCAATGGGATAATATCGTAGTAATCGTTAGTAATGGAGATTTGATAAAGTGTTTTACTTAAGGGGGTGGTTTATCAAGAATTTGTTTATGTTGGACTTGAAGACATCCAGGTTGTAGTCAGGTGGGAAACAGGCAAACGGAAGAGAGTTCCACAGGCGTGCACTTCTAAGAAAGAAGCTTTATTCATGGAATCTAAGTTTTTATTTAGGCACAGATAAAGAGTGGGGAAAATTATTGACAGTGGTTTCAGCTAGACGAGTGTTTTTCGGGAAAGATTGGTGAGGAGGGACCAGAGATTGGAGTTCAGAGGAGCACTTGCCATGGAAATAACAATAAAACAACGACAGGCTCGCAACGTCTCTTCTGTGGAAGAGGGGTTGCAGGGAAGAGAAAAGGACATCCCCCACCAAGCCACAAAGTCTATTTTGTACTCTGTCAAGGCAGGATAGGCTATTTTTAGCAGCTCCTGCCCAGATGTGGCAGCAGTACTCCATCCTTGAACGTACTTGGCTTTTATATAGATAGAGAATTGCATTAGCAGTGAGATATCTTCTGGAGCAGTAGAAGGATCCTACCATTTTTCCAGTGACCTTGGAAACAGAATTGATGTACGTGTTCCATTTCAGGTCAGGAATAAAGCTCAACCTCAGAAGCTTATCAAAACATGGAGCCTCCCCTAGACGAGAGCCATTCATTTCAATTGATGCCAGATGGGGATCAAAGCGTTGATGATGTAAAGATAGGAGCTTGGTTTTAGATGCATTGAAGGTAACGAGCCACCTCTTCCCCCACTGTACCACGTGCTCAAGATCAGAGGAGAGAGAATCAGAGAGAACTTTGTCATTACGGCCTTTGATGTGTTGTCATGTCATTAGCATAGATGTCAATGAATGATCTATGTATATATTTTGGGAGATCATTGATGTAGATCAGGAAGAGAGTTGGGCCAAGGATGGACCCCTGAGGGACTCCAGCATTAATACTGTGGGCCTCTGATTTCTGCCCATCAACCACTACTCTTATGAGCCTATCAGAGAGAAATGATTTAATAATTGAGAAAACATTTCCAGTTATACCGTAGCTGGAAATCTTGTGAAATAGGCCTTTATGCCATACCTTATCGAAGGCCTTTGATATGTCAAGAGAAATTGCCCTAGAAAGGAAGCCTTTGTTGAGAGATCCACTAATTCTATGAGATATAACCGTTAGCACATCTACTGTATATCTGGCAGAACGTAAACGATATTGCATGTCAAAAAGAAGGTTATTTCTGCTGAGATACTATTTTCAATAGTATCCTTAGGAAAGGGATAGGTCTTTCTCTTTCTCCAGTTATGGGTGAAAGTATAGGATAGACCACACGCAAAACAAGTGAGCGCAATGCGTCTAGGAGAACGAAAACTTTTATAACACCTGCAGCCAGATGATATTCGAGATACATCTGCCTTCAAAGACTCATCGTTTACCTGACAGAGCAGGTCATGTTCTTAATAATGCACAATCCAGTGAAAACTAATGTGCAAAGATACTCTAACAATTTAACAGTTTATAATCATAGAAAACAGATTATTTTTAATTTCATTAAAGAAAGATTCAAAGAATGACTACCAAAGAGACGGGATGACTATTTAAGTACCGGAAACTTGATACTTACATTGGTTTCATGTTGACTTACCTATCATCATTCTGGTTTGGTAGGCTTTTAATAGCAAATTAACCTTTTTAGGTGCTGAAGCACGCTAAGTAGTGGAAACAATTCATTGTATACAATTGAGTGAATAGAAGTTGCTATTTGTACAGTTTAGAGGTGGCAATTGTGGGTTTATATCTTTTATAACAGTACTAGCGGGGGGGGTAAAATACGCTTAGATATGTTATTTTAATTTGTCTAGATTTTGGATATATTATAGAGTCATTATTTCAAAAGTAAAAAAAAAAGTATTTCGGTGTCATCAGCTACAATCGAAAGCAAAACCGTAGCATTTAAAGCTGGTGATGTTATCACTGTATCAACGTGACACGCATATAATCTGATTAAAAATTTAAAAATAAACTAAGATGAATGTACAAAATGTTTAACGATTTTTTAAATTTTTTAACTGTTTTTGACCCCTTAAAAACTATTTTAACCGCTAAAGACCCATAAAAGGAGGCTCCTAAAAAATCCAATCATTTGAAGCCACTAGCGCTGCTCTGCGACTTTTAGTTTCAAAGTTTAGTTTAAAAATATGGAGACAGACCGACATATAGTCATTTATATATTAGATTAATGCATTTATATATTAGATTAATGCATAAATGGTTACTTTATTGTTATAGTCATGGCAGTCGACTGTTCAAAAAACAAAGATGTTTTTAATTATAAATATATGAAAAATAATGCATGTGAGTGTTAGATAAGGAGACAAATATTGTGCAGAATAAAAGGAAGTGAAAATGAGATTATATTTTACTTTCTTTAATTTAGTAAATTGGATCAGGAAGCTATCTAGATAAAATTTGTAAAAGTGTATAAGAGATAGAATATCTGTGTGCGTGTGAAAAAGACCGTGTGTGTGTGTGTGTGTGTGTGTGTGTGTGTGTGCAAGAGAGAAAGGGGGATGCGAGAGGAATATAGAGGGAGATGCGAGAGGAATATAGAGGGAGATGCCAGAGAAAAAGAGAGGGAGATGTAAGAGAAAAAGAGAGGGAGATGCAAGAGAAAAAGAGAGGGAGATGCAAGAGAAAAAGAGAGGGAGATGCAAGAGAAAAAGAGAGGGAGATGCAAGAGAAAAAGAGAGGGAGATGCAAGAGAAAAAGAGAGGGAGATGTAAGAGAAAAAGAGAGGGAGATGTAAGAGAAAAAGAGAGGGAGATGTGAAAGAGAGGTAATGCGTGTGATAGAAAAAGAGAGAGGGAATGCAAAATTTTTCTTATTCTGAGATAATCAGCCTTAACATTTTTATTAATGTCTGCTAATTTAAAAAAAAAAAAGTTTCATATTCTTTTTATTACAGATATTAAAAAAAAGTTAGACGAAAAGAAATACAGCAACAAAAAAGAAACTATAAAAAATACTTCTAGCACAAAGATACACGAAAGAATATAGTTCTCTGGAGAATTTTCCAAAACTAAATTACAAAAAAAAAATAACTGCACGTACTTGATTATCAACATCACGTGTTGGAAAAAGTACTCTTAATGCCATATACATGCACGCATAACATTGAAGACGAGAATTAGAATGATATCGCCTAAGTTTATTAACCCCAGAACAAAAATAAAATAAAATTTTAAAGAATGATCAACTGAGAAAATCCAAAGATTTTCTTGAAAATATGAGATCAAATAGATTGATAAAAAAATTAGTTTTATGTGTGTGCATATACATGATGAATGCGTGCGCGCATGTATGTACCGCAAGAAGATATATATATTTTATAGTGATTTCAAGGTTATGAGGGCTTTTTGAAACAGGAAAACGATGTTTTTTTTTTTTTTTTTTTTTTTTTACAAGGGTGTCACCACTTATCAAGGCCCAGAGGCCACTCGAGGATAAGGGTTAATAGGTATACATTAGTCATTGTGATTTTAGCATAGTAAACAGTGGGAATGTTGAAACTTGGATTACTTAGGGGGACGATTCAATTAGAACTTGTTCACATTGGACTTTTTCTTTCTTTTTTTTTTCATAGGTATCAACTCATTATCAAGGCCAAGAGGCCACTCAAGGATAAGGGTTAAAGAGTGTACAGTAGAAATTGGACAATATAGTAATCATTAGTAATGAAAATTTGTTAAATTTGATAACTTATATGGAACGGCTCATCAAGAACTTATTTACGTTAGACTTGAACACAACCATATTGTAGTCAGCCGGAAAGCAGGAAAACGGAAGACAATTCCACAGGCGTGCAGTTCTAATAAAAAAGCTTTGTTCATGGAATCTACGTTTAGGTTTAGGCACAGATAAAGAGTGGGGGGAATTATTGATAGTGTTTACAGCTAGACGAGTGTTTCTTGTGAAAGTTTTGCGAGGGGGGACCATAGATTGAAGCTCAGTCGAACACTTTCCATGAAAATAACGATACGTCAGAGAAAAACTCGCAACATCTCTTCTGTGAGATAGAGGTTGCAAGGAAGAGAAAAGGACATCTCCTACGAGGCTACGAAGTCTATTTTGAACTCTATCAAGGCAGGCCAAGTCCTTTCTAGCAGCTCCTGCCCAGATGTGGCAACAGTATACCATCCTTGGACGTACCTGGCTCTTATATAGATAGAGAATTGCATCAGCAGTGAGATATCTACTGGATCGATAGAAAGATCCCACCATTTTCCCAGCAGTCTTGGCAACAGATTTGATGTACGTGTTCCATTTAAGATCAGGAGTAATGGTCAAGCTCAGAAGCTTGTCAAAACTTGAGGCCTCCTGAAGACGAGAGCCATTCATTTCAATTGATGCCAGATGTGGATCAGAATGTTGATGATGTAAAGAGAGAAGCTTGGTTTTAGATGCATTAAAAGTAACCAGCCACTCCTTTCCCCATTGTACTACATGCTCAAATTTTTTTATTTTGTATTTAATATTTTACTTTTTATATTTTAAGCGGTTATCCGCTCTTAGTCACAAAATGCATCGAAATGAAAATCAAAGACGTTGAAAAAAAAAAAAAAAAAAATTGGAAATTTGTCATTTGGACAGCGTTCATTGCTTGTAACAATGTTCAAAAGAATTAACGCGAATTATTTTTGCCATTTTGGAAGAAGAATGTACTTTTTTATTTTTTTAAATTTTTGCAACGTATTAGCGTTTATTTCTAGCGGAAAAAAAGAGAGGCAATTGATTTCAATATGCATAATAAATGGTTAGAAACTGAAGCAAATTTGTTGAACGATAAACACAATGTTATTAATAGTTATAATGATAATAGTAATAGTTGAAACAAAAATATTAATAGATAAATATAGTAAAGTATTAATAAAAATAGTGATAGCTTTAAATGATAATATTGCTAATAATATTATGGTACCTATTTACTTACCTCTACACGAGGGTAGAGTTAGAGACAATGTCAGTTTTTAATGTAGAGTAAATTCCGTTTCCTCCTCCGACAACAAAGGTACACTGGATAAGGACAAAAATAAATTTTAAAAAAATGTTATCTCGATCATGAAGGATTTCTCATTCATTGGCCGAGGACAGAAATGGTTAAGTTTAGTATCCGAGCAGATACTCAAATATGGTCTTGGCCCGAAGGACTTTCTGTGCATATTGATAATAATGACAATATTTATCTATAATAATAATAATTATTATTATTATAAATAATAATAATGATGATGATGATTGTATTTTAATCACAGACCAATAATAACGCCTACATAAAAAATTGTCTGCATAAATGCACAGATATATATGTATACATCTCCAATTGACATTCACCTATACGCATACATATTCATATATAGCTATATGCATGTACGTACATACATAATACATGCATTCCCATATACACACATGGTTATATTAAATAATCATATGTATAAACAGACATGCATGCATACACATATGTACATATATACATACACATGCACAGATCCACGCACGCATGCATACTCATACACACACGTATGAATATACACCTACATGTGCGCATGCACATATACAAGCGCACACATGCACAAATATACACATTATATATATCATATACAAATATGCATGTATAGATCAATGTACATGAACATGTAAGGCACTACAAAGACATACACCTTAACATATATATGCATTATACAAACAGAAATATACATATATACATCATAGAAACATAAATTATTCACGCATATATATATATATATATATATATATATATATATATATATATATATATATATATATATATATATAAGTGAACGTGTGTGTACATTTCCCTACGCAATAACTGTCAATTTAAAACGTCTTCTGTGTGTTGAATCGGATGATCCATTGTATTTCTTTTTCCATTCGTACGTTTGTCGATGAGAAATTAGTCTATTAGAAGGCATCAAATATTGTCTATAGTGTGTCCAGGGAAATTGAAGTGGTTTGCTAGTGAGGGGGGGGGATTTTTGTGTGATTGTTGTTTTATGATTGTTTATGCGGATTCGGATTCGAAAACGCATCAGTGTTTCTCCAATATATCTCCCATTGTTGCAAATAGAGCAATATATATAATATATGGCATTAGAACTGTCACATGTTAGATGCGGCGGTTTTATATGAGTGTTAGTTTCGGGTGTATTGAATAAGGGCGCGGTATCTATGTGTGTGCATATAAGGCATTGTTGTTTATTGCATTTATAATTACCATTTTGTGTCGTGTTCGCATGAGCAGGTGAGAATGGCTAAAAGATTGGGCAGTTGTTTGATTGCATTAATGGGTGGAAGGTAAAATATGGGCTTAATAATGGGATTATTGGTTAGGTTGTTGTAAGTTTTCTTAAGGTGTGTTGTAACTTTGTATATGTGTTGGCTGTGTTCGAAAATCATGGGTGTTTGTATTGGAGGAGACGTAATCTATCAATTTTATTTTTTTTATGGCTTGTTTAATATATTTAAGGCGAATATTGGTTATTGATGACTTGTTGTTCAAGTTTCATGACATGATTATATATATAATATATATATATATATATATATATATATATATATATATGTGAGAGAGAGAAGGAGGGAGGAAGAGAAGCAAGATAATATGTATATTATATATACAGATTAATAAAAAAAAAAAAGAATAAAGTGTACGAGGGGCGTGCAATAAATAATGCCCCTGACCCACTTCCAGTTGTCTGATCTAGCTGAAATTTTGCATGTGCAATGATTTATATCTCTACAGGTTATGTGGCAAATGACAGCTCTGAACTAATTGTGGTCTCTGTTTTATAGGTGTTTGAACTGAGTCAGGTGTGAAATGGAGACTGTTGAATGTCGAGCAGTGATCCGGTTTTTTGTATTTGAAAGGACGCACACCACAGGAGACTTTTGATGAAATGAAAGAAACTTATGGTGATAATGCCCCATCATATGACCTTGTAAAACGCTGGCATTGTGAATTCAAACATGGCCGGAAGTCTGTGGAAACAGCTCCCAGGCCTGGCATCTGTCATTCAAGTTGAGGCTGCCATTTTGGAAGATCGGTGCATTACTATTCGCCAAATAGCCCAAGATGTCACAATTAGTACAGGGTCTGTGGAAACAATCATTCATGACCATTTGCATATGCATAAGGTGTCTGCCAGATGGATTCCCAGGTTGCTCAAACCATTCCAGAAGTGAGAACGCGTCAAGTGCTCGAGGATGAATTTGGAGATGTGCCAAGAAGAGGAGTCAAGGTTTTTCAAAAAAACTGATTACACAGGATGAAACCTGGGTCCATCACTATGATCCAAAGACCAAAGCCCAGTCAATGCAGTGGAAGCACTTGGACTTACCACCTCCAAAGAAGGTAAGGGTGCAGCCCTCTGCTGGCAAGGTCATGCTCACAGTCTTCTGGGACCAGGACGGGGTAGTGATGACAGATTTCCTGGAAAAGGGTACCACAATTACAGGAGCCTATTATGCTTCACTGTTGAGGAAATTAAGGGAAGCTATCAAAATCAAGAGCCGGGACAAGATCAGCAAAGATACCTCCTCCTGCAGGACAACGCTCTGGTCCACAACTCCCATGTCACCAGATCAGATGCACGGGCGTGTGGTTATGAAATCCTCCCCCATCCTCCCTACTCTTCTGACCTTGAACCCTCTGACTTTCACCTCTTTCCAGCCATGAAGTTGTTTTTGAAAGGAAGGCGTTTCCCAGATGATATAGCCTTGATTTCTGAAGTCATGTCGTGGTTGGAGGACCAACCTGGGGTGTTCTACAAAAACGGTCTCCAGAGCTGCATCAAACGATGGGAGAAATGCATAACTCTGGGTGGTTCCTATGTAGAGAAAGACTAATAACTGTGCCAAGTTTCGTTGCTCTACTGCTATGGGAAGTGGGACAGGGGCATTACTTATTGCACGCCCCTCGTATAATATAAGCACCAGCATCCTTGAAGAATGTGTGTGTGTGTGTGTGTGAAGAGATAATAATACATAAAATAATCACGTATGCAAATTTAATTTTACGAGCAAAGAAGGGAGGCGTAATTTTAATTGATAATTTATCTATCTCTATTATATAAAAGGAACTTTGTTTGTCTGTCTGTGTGTGAGTGTGTTTTACATAGACTCCACAACGACTGGGCCGATTTTTATAAAAATTCACACAAATGTACTTTTTGTATCTGGCTGTGTTCTTAGATAAGTTTTGTCTTGGAATGGCTTTGATAAGTATCGATAATCGAAGGAACAGGCAATTTTGACCAAACAGCTTATACCGCCTAACATCACAAGTGCATTTAAGAAGTTTTATTACCACACTAGCAAAAAGGTCCGGCATATAAAATCAACAGTAAATTCTTTGATATGACAGGGGCGCATTTGAAATGAATGTTTTTGTTTAAAGTACAATTGAACCATGATATTTGACCTTTTCATTTTAAAATTGAATTCAAGCCATTATCACCACACAAACAGAAAGGCCAGGTATATAAAATTAACTGTAGGTTCTTTGATATGACAGGGGCACGTTCGAAATGAATGTTTCTGTTTGGAGCACAATTGAACCATGATACCTTTGCATTTTAAACATTAATTGAAGCTGTTATATATAAAAACAATTTGATAAAATAGTAGGTTCTCTACAGTGCAATGTACACGACAATATATTTTGGACTGCATGTGAAGCTTCCTCTCCAGCTAGAACAGGCAATCAATCGATTTGATTTAAAAATGGGCGATTTCATTGGTTTCGATGACAAAAATATGGGAGGATGAAACATTCGCTGATCATTATTTAATTTCGGGCAAGGTGGCGTCTCCCTGCTAAGTAAAAAAAGATAAAGGAAAGAATTTCTTTCATGTTTAATAGATACAGAAATGATATTCTCTCATTCCTAATATTTTTGTGACTAAATCAGAAATTAATTTACGAGCACACAAAGGCTTCATTTACAATTCAGAAGTGTTTTTTGTAAAACTTTATGCGTGTATTCGTTCTTTTGAGTAAGATTTCAATTTTAACTTCCATATTTTTGTTTTATGGTTAAGTTTTACCCCGATTATTTATTTCGGTTTGTATCGTAAGAGTTATCTGATACGTACCAACAGCTGAAAATCAATTGTTATTGATAAAAATAAATTACTGCTCCCCTCTCTGGGCAGCGTCAAGTAGCCCTGCTAGTAATAAATAAAAGTGCATCGATCTTAGTAGAACGAAACCCTTTTTGTTAGCTTCTACATGATATACAGAAGATACCACTGTTTTCCCTAGATCTGATGCTACCAGATCAGGTTGTCTGAAGATACCGGCTTCCTAACCTTAAATGCACCAAACATTGATGTTATTGTTTGTTTGTTTTTAAAGATAGAAAAGAACCTGAAACAAAATCTTTAATTTCTGGATTCGGCATTAAATGACCCAAAAATGTTTGTATGTTGTAAAACCAAACCAAACCAAACCTTTCTCTGGATTACTCCACTTATTTTCGATTCTCACCTTGTAATGCTGAGTTTTTAGCACAGCAGAATCAAGCTATATTTTTTTTGTTTTCTCTTTCGGTTCCTAGTCCATCACAATCTATTATATAAAGAACAGTTGTCCGTTTGTATATCCAGCTAAAAGTAAAAAAAAAAACAAACAAAAAAACTACAAAACAAAGATCCACAAAGTTGGTATATTCTTGATTAGTGTTGTTCTGGATGTATAATATCTAAAATTCAGAAAAAAAGAGTCAATCTGGCCGGGTTTCATCAGGGAGAGGGGCAGTTTTTCAGTGTTATGTATTAATTAAGAAAGAAAATACTGGCTAATTTCACAAGGAATCTATTATATGCATAAACAACAGTTGTCTGTGTATATGTTCATCTAGAAAGAAATGGGCTAGGCAAAGAAAAAAGAGGAATTTGGCGATGTGGAGAGAAACGAGGGGGGGGGGAGAATTGACAGAATTATTGAAGTATAGAGAGATAGAAGTTTTTAATAGAAATATGCTACAGTTTTGCTCCTGCCAACAGCGGGTATCTCTGCTGGTCGTATACTAAAAACGAATTGCTCATAAAGAAGAAGCAGATGAACTTCGATATTTGGGATCACAATTTCGTATGCACATTCTAGTAATAATAATCTACCAGTTTCCTTCCATGGACCTTGTCAAATTGATGGAATATTCTGAAACTAAGGCATATGCATAATCTAAGGCATCCAAAAAAATTCCTTACCCCTATCGAAAAAAAAAATGCTTAAAAAAAAAAAAAATAATTCAAGAGAAAACACTTTTTGCTCATAATGGAAATGGATACATGGTAAAGTCCGGATGTAATGCAATTTATTCAGACAGAGTGCAAAATCAAAACATTTCCCAATGGAATTCTAAGAGACTGATCTTTGAGTTAATAATGTAATGTATCCGGGCAGTGATACGGATGACTAAGAATGACCAGGATTCCTCGGAATTATTTGAAAAGTAGGTTTAAGATGGATGGTAAAAAAAAAAGACCCATTAATCAATTTGTTATTCGATTCCAGAATCCCAACACGAAGAAAGATTCCAGATGAACTGACCCGTCACCAGATAATCACATAAATTCTTGGTGGATTTAAAATGCACTATCTGATCTAGCCAGAATTATTTCTATTCTATCTGGAATAAATGTGCCCCCACCCCCGTTTCCAATTATGTCATACTTTCCAATATAAAAATACAGAACTACGAGAAGATTTTTTTCTTGGAAAAGAATTCTAAGGAAATGGAGGAGACATGAAGGATAAATAAAAATAAATAAAAAAGGGGGAGACAAAATAAAACTAATAAAAAATAAAAAGTGGGGGACAAAATAAAATTAATTAAAAATTAAAAAGGCTGATACGAAAAAAAAAATAGTATCTATATCTGATTTTTTTCAACACTAATTACAGTCACATTAATTAAAATAAAAAAAAAAACAAAAAAAACATTGTATATGATCAGCCGTGGACCAAATGTGGCCTGTTGATGTGCTTAAGGAATCAACCTCAAAGAGGAAAGCTAGATAGAGGACGTGGCAAAAAAAAAAAAGCCACTCAAATTTAGCTTTTTGACTTTTGCCTGTAGAAAAAGAGAACAAACGTATTTCCAATATCCTATTTTCGTCCCCCATCCCCAGGGTTTGAGAAGAAGGAGATTATTGTATACTGTAAAGATACTAAGAACATTTTTTTTTTATTACATTTAAAAAAAGTGTAAACATTAAAACTCAGAATGTGTGCTGTTGTTATTAACAATATGAAATAAGTTTGTGAAAAGATTTTATAAACTTAATTTGAGGAGGTATTTGTATTTTAAGGAAATTTCAAGAAGGAGGGAGATTAAATAAATAAAATGAAAAAAAAAAAGAAAGAAATAATAATAATAATAATAATAATAATAATAATAATAATAATAATAATAAACCTAGCGCCTCTAAAGGAGGAGCATTTTGGCTTATTAAAAATTGAATATCTGTCTGGTACAAGGCCACATGCTCTGATCACCTTTTGGTGCACCCATTAAATAACACTAAGAAGAAACTAAATAAAGAAGCTGATAAATACATGTCATACTTGGCATGAGAAAAATATTCAACAGAAGTTTTGAGAAAAAAAATAAAATAATGATTTACTTTGTTACATAACTCATACACTTAAAATATAAATACATTTTAGTTAATGCTATGTTGTAACGTTCATATGACTACAAGTGTTAATACAAAGCATGTAACATTCTGTTTCTTTTTTTTTTTTTTTTTTAATAAAAAAAAAAAATTTTTTTTTAACAACACCAATCTCTAAAGCAGTTACAATGTTAGAAGCAAACAAAATATGGACAAATGATGATTATGAGAATGTAAATGGCTGTTTTAATTTTACACGTGTAGATATCTAGTAGAAGTTCGTAGTACACGTTCAAATCCTATTATTTGGATTCATCGAACTACTGTTCTCATCTTGAGTATCATTTTTACAACATTTCGGTCGATGTAACCTCAGACCTTCTTCAGGTGTATCTTGTCGAACTCGGGAATTTAGATGGAATTTCGAATGGAATCCTTTATATTTATATACATGGTCTTGTTCTGTCAGGAATTTAGAGGGAATTTTGAATGGAATCTTTTATATTTATATACATGCTCTTGTTCTGTCAGATAGAAATCCTGAGTAATTCGCAATTGTACTTTTCGATCGCCCACACGGAGAATTAAACTTCAAGAGAATATCACTTTTACATTTGATTTTTCCAAGTACTCTGACCATTGCACCACGGGTCCTTGCGGAAAATGACACTCAAGATGAGAACAGTAGTCCGATAAATCCAAATAATACAAATAATCAATCCTCATCTCAAAAATTCAGAAACGTAATGTTCAAATCTTGTAATTGGGTATACATGTTGAAAGTCAGAATGTTGATTTCAATACGGTTTTCGCCATTGTATTCTTCAGCCTTCATTAGGCACGTTTTTTAATAGTCAACCTTCTTGAAATTATCTAAATAAAGTATTTAGCTCAAAATATTTCGATGACTATTGTATATGATAAATATCACCTGAAGCCGGAGAATACAACAGTCAAAAAATACTGTGCAAATAACAATGTTAAGTATCCAAACATGTAAACAGTAAAAACTACGTTCAATATTTAAATTAATCAAGAAAACATTCTCTTTAAGAAACCTGTCTTGACTTGTCACAAGACATAAAATGAATGTATTTTTACAGATTCGAATCAATTTTTTATGCTTTTTTTTTTTAATGAAATGTTCCTATTGGCTAAAGGTTAAATCTGAAAGAAGGTTAAATAGAGACTAATTACAATCTAATTAAGACAGTTACGAACATGAAAAAGGTTTTAAAGTGTTTAAAAAAAAATGTCTACTCTAGATAATTAAACGATGTTTATAACATATTGATTTAATGAGAACATCTTTTAAAACGCTTGCAAGCCTGCACTGGATCAGACAATGGTACTCATCAGTGATAAAGATATTTATTTACTTCAATAACAATGATCCTCCTTCACTCTATAATAAAGCGCAACGTGTATTTCTTTGTATTAAATATATATCTATCACCACACAAGTCCCTCTGGCGAATAAAAAGAGAACACAATGCAAGTAATACAGACACTTGTCTTCACAATTTTCAGATGGGAAATCCTTGGAAATAAATTCTGTTCATGGAAATTGTTAGTTCTTAGGTACACAGAAGAAAAGGAAAGTTCTTTGCAGTGGTCGTGGAGTAGGAAACGATTTTTTTTTTTAATTTTCTATTTTTACTTTTATTTGACTCGAGCAAGATATATTGTCATCGAAACATCAGAGATTACTGTGATAAGGCCCAGATTTATAGGAGAGTCAAACAGGATTGAGAGTTGGGAGGCAAGATGTTTGCTTACATTACATTTAAATTTCTGGATGTTGGAATGGCCGAATCAATAAGAAGAGAACGTCAAAGGCAAGCGACCCCAGAAAAATGCAGAGAGTAGAAAATCTTCCAGCATCCAGGGATTTCTACAGTAAAATGGTGGGATTTTGTTGCTAATTGGAGGAGTCAGGAGTATTTATATTTAGCGGGGTACTACTTAGCTAAACCTCTTCCCCTTCCTCATCCAATCTGTGCATTATTCGATGTAAAGCTTATTTCAAACTTAAGGCATGACACACCCAACGATACGTTTCATATATATATATATATATATTTATAAGTCATTTGACATTTTTGGGGATATATATATATATATATATATATATATATACTAGCAAAAGTACCCGTCGTTGACTGGGTTCAAAAACAGCCTACAGAAAATGGACTCTGATTTACGAAAGTATGATAGGTTATGAAAAGGAAGGGTTGTAAAGAAATAGTTTCTAATTTAGGGGTATCCAAACCAAAGCAAAATATGATGAAAGTAAAAATAAAATCGATAAACCCCATCATTTATTATACCATACTTGTTCACACTAGAACACTTATCACAATATTCTGTGGATCTATATTAAAAAACTTTCTTAAACTTTGTGACATATTTCCATTCTATGGAGGTCAGGCGTGAACGAACACCCCATAATTTTATTATACCATATTTCTTCAAACTGAAACATAATTATCAAAGTATACTTACGCAGATAGATATGAAAAGTCTTTATTAAAGTTTGTGCCTATTTCCATTCTATAGAGGCCAGGCGCGAATGCAGACCCCAGAATTTTATTATACCATTCCTATTTAAGTTAAAACATACTTATCAAAGTATTCTTATGTACATCTATATCAAAAACACTTGTAAATGTTTTTTTTTTTTAATTTTTAAATTTTTTATTTCCACACTTTGTGGACCAGTCACGAGTGCAGACCCCGCAATTTAAGTGAACCACCGTTCTGCCAGATCAAATATACCCATTCCTGTGTCTTGATACATCTAGCATTATATATAATCAGTTTTTTAAAATAGTCAACCATATAGGAGCCTATTTGTGACCAGACACACACACATTCAGCTTTATATTATAGATATCTATCATATATATCACACACACACACACACACACACACACACACACACACACACACACAGGATGTTTCATTGTATCATAGAAAGCTCGTCAGTGTGGTTAGATTGGCAACTGCTTCAGGCCGGGTTCAAACTTATAACTCGTCCTAACTATTCGGCATTCAGGTAGGTACAGTTAGTAAGTCAAATCTAATTGCCTATACAAACATTCATAGCTACCAGAAAGTGTTCCATTTGTATTTATAGAGTTTTGCATTATCGCTAATAGTGATTGGCAATATATCTTACCACAGTGCTCAAACCAGTAAAAAGGGGCAGATTATATATGTGCCTGCACTTAGCATTTATAGATGTTCAATTTCCCTTAATTCTCCTGACAATTGAAGCTGACGTAGGAGGTAACATTTTAGCAAATGGAGTCAAAGGTGATTTTGTAGTGGGGTTCGAATCTCTCAACCAGTAGTAATTGTTACTTCCTACACTGATGATTGCAAAAGCATGAAACACTAGTGTCTGCAGACATAATATATATATATATATATATATATATATATATATATATTAGTGTTGGAACGATTAATCAGTATTGGAATCGAAAAAATATGTACCTATTTTCCAATGCTACAAACGATTCCTTTATCTTTTTTTTTTTTTCATTGGATTTTGTTTGAAGCAAATCTTCTACTCTTGGTAGCAATAATAAAATAAATATTCATTAATTTTAACTGCCAGTAAAACTTAAATCCATAGATCATCCATGCAAGTGTGTTTTTACGTTTGATAAAAAATCTATGCACATTTAACGTGTTTACGGTAATCAGGGAAAAAATTACAACTTCAACAGTTAAATATTGGAAGTGGAATTTGTGTGTGTGTGTGTGTGTGTGTGTGTGTGTGTGTGTGTGTGTGTGTGTGTGTTTAGGCAGCGTATTTTCTCTAAGGCATATTTCATGAAATAAAATAGACGTTTTTTGTCTATTAATTCTATTTTCGATCCTTTCCAACTTTCTATTAATTCTATTTTCGATCCTTTCCAACCGCCTTCATTTCTGTCAGAAACTGGCTGATGTAATTACCATATTTATCATAAGCCCTAATACTTTCCAATCCTTCAGCATTCATCATTAGGGATAAATTAATCTGGTTTTGAACAATTTATAACGTTTTTGTTGTTGTTTTTTCCTCTTTTCTTTTCTTCATTGGTTAATTATTTTATTTATTTTTATTTATTTATTTTTTTCCATCGGTTAAAATTAATAGCATCCTGAAATGTTCGCAAAGCTATTAAATTAGTAACTTTACAAGCACTTCAGGATATTATTACTATTGCTAAAGTTTATTTCATTAATAATAGCTTTTTTTTTTTTTTTTTTTTTTAGATTTTATTAGTAATACTTCTAGTATTTCAAGTTTTCGTTTATTATTGGCTTGTTCAAGTATAGATGTGTTGTCGACTAAAATCTTCCTAAATTGGGACAGAGCACGGGAATGTTGGTTGATCAAACAAAACGTATATAAATTGTTTAAAACAAGTTAGATTAATTTATCCCTGACGATGAATCCTGAAGGATTGGAAAGTACTCGGACTTATGACAAATATGGTGATTACATCAGCCAGTTCCTGCCAGAAGTGAAAACTTATTTGAAAGTTGGAAAGGATCGAAAGTATAATTAATACACAAAGAACGTCTATTTTATTTACTGAAATTTTGTATATATACATTATATATATATATATATATATATATATATATATATATATATATATATATATATATATATATTGAGAGAGAGAGAGAGAGAGAGAGAGAGAGAGAGATGTACACTTTCTTTGTTTGCGGTTATTATTTTTATAACACTTCCAGTAACTGAAAGAAATTTATTCTTCACAGAATTCTTACTTTGTGCTCGGTGGAAATCACTTTCTCTACCAGAAAGCTCAACATATAAATAGACTGTATACTGAACCACCTGTGGTCGCTATTTATTTTACTTTCAACCGAAAAGAATTCTTTTTTTCATAACAAAAATGATAAATCTCTTTACTTCTATTTCATTCATAAGAATATTATTGAAGCAAACTGGCGCATTATTTTGCTATCTAATTTGCATACATGTTTACGGTGTATACATACACACTATGCAAATTAACTGAAAAGAGCCAATCTCTCTCTCTCTCTCTCTCTCTCTCTAAATGATCACAGACATTAAGAAATATTAAAATGTGGTTGAACATAGAGTAAGAAGGCGAGAAAAATTTGTTTAAAATTATTATTTTTTTATCCATAGAACATGTACAGATTCAGACAATTATTACTCCTAGAAATCGAAAAAATTTTGTTTATTAGCAGACTATTATCTTCATAGTTGTTGTTTCACCACGTTTCGGCCAACTCATCCTCTGACCTTATTCAGGTGATTAACCTCGACGAAATAGGAATGCCGAGTTTCGTAACTGCATCCTCGGTAATTACTGCCTTCAATAGTTGTTGTTGTTCTTGTTGTTGTCACTCTTGTGTTGACGCTCTCGTGTCAACTTCTTAATAGGAAATTGTCGACATCAAATACCGATAGCTTGTCGGATTTGCAAAGTCAGGCGTAAATCGCATGTAAGCTGACAAATCAAAATTTGTTGCAGACTAACCAATATTCATTTTTTCTTTTCTTTTTTTTTTTTTTTTTTTTTTTTGCTGTAGCAGGTTACTGGCAATATAATAACATACTTGGTTACAATGTTTTTCCAAACCTACTTGGTCTGACCCAGATAATATTATGAAACTGTTTTTAATAAACCACCGAAAAGTCACATTCTGCAGCAGGAATAACTTATTTTTAATTGAATACAAAACAGTTGTTTGCCTTGCAACTAAAATTTTATTTCTTTTTCTGTTTAAGTTTTTAAAATGTCTAATGTGACAAAAATTAAAAACTAACACGAGTTCACCGCATCCCGGGCAACGCTGGGTAGGTACAACTAATTCTAATCATAAAGAAATGATTTGACCTCTTAAGTATCTGGGTATTTAACTAATTGCAGTTTTACTTTTATGGCTATTACAAGACTTCTCTTGATTAAAAATGTATTTCATTTTAACAAAAAATAATTTCCTATTAACGATCTTGAAGCTAATTTAAATTCAGTAAATATATACGTAAGTAGCCGCCCTCGTTGTCGTCATCGTATAAGCGGAGATAAAGATTGTAGATCTTATCTTTACACGCTATCCTGGGAATAATTATCAGAAAATTAATATTTATAGGATGCATTGCCATCGTACGGCAAAACTATTTGTCAGCGAAACGTTATTAAACTAGCAAATCTTCAGGGTTATTTTATCAGTCAGAAGAAAACAATTATGGAAAGGACATTGGATCAAATCAATCATCCAATTCCATCAAGCTCTTTAAAATGGACAAACTCTCCTTTGTGAGAATGAATCTTAAAGAATTACTAATTATTTGGATGAAAATAAATTATCTTCTATATATATCTTCATAAAGTTAGGTATGTTTTTATATATCTGTATGTATAGGCTTCACTCCTAAAATAATTAATCGATCATTATGAATTTTATAACACAGCTACTAAGTGTAAGTAGTCCGAATGTGGGTTATATTTAGTTTAGTTTCATGCAAAGGCAATAAAAAGGAAGTAGAAACCTTTTGTGAACATTCAGATACCTTGGACTCTTGTGAAATTTTAACCCATGCATGGATTATTGTTGCCACATCTGGACTACTGCTAGTCTCTCTCTCTCTCTCTCAGGGTCCAAAGAAGAGTCTCCAATCTAATAGGTCCCGCTTTGTCAGTTAAGCTCCAACCCCTGTCCCATCACTGCAATGTTGCATCTCTGTATCTATTTTACAAGTATTTTAATGGAATGTGCTCTGATGAACTTATTGCACGTGTGCCTCCACCCCGACAAACTCCTTCACTGTTGAGATTCCTAAATGCCAGAAAGCTTTCTACTGTAATAATTTCTTCCCTTGAACAGCTAGATTTTTGGAATTTCCTTTCTGCCTTCTACTTTCCTGACTGTACTGATAAACAGAAGTTTAAATGTAACGTAAACCAACATCTTGTTCATCTTTCCAAAGCATGGCCTCAAATATAAACAAAAATAAAACAAAATTTGTACAGACTCTGATCCAGAGAATTTCAACTGGGTTTATATAACAGTGCTGACAAGTAAATAAAGCTATTTATAGTGATATTTTTATTCTGACAGATAGGTGCAAACTTTTCTACTCTGGCATGACAATGTTTTGATCCGTAGTTATTAATTACTAAGATCTTAGGCGAATAAGTCCTTATGAACATTTAAAAGAAAGTACAAACTTTTCACCAAGATCTTAGTTAACTACAGATGAAAACATTGGCATGCCATTGTAGCGAAGTTTGTACATGTCTGCACACATATAAATATACTAGCAGGCCGCTCAGCATTGCCAGGTGGTAAAATATGCTTAAATATGATATTTTCATGAATGCAGATTTCGTATTTATTATTACATTAAATTGGATCCAATATATAGTAATGATTAAAAAAGTTAAAAAAAAAAAAAAATGACTTGTGCGCCACCAATGAGAATCAAAACCAAAGCGTTTAGCTTACGATTTCCTTTTTCCTTTGACATCAATGCCTGAGCTATGAAGACATGTTTGCTGCAAGGCTAAAAATTAAAATATAAACCAATAGCTATTACGTTAGGCATGCATATTTGTAAAGTTGTTGTTCGACTTTCACTTGGCAAATTCCATTTTTTTTTTTTTTTTTTTTTTTAATTTTCACACTTTTGCGCCGATTTTCCCCAACTAAAACCCAAATATAAAGTTTTGCATGAGTTTGACCATTCTATATATTAAGCTTCATGCCTGTAGACCAAAAACTGACAAAGGTGTTTGGTAGGCAAAATTTTATACACAAATATATACACGCATACGTAAATATATTTTTACGCAAATATTATGCAAGTATAATATCTGTATGAATATAATTACACGTAATAGTTAACTAAAGATGATCATCCTATAGGAAAACCAAAAAATCTAATATGGAATTAATTAAAATGAATGTTTAAAAGAATATGCAAATTAGCTAGATCTTTTACAGATGAATGCAAACCCATACATATCAAAGTTGTATTTTCTTTTTAAATAAATAGAAAAAAGGGTATTTAATATGAATATCAATACACAAAATGAAAACAAATTTATAAGAGTATAGATATAAGTTATTAAAATATAGTTATGGAAATTAAATTACAGAGGTTTTCACGTTTCATTCCATATGGAATAGTCAGGCTAAAATGCCATAAATACATTTTCACAAAGTACTACCAAGCTATATTCACGTATTAAGCACAGTTGAAGTAAATATTGAAAATAGATACAAAAACTTATCTTTTATAACATTTTATGTGGAGATATACATATATCTTCACATAAAATGTAATTTATGTGGATATATAAATATATATATCCACATAAAATGTTATAAAATGTAATATCTTTTTCTGTGATTTATCTTAGTTTTCCGCCTTTTAAAAACGTTATAATATATATATATATATATATATATATATATATATATTATATGGCATGTTTTAAAGGCTTAAAACTAAAAAAAAATAAATCACAGAAAAAATATTTTTATTATACAAATAGGTGATTTATTACAAAGATTAATTTTTGGCATTTATTATTTAAATACAACTTCGGACATGCAACTCGCGAGTGTACAGCATAATCTAGGTCCAATTTTCGAAAATACTATGCATTAAATTAGGCTATATTATGGTAAGAACGCATCGAATGTTGCCTTCTGGGTGGTCTATTCTGTCTCGTTTATCTACATAAACATGGAACCTTACATATTCTCAAAGAAAATAATCTAATAGATTTAAAGTGGCCAGTTGACAGGTCCATTTCATGAAATTATTCATTCAAGTGTTTCTCAGTAAATTGATCGTCTCAGTTGCAAACGTTGCTCAGGTGTAAGTCTCTTCATGATTAATTGCAAAACTAACCTGAACTCAAAATAACCAATAATTGCCAAATCTGCAATTCAAGAAAATAATGTTAATTGCAAGTTCGCTATTTCTTAAAAAAAAAAATATATATATATTTTCAGAGGTAAAGCAACCAATCAAGTTTTAACAAGGTTAATGCAAGAGTGCTCAATATCAAAGTAGGGCAAGATATACTTTTTATTTGTTTTACATAAGCATCAATATGTCGTTACACATTCATGAGCATATTTCGGTCAGCCAGTTACAAGTAACTAGAGACCTCTTCAGGCAATATTGCTTATACATTGTATTAGCAATATAGCCTGACATTACTTGTAACTGGCAGACTGAAACATGCTCATGAATGTGTATCGACATAGTAATGCTTATGTAAAACAAATAATAGTGTGTGTGTGTGTGTGTGTGTGTGTGTGTGTGTGTGTGTATAAATATACATATATGGCGTAATGAAAGAAAAATATAAGGTATTTGCAACTTCTCTTCAAATTTTCGGATTTTTTAATCATGTCTTTTATTTCCTTTTGGTGGATTGATTGTTGCTATTTCTTCTGATGAGTTAAGGGCAAAATAGATTCACTGATTGATATAATAATTAAGTGATTGATTTTGTGCTATGAAACAGATACTGTCAAGAATTGTAAGTGTCAACTGAAAGGAATAAATTGTAAGATGGTCAACATCATGAAATTTGGAATATAGACTTTTGTCATCCATTCATTATATGCTCTGTAATTACATTGAGCTTCTTAAATAAGGATTGGTATATATAAGAAGGAAAGATTTCGAGGTATGTGGTTCCGCCACAACAACTAAGTTGTTCGGAAATCCACAAGATGATTTGTTTATAGTGGTGAAGGCTTTGTGTAGAACCATCCACGCTTTTTGGTATTACTGCTAACCTCCATTGGTGCAGAAACTGCCACATGACAGAGTATACAGCAGACCATAGGTTTTTACATCAGAGATTCCTTTTCCTAGATGCATGTCTTAACGAAGACTGGGGGTGCCTGCCAGTGAATTAATGCGCCTCCGGATACCAATACCAATCTGAAAATCTCTGCGCCTTGGCACGATGCATACAGCACCTAATCTTCCCAAATAGTCACCCATCTTGTACTGGCCAGGCTCAACATTGCTTAACTTCGGTGATCTGGCGAGAACCGGTGTGTCAACTGATTGTGCAGTATATATATA
>NC_136494.1:65379238-65421738 GCF_053919585.1 Euprymna scolopes | reverse complement strand
CAAATAGAGTGAGAGATAGACATAGATGAATAGATATCTCTTTGCTGCATTGAACTTTGGACATTGTCCATTGCACAATATCCTGAAACATAGCTCTAATTCTAATCTTTTAACTTCTAATAACATTTTCCACTTAATTTTTGCTTTTGTGGAAGATTCCATTTCTAACACACCAATGATATAATATTACTAGAAAATACAGAAACGTTATAAGAAATAAATAGCTTTTTCATATGAAAATATTTTTAGTTCTTTATATCATACTGTGAGATATTTCGCCACTTATTTGACTTTGATAAAACTAATTTAGGCCAGCTTCTTGAGATGTGTTATTTGTTTACTTCTCCAAAATTGTTCTGCATCTCGAGAATAAACTGTTTGGATTTTATATTATTTAATTGGAATTCATTCTTGAAATGAGTATTATTAATTTATTTATTGTGGACTATTATCCTCATTTTTTTTTTAAAGCCAAATTCAAGGTCTCTATCCACTGCACCTGTAGTGTGGTGAATAGAGATGTTGAATCTCTACGCTTCCAGGTGAGTATTGTCTCAAGATAGCGGTTTCAACCCTACTCAAAGCTGGCCAAAGGCTTACTTGGCCAAAAACGTGGTGAGACAACTATGGAAGGCAGTAATTGCTGAGGATGCAGTTAGATTTTGAGTTCCTATCCCATCATGGTTACCACCTGACAAAGGCCAGAGGAATAGTTGGCCGAAACGTCATGAAACAACAACTAAAAAAAGAAGCTGAGGATAATAGTTCGCAATAAATAAATGCTTGGATTTTGTTTTGTTTACATCCATGTCCTTGAGAAATAGGTGCAGATATTTTTTTGTGTTTCTAAACATTAAATTATAAATTGTGACAATTCTGAATTTCATATTTATTTTAAGTTCTATTTAATATTTTAAATATTCAGCTTTATTTCTGAATTTGAAAACTGATTCCTCTTGAAATCGATCTGCACTGTATACTATATATATATATATATATATATATATATATATATATATATATAACGATGTATACTATATCATATGTCTATATATATATATATATATATATAACGATGTATACTATATATCATATGTGTATATATATAACGATGCATACTATATATCGTGTGTGTGTGTATATATATATATATAACGATGTATACTATCTATCATGTGTGTGTGTATATATATATATAAAACGATGTATACTATCTATCGTGTGTGCGTGCGTGTGTATATATATATATATATATATATATATATAAAACGACGTATACTATTTATCATATATATATATATATATATATATAACGATGCAAATATATTAGGATTATACAGATTATTCTTCTTAGTTTGGATGTTATTCTTACATATTTCGATCTCTGTATTCTTCGACATTCAAGTGTATCTTGTCAAACTCAGTTCAAAATTTTGAACAGAGACCTTTATTTAAATCAACGGGGGGGGGTAACTTGTTCTCGTTCCATAAACCATAATCGGATAGAAGTCTAAAATAATTCTTACTTCTATTTTTAGTATCGCTCGTACTTCAAAAGACTTACTTAAAACTGAATACTCAGCAACTTTATCCGTTGTGCAAATGTTATATTGAAGAAAAACGCAGTAAAAAGAAACTTCAAGATGAGAATAATAGTCCGAATAATGTAGATTATCAATACTTATCTAAAACAAAACTGCCAGAACATAAAAACATTTTTTTTTTTTTTTAAATATTTGTATTAAATTATTATTTAACTCGCATGATGTATTTGCATATCATGGCATTTTTTTTTTTTTTTTAATTTCAGGACCATTTAAAAGCCTTTCTTTCGCATAAATATTTAAAACCCTGACTTGTCAATGCGGAAACTTGGAAAAGAAAAGAAAAAACATACAAGGAAGGAAATAGCGAGCAAAGATGAGCCATTTATTTTTGGTGGCATCTGGCCAAGTTAGTGCAATGCAACAAACACACGCAGAGTTTGTTTAAAGGATTCTTATCTTATCAATGATTGTAAATGCCAGCCTATTGTATCTTTAATGGCTCGCCGCCAACAAATGAGAGAGAAAGTACCAGAAGGGAAATTATAATGAAAATAAAAAAAAAACGCTATAACAGATAAGAGGAAGATTAACAGAAGAAAAAAACAAAAAACAAACTCAGTGTCCGCAGGTGAAGTAAAATGGTCAATAAAGTCTGTACTTCCTGGAATCTAATAGCATCCAAATATTGGATTAAAGCAAAACTATGTTTATAAAAGAACTGCAGGTAAAAGTCGAAATCATATAACACTCGAGAACTGCTAAATGTAAAGAAAAAGAAAACGCATATAATTTATTTAAGACGCACTAAAATAAAATTCCCTACCGAACCTGCATGGTTGCAACATGTACAAACTATTTGCTAGAGTTTCTTTTTTAAACCTTAAAAGTACCGAATAGTTAACACCCAATAGCAAAACTAAAACGTGCATAGTTTTAGTATGCAGAAACGCTTAAGATTTTTTTAAAAAACTCTTAGTTTTCACATGTCAAAATTATGCAGATTTGGTAAAGAATTTCGTTCTAATGCGATTTATATAAGTTATTTTATTTATTTATTTATTTTTTATTTAAGAGTTCTCGAGTGTTACTTATTCTATTCCAAAATATATATCTAAGGTCTTAGAAATTTGTTCAGACCTTGGATTATTTATAGTAGTCTTTGTATGATCTATGTGAACTGCATTCGATGTGTCTACAATGGAAGATGCTCGACGGAGCTTCGGTCGCTGGTTTCTCCTCTTAAGACATTCACAACAAGAGCATGTTTGCAACGAACTTTCTCTTCCTCATCCGTGGATCTAACATCAAACGGAATTTCCATAACCCCCCCCCCCCAATTCCATTTGTTAAACATCAAGGGGATTGCTACAACATGGTCGTCTCCAAATTTGGTCATAAATCATGCTCATAAGTAAAAATTTTTTTACTTCAGTCCATTCATCATTTTGAATCCCCTCAGAATATCATTTAACCGACAATCCATTCATCTTAATAAATTTTATTGTACTGAGGACCCATTAGTAAAAAACAAAACAATAGGCTTAAGGTAAGTCAACATCATCAACGAAACCAGAGTCAGTTCAACTTGTGGGTTACAGATTGGCTTGTACTCGTTGATATCGGAAGGATTCGTATTAGAGAGAGAGAGACAGACAGACAGACAGTGAGTGAGTGAGTGAGTGAGTGAGTGAGAGAGAGAGAGAGAGAGAGAGAGAGAGAGAGACAGTGACAGAAAGAAATGAGAATGATGCAGATTATTCCAAGACGATCAAGTTCATGTGTCTGTTTTATAGATAGATAGATAGATAGATAGATAGATAGATAGATAGATAGATGAATAGAGCAGAATCCTGTCATCTTGATAAACATACATTAACATAATTTTATCTAGGTTTTAATGATTGAAATCGTTAATAATGATATTGATTCTCAAAATTGAAGCACATTTAGATTCTATAATAAGGGTTACATTCTATAAAATTAACCCCATTCTAATTTATATATAGTGATGTGGTGGTAGGAGGAAAGAAATCCAAAATTCATGGTAATAGGGTGAGTAGAAGAGTGTGCGAGTAGCAGTGGGTGTTTTGTCATGAAATTGTTGCTCAGGGCATGGCCTCTGTGGCATGTGAATAGAATTTGTTATACATACATGATGATGATGATGATTGCTGCATCTTTCCAGATGATCGCCGTCACATTGAGGTCTCCCAATCTTGTAGTCCATGCCATCTCAGATGACTCTGCACTCCTGCAGATTTGCACATCTTGAAGCAGATGTGACATACAAATTGAGCAATTTCCATGGAGTTGGCTTTCTTTGGAGGTTGAAGGGTATTCCGATGAACAATCACATGCCTTCTCAAACCAGCAGTAGACTTGCAAACTTTGCTGCATGTTAAATAGATCGTTTGGTTCGGACTAATATGTGCAAAGTTGATCTGAACAGGAGTTTTGTGCCACTTTTGTGGTTGACGTAAGCAGCTTTTGACAAAAGCACTCGTTCACTTGTGGCATTTCCAGCTCTGTGTGTCATGGTTAAGACCTTGCGAAGCTCTCGGTTCAGATTACTGTGAGCCTGCTTTCTTTTCTCTAGAGCATAACAACTTTCACATACAAACTTTTGCAACTTCGGTCTTTGCAGAGTAAGTTCTTCCCATGTGTCAATGTCGATTTGTAAGACTTTCAAATTTTTCTTTGTAGAGTCCCTGAAACCTCATACATACATACATACATAATATATGTATGAAAGACAGGAACAGCAAAAAATAAAAACCCAAACGAAAGATTGACTGGTTTCGTCACAACCGTTGTAAATAGGTCATCCCACTAAAGTTTCGTGACCTGCTATTGTCACAGAAAAAAAAATACAATGGCCATGGATATCTTCTGTTTTAATTCTCAAATAAATTGATGAGGGATTTAGAAAACTAGTTTAAAAGTGTCTGCATTTTCTTTTCTGAAACAAAAAATTACTTTATATTGTGATATGTGCAATTAAAGGTATTTCTTTTCTTTTTTTTTTTTTTTTGCCGAGAAAATACCTTCGTGAAATTTTATTTTTAAAAGTGTATTTAATTATTAATTTAAAAATGCACCCGCCTTTAATTCTTTTTTGAATAAGACTTTTTGCAATCCTTTTTCTTGATAATACAGCAAACATTTTGTTGAATTATTTTTCATTAAACTGTATTATTTCTTATAAGGATCTACAAAAAAAAAAATTTTAATTTAAAAAATAAATGAATTTTTACTCAGAAAGTTGAAACTTAAATTTTCTTTTAGTTTTTTTTTAACTTATTAAACAAATAATTTTATGAGATTTACTTCATCCTGTTCTAATAATAAATAATTTTTTTCATATATTTTGGATATATCTTTAGTTTTCGATATGGAGGGCGGGGGGAATAAACTTTTAAATTTTAGCCTCGATCGCAACTTTACCATAAAAGTTTTAATTTCTTAATTATTTTCAAATTCATTAAATTCCACTAAAACTTGTTTTATTTGGCATGTGTGTATGTGAAAAAATGTTTCACGTTTATTATTTTTGTCAGGAAATTTTTTGTATAATATTTTTTTAAAGTTTTCATTAAAACTTATTTATCATTCGCTTTCATTTGTAAAACTTATTTATCGTTCATTTTCATTAAAAAAAAAATTATCGTTCGATTGTATTCCCTAAATTCATAATTTAGTTTTTGCAGTATTTGATAGCCTCCTACTTCAAACATACGTAACTTTACATTCATAATTTCTGTTATTTTATTTTATATTAAATAAAATTCAGTTTCATTACAAATCAAATCGTGTTATTTTCTTTTTTTTAAATGCTATGTGTTAGTATATAATGAATTAATTTTAGCCTTTAAAATCCATGAAACAACGAAATTTTTACTTTGAGTACATACACAAGAGACAACTTTCCTTTTAAAATTAATTCTTGTTTTACTGTTTTTATTATTAATATTGAATAAGTTGAGTATAAATCGTGTTTCACACTTTTTTTTTTTCAACGCAATTTTGAAGTTTCTTAACGTAATTTTTCAGTAACCAGCCTGTTTTACGGTAGTCGTGGTTTCGTTCGGATCAATGAAAGCAGTGTTGATTTGAAATTTATAGGGAAAAAAATGAAGATTTGAAATTTATTGAAAACAAAAGCAACATTTTTTTTTCAATGAATTTTTAAAAATTTGTTTTCAATGAATTTTTTTAAATTTGTTTTCAATGAATTTTTTTAAATTTGTTTTCAATGAATTTTTTAAAATTTGTTTTCAATGAATTTTTTAAATTTTGTTTTCAATGAATTTTTTAAAATTTGTTTTCAATGAATTTTTAAAAATTTGTTTTCAATGAATTTTTAAAAATTTGTTTGAGGACGTTCGTTGTAAATGGAACCAGTCAACAGTTTGTTTATTTCTACCTGTGTTTAATTCTTTTTTTCTGCGTTTTATACACCCCGTCTCGATAACATGTCATGATATATCGTGTATTTTATCATCACACACAGTGTATATATATATATATATATATATATATATATATATATACATATATATATATATATATATATATATATACACACACACACGTTGTGTTTTATCTAATTGTACGAAAGGATGTACATTAAACATAAAAGCTTTCACATCTGTGCATGAAAGAGTAATTGATTGTTACAGGTTTTTAATGAAGTTATCAAAGAAGCTTTCTAGCGTATATGCATCTGTTTTAATAAAAAATAAAAGAGAAAAGGAAAAAGTTGTTTCATTATAACAATTAACCCAAATTGAAACTAAATGAAACAACGAATAAAATGTCCAAAAAGACAGTATATATAAATAAGATAAAAAATTTCTATGAAAAAAAAAAAAAAAAACTTTTTTTTTATACAAAGACACATAAGAATGAATAAAATGCAAAGAACAGAATATATAAAATAAAGTCAGGTTCCAACCAATCGATAGCTGATTTTGTCTAAGTATTGTTTGGTTGTTTTGTTTTACGCATATCAATCCTTTAGAGGTTATTGAATGCCGAATCCAGTAATTTTGGGGAAAATGTTTCAAGTTGATTATATCTTCAAATATTCATGGTGTTTGGTTTATTTATTTTATAGAGGAAAATTATTTTGTTTTGATTTGCAGAACCGGACTGAGTTTTATCGATGAGGAAGGGAAAATGCAATAACATCAATGTTCGATGCATTTTAGATCAAACAACCTTATTTGGTGAGACCAGAAAGTTGAGAAGTAAAATTACCAAGGTTTTATGTACGACATGAAAAGAAACTGAAATATTAGAAAAATCTCCATCATTCCGATCATCAGAAGCAACCGGTCTCATTAAAAAGAATTTAAAAAACTACCTAGTGGATATACCCGTTAAATTAAGTGCAATAAGAACAAAACAAGTGTATTTAAAGGGACGATTAGAATATTAAAAAAACAAATCTCTAGGTTGGAGTCCCTGAAATAGCGGGAAAATGTCTGGCATCCAGTAGGAGACCCCATCACCAGCAAAAAAAAATCATGGCCTTAATAATTTCATTGTAATTTTGGTTTGATTTTACTTATTTGGTTATAAATTATGTAACAAGTTAGCTCTATTAAAAAATTACTCCTGAGCAATGCCAAATAGGGACAACTAGTTATCTATATAATATTCTGCTTGTTCCCTTCTTAGTTAGTCCATACATTACACTTTGAAAAAGCTCAATACAATTTTTGAAGGCCAAACTGCTTCAAAAAAGGCCAAATTTGTGAAATTTGATTTTAAAAAGGTCAATCTTGCAACCCTGGACAAAAATATGCGAGTGACCTCCTTTTGATCTGGCCTCGTTGTCGAATATTATATGATCATTGTTGTAATGGTGTAAGAAAGGAACCAACAGGATGGATATCGAGAACTTTCAGGAGTAGGAACAGTGAGTGTGTGCTCACACTATGGAAATCCCTTGTTCTCTCAACGCTAGAATACTTCTGTCAGCTGTGGTCCCCACAAAAACAGAAATCTGCAAAATAGAAGCACCACAGAGAACATTCATCAGCAAAATATGTGGAGTAGACCAAATTAATTACTGGGAAAGGCTGAAGGAGCTGCAACTGTATTTACTACACACCTGAAGAGAATGATATGGAAAATCTTGGAAGGGTCCCAAATACAACAATAGTAGAAATAACCTACCAGCAGTGAGGGAGGCTCTGCTATATAAAAACTACACCTGGGACTACACAGAGGATCAAGTACCTCATCCACCACAGCTTCACCTACAGTGGCACACGAACATTCAACTGTATTCCAACCACAATCAGAAACATAACACTTTCAAGAAACATCTAGATATCTGGCTGGAAAAGATACCTGACCAGCCACCAACACCAGGCTACTCTAGTCCCAACCTCAATCATCTACTGGACTGGACCTCTGCAGGAAATGAGCAGCCTGGGTGCAGTGGAATTCCAGCTCAGCTCTGTCAATTGATGCAATAACACAAGCAAACAAACAGAAGAAACTGGGCTATTTTAGTATCCTTTATCTGTTAAAGCTGAAGTATTAGTTCTGGGTAGTCCAAAGTCAACCCTCACAGATTTTACCTACCCTCTTTGGGGTGGAGTTACTGCCTGAGACACCCCAACCAAAAAATGCTGACACAGCCACCAAGGCAATTTTTAATAGGTCAGAGTTTTCCTTCTTTAAGGACACTGGTTTGATTCTTCTCACCTTCCACCCTTGTGCCACATCTTCCTGGGTGGGAAGGAAATAAATACTCAGTTTATTTAACTGACCTCACCAGGTCAAACAGCTGGGTACTGACTATTAAATTCATGATCGAATGTCAATCTGGATAAAATACCTTTTTAATAATATTAATTTAAAACACATTTTTTTATAAACATAGTCAGAAATAAGCCAGGTGCACATATGAAAAGAGAATTTTAATATATGCTCGATTATATCCAGTGCCTTCAGATCCCCTCTTTGGTTGTGTATTGGGAATTTTGTTATCTTGTTTATAGCATATTAACCCTTTTTGAATTATTTAATGCTGAACTCAGTAATTTTGGAAAAAGTTGTTTTAAGTTTTTTAAATCATAAAATATTTATTCATAGTGTTTGGTTTGGTTTTATGATATATCAACTCTTTTCAGGTTCAATCATTTTGGCAAAAATTTTTATACTTCAAATTCTTTATATCTTCAAATATTTATCCGTGGTGTTTAATTTGGTTATTTAGTTTTAATTTGAAACGTTTTTTGTTTTGTATTTTTTTTTACATTTTATTTTAAAACTAGCCTGGGTGCCGGGCCTTGCCCAAGTGTTAGATGTGTGTTGAGCAAAAAAGTGGTAGTAGGCTGGCTCGAACCCGTACCGCGAAGGAGGAAAAGAATGTGACCCCCCCCCCCAAAAAAAACGTGACGTCTTTGTCATTGTGTCCATCGCCAAACCGGAAGTGGCGAAGGTTTAAATTAAGGCTAGTCAATTGAAAAGAGGGGATGACTTTCGAAAAAAGTGCCAAGTTGAAGATGAAGGAATTAATGTTTTTAGCCAATTTTTTTATATTTGTCGTCCAAAGGTCCAGCTTCAAAATGATACTGATCTCATGAAAATCCGTTGCGTCGAAATATTTAGATAGTCATACATACATACATACATACATACATTTAAACAGAAAGATGAGATTTATATTATAGATGTAGTCGATATAAACCAGGTGTTTATGGGGAAACAAGATTTTTTAATCACTGATCACTTTTAGATCATATCGAGTGTCTACAGATCCACACTTTGGCTGGGTCTATTTTAATATACAAATACATAAATTATAGTTGGAAACTGTATCACAAGATATACAAATCACCATATTTATGAAGCACTTTAGGTCAGGGCGCCAGTATTTTCAGTATGATAAAAGAAAAACATTTTTGTCTTAATATATCCAGTCTTAAGTAAAAATAAAGAAAACAAGACAAAAAGGATGGGCCAAGTTGAAATTTATCCGTGTCCAAGAAATGCATAATTTGCGTAAGGTTACAAAAAAAAAAAAAAAAAAAAATCATTCCTAGCTTTCCTCGAACTCTCAAATCTCAAAGATGCTTAAAAGTAAAATTTGCAAAACTATTGCTTCAAGGAAATTTACATTTCATGAATATGAAAAGCTGACAAATTTCCAGCAGAGCATCAGAATCACAAACAAACAAACAAACAAAAAATGATCTTTTAAAAGATCAAGTTTTTTTTTTTTTTTTTTTATTCGTGATATATGATTCTTCAAGTTTGTTCACTTTGGTGAAAACACACAAGACAAACAGTAATGCATGCGCGCATGCACACACATTACAAAATGTCAGACATACACACACTGATTTAAATTTAGATCAAAACACCATTCATTTAATATTCCGTGCGACAGAGTTTCGTATATATATATAGATGTATTCTTGATGGTTTAAAGGATTTGAAAATCATTTAAACCCAATACCCAACCAAAGTGTGGATCGGAAGGCACTGAATATAATCTCCATATGTGTACCTTTCCAAATATAGTGGACGCACAAAATATTAAAGCTGTTTCAAGATAATGTTTATTCTAACTTATAATGAAGGATTTTTCTTTTCCAAAAAAATCATCAATGAGGATTTGAAGAGCATCAGCCTCAACCATAAGTAGTTGATCGAAATAGGTGGCGAATGAACATTGGACCTCGTCGACATGGCAAAACTTCTAATTCTCGGACACATGAAAGTAAAACCGATGAGTAAGTAAAGGTTGAATCTCTTCAGAACAGAATTTTCATAAATACCCAGAAAACACTTTAATACTTTTGTGTATACTATTTATTTAGAATACGATTTGAAAATGATTTAACTCAACAAAAATTTACTATTTCGGTATGACCATTAGTTTGAAGAAAACCTTCATATATTCTCCAACTGTGCCATATGTGGAACCAACTATTCTGGTTGTCAAGAGGAGATTGAATATTACTGATAGCTTTAAATATCTTGGAAGTGTGCTGAATAGAGATAGAACGTTAGATACAAAAAAATAACTCACAGGATAACCTAGGCAGTCTCTGCTTTTGGTAAGCTTGAAAAACGTGTCTGGTCAAATAGAGGAATCAGTGTGAAGACAAAGATCAGTGTGCAAGAGGCATGTGTCCTGACTTGTCTACTGTATGCATCAGAAACTTGGACTACATATCGAAGACATCTTCAAGCTCTGGAAAGATTTCATCAAAAGTGCATCTGTAGAATACTGAACATCAGTTGGAAGTCCTTTATTCCTGATACTGCTATCATTAAACAATCCACCAACAGTAGCATAGAAATGAGGATCGTCAAAAATCAAATGCGTATGACTAGACAGAGAGGATTAGAGATGGAAGGATACCAAAACAACTGTTTTATGGTGAGCTTTTCATAGGAAAGAGAACCATAACATAAATCTACGAATGAAAGTTATCCCTCAGTGCATCAAACCATTAAGTTACAGCAGATTGATATGAATAACTGGGTAGTTCAAACTACAGATCGAAATAATTGGTAAAAAGTGATTAAAGAAAGATGTAGAAAGTTTAAGGAAAAGTGTATTAACATGCTTTTAGAAAGTAGGATGAATCTGCAATTTCTGTCGAATTTCAACAAGAATTAAAAATACATAATCTGTCGCAGAGTTCTTCTGTCTAAAGCTGGTTTGATGAATCATGTGACGTCACAAAATGTTAGAAAAGACCTACAAATTGATGAGGATGTGCTGCCTCCCATACTATGCAAGTATTGTTGTGGATTCATTTTTAAATCAACAAGCGGTTTGACAAGACAGTGAAAGATGCATGATGAAGTCCCTCCATAAGCATCAGCAAATATTGGCAAGTTCCTTTACCACATCTGTGAAGGATTATGCAAGAGTGAAGATGGGTTGAAAAGCCACTTATGTGTACATGGATGCTCGACATCAACCTGAAGTGATGGCAAGTTTCTCTCCAGAAGTGGCAATCTATCTATCTATATGATAATTAAACAGAATGCTCAATTATGTCAACAAAAACATAGTATATGCTTCTGATATACAATTGCATACTAATTAGTCATTCATACCAGCGGTTTCTGCAGTATTGAAACTTTAATCTTAAGGAGAAGGTTACTTCACAATTGAACGTTTCCAAGTAATCTAACTATTGTGCCACAGATCCGTACAGACAATTCTAGTACGAATTTAAGGAGCCTTATATCTTATTTCTAGATGTAAATATCACTATTACTACATATTACTCATATATATATATATATATATATATATATATATATATATGTATATATATATATATATATATATATGTATATATATATATATATATATATGTGTGTGTGTGTGTTTATGTACATATATTTATTACTTTATTACTTTACTAATTACTGTATATGTAATCAGTTATAATTAATTAACTCCATATCATGTTAAATTCTATACTAGGTCTACTTAGTAATTAATCGCCAGCCATCATATGTGTTGCTTCTGTGAATTGTCTTAGTCATTCATTCAAACATTCAATCTGAAGTGTGGGCGATCAAAAAAATACAATTGCGAATTACTTAGGACCTTTATCCAGTTATGACTGACGGAACGAAAGCATGCTACCTTCGTGAAGTAAATAACGGGTTCGATTCGAAATTCCGTCCAGATTCTCGAGTTCGACAAGATACATCTGATGAAAGTCCGAGGTTACATCGACCGAAATGTTGTGAAAATGACATTCAAGATGAGAATAGTCGTCCGAAGAATCCAAATAGTCATTTAAAAAAATTCAGAAACATTATTTTCAGTGTATACTTCAATAAGCCTTAATACGTGAATAGAACATTTTAGCCGAACGATTCCCTACAGAGATGAAATGCTAAAACATTTGTGCAGCTTAATTGCCATATATATATATATATATTGGCAGGCTGCCCGGCATTTAAATATATTTAAATTCATGCAGATTACATATTTATTATTACAATCTATCGATTATTATATTGTACCTAATATATAGTAGTAACATCAAAAGTAAAAAAAGTTATGACTTAGGTACCATCAGCTAAAATCGAAAGCGAAACATACAACTCTCTAGCCACATTCCTTAATTTTTGAGACACGTCCATATACATATAAATAATTCTAAAATAATGTTATTTAACCAATTAATGTAGGTTTGTGCATATAAACACGTTTTGTCGACTACTCCTGCCAAGGCCAAATGTTTTGCTTTCAATTTTGATCCCATAGCAGCAATTTTTGCCGACTAAAATCCGAATCGAAAGTGTGTTACAAGTCCAAATACACTATGTATCAAATGTTTTACTCTATAGATCAAATATTCAGAGAAAAGTTTCATAGAAACTTTTAACAGGCACCAACAAGATCACTTTATATATATTTCCATGTGCTAGAACGTTTTCATCTTAAATTCTACACAAGCATGCAGAATGTAGAAACTATGTATAAATACAATTCTGCGTAATAGTGAAATGTAACAAATCATTTAGTAAGAAACCATAAAACTAAATAAAGAATTAACGCTAATTTTTCAAAAGAATATGCAAATTAGTTAACCTTCATGTTGTCGTTAGCATATTTATGACTGAGTATATTAAGTTCGTTTTAATAACTTTTAAATAGAAAAAGTAGGCTTTTAATATCAACGTGAGAACAAGAAAAAAAGTCAACTATATATATATATACTGGAAAAAAACAAAAACAACGAGAAAGAATAACTTCGTACTTGTATTTTTTTGAATATTACAATTGTTTCGACATAAACCAGACAATTTTAAACTTTATATTAATTAAAAAATTTTTGTAGTTACATCTCATCAGATATGTTTGGAAAAAAAAAATACAAAGTTTGTACGTATCTTGACACATTTTCATTCCATTAAAACTACATCAGGCAGTGATTACCACCTCCTCATGTTTTTAACAAGTCCACCATCTGTGTTACATATATATATATATATATATATATATATATATATATATATATATATATATATATATAATAAAAATTACAATTAAATTTACCAAAATGATCCAAGATGGTAAAATTAAAGTATATTAATAATATTAAAGAATTAATATTTATAAAGTAATCTCAACCAGATATAAAAGCTCGATAAAACCAAATAGGAGATAGAGCTTATAATAAGAGCAAATAGTTAAAACATGTTAAAAAACACTTTGAAAAGAGTTAAAAACATTTAATCTTAAAAGGAAACACTTAAGAGGATAGTCCTTAATCTGCGGAGTTTCAAAGAAATACTTTCCTTCTCATCAGAGGGTAGGAATCAACAAAATGTAGGATCGGATTTTGCATACAAAAGTATTTGATGAAACTGCAAGTAAGTCAAAGATCTTACTTGATAACAAAAAGGGAAGCAGAGGGAATATGGCGAAGAAAAAGGTGATTTCACGTGAATGGATTGTCTGGTGAAAGGTAAATTATCCAATGACGGTAAAATGAGGAGAAGGAAAGTATTTCTTCGAAACACCGCGGATTAAGGACTATCCTCTTATTAAGTGTTTCCTTTTCAGATTAAATGTTTTTAATTCTTTTTCAAAGTGTTTTTTTCACATGTTTTATTAACTATTTGCTCTTCTATATATTTAGTAAAACTGGTAATTAGTAAAAACCTGAAGAGAGTGCTCAATTATATTGCAGAACAAATATGTGTTTTATTTTTTATTACCGTTTTATCTGTTTGGTTACATATGTTTCGGATGTTGGACCGTGTTTACGATCCAACAGCCTCATCAGACCTTACAGAAACGTTTTCTGTAAGGTCTGACGAGGCTGTTGGGTCGTAAACACGGTCCAACATCCGAAACATGTAACCAAACAGATAAAATGGTAATAAAAAAATAAAACACACACATATATATACATATATATATATATATATATATATATGTGTGTGTGTATGTATATATATATATATGACACATAATATATAGACATGACAGAAGTAAATAGACACCCTTATTACTCTTAATGAAAACTTCTAGTTAATCTGGAAGAGGTTATATAGTAATTCTTTTCCACCTCTGGTGAATTTAGACAATCACTCAATTAACAGCGAAAAGTGGAATTCTGAGATGTACTGTAGTTGATATTGGCTAAATCCACAGTCAAACGTACGTAGACATGTATTAACGATATTTTGGAAGATGTCTTAGTTACTTCTGTGATATCTGCACACACACACACACACACACACACACACACACACACACACACACACACTAAAAACCCTAAAGTAGCATGTACTATCATTCGATCTTCGCACACTTGTTTCTGCCAATGGCCGATAGATGTTCTATCTTTATCGACATCTTCAGCTGACATCATTAATCCTTGCATACAGAAGACACTTTCTGACAACGAAATTTAACTTATTTCTATCTGATATGAGCACAGAAGGATTTAGAAAGGTTAAATGTCACGTCTCAACATAATGTCAGATAACTAAAGCCAAGTGCAGCATCTTGTTTGGCCGTGGAATCTGGACATAATAAAAGGCCACCTCTTCTCACACAGTATTATACAGGCAAAAAGAAAAAAACTGAAACAGTCATTCTTAACAGGTGAAATCTCTAAGGACATAATCGATCTCATTTACTAGTCAAATATATCCTTTTACTAGCAGCGTGACTGGACGCTACCTGGGATTGAATAATCAATTTAATTGTCATCAAAATAGGTGAATCAATCAATCAAATCGATTGATTGCCCATTCTAAATAGGCACTCATCGTGATGCACCTGGAGGAAGCTTCACATGCCTCTCGCAGTGACTAATTTCACAATATATTATAGTCTACGTTGCACTGTAGAAACCCTGTTTTTATAAAATTGTTTTTATATATAATAGTTTGCATCAAAGTTTAAAATACAAAAGTCAAGCATCATGCTTCAATTATGCTCTAAACAAAAAAATTCATTTTGAACGAGCCCTTGTCATATTAAAGAACCTGCTGTTGATTTTATATACCTGGCATTACTGGTTGTGCGGTGATAATGGTTTGAATTTAAGTTGAAAATGAAAGTCAAGTATCATTTGGAAATTTTGCTTTAAACAGAAACATTCATTTCCAAGGCGCCCCTGTCATATCAAAGAACCTATTGTTGATTTTATATGTTGGGCCTTTCGGATTGTCTCTTCATAAAACTTCTCAAATGCACTTGTGATGTTAGGCTGGGTAAAATGTTAACCTTGGTCAAAATCGCCTGTTTCTTCTTTCATCAGATTATTTAAATTATCGATACACATCAAAGGCATTCTGATACAAAACTTATCTAAGAACACTACCAGACACATAGCATACCATCGCGTTATTTCATAAAAATCAACCCAACCGTTTTCGAGTTCATAAGGACCGAATTCTCAGACACACAAAGTTCCTTTTATATGATAGTAGAGATAAAGATTCTTATCTTCTTATACATTAGGTACAGTAAGACTTTCCTTTATTTCATTGGCAGTATTATTTCATAAATAAAAGCTGCATAAAAAATCTTAAATTGTAAGATACTGTATATATTCTTTCATGTTCTAAAGATTTTATTTCGAATAGGTTTCTTTCTTAGTAGATTTTATCAGACCACAGGTTTTTATTTAGATTAGTAATGTTAGAGATAGAGAAAATACCGCTCTGTGGACCACAAGTCCTCTGACTTGTGGCCAACAATCAGCAGGTTCAAGTATTTTATAGGATAAGAAATTTCACTACACCACTTGCAGATTCTAGGGATGCTAAAATATGTAATAATCATTTACGTTTGTTACATCACAGCTTAATATTTGGCACCATGCAAATGATCGTCATTTCTTTATGTTTCATAAAACTTTCATCTTAATTGTTCTAATTACCTGTAATTTGTCGATTGTTGCAGCATGTTTTAAGTGAAAAAAAAAATTAATTCGATTTAATTCCTTTTATGAAATACTTTATCCGAAGTGGAATATTCTTTTATAAAATGATAGTTTCCAATAATACTCTTTTTTAGGGGGGGGGGGGAATCACTATTTTAAATCGGCTTTCACAGTCAAAATAATTTTAAAAATTTCTAAGTTGGAAATTCCATTATTTTGGAGGTTTAGATTAAATTAACTCTCACTCTTCCTTCTAGTAAAGTAGTTAGTCCTAAGCAGATTGGCTTACATGTTTTCCACTAATGATTAAACTGTGACTGAAATCTATCTTTTCACTTACATAGCTACCTATAGATAGAGCCAGAGCTAAAGTTGTAACACCTTAAAATTCATAATGAAATAACTTTATGCATTTAGCAAATAATATCTACACTTAAATGCAAAAACATATTACTAATACTACTAATATTACTAATACTACTAATATTACTAATACTACTTTTACTACTACTACTACTGCTGTTGAAATTAAACATTGAATATTAAATGTTTAAATAATTTCTTTTTAAATAAAAAAAATAAGAAAACCAGTTTTTTCCCCTTTCATAGCTGTCCCTGGCCTACTAACATAGTATTCTTTTTTGAATGACAATAGTACAAACAACCTGTTTGAACGATTTGGGATTTGTTGAATGCAGATTATTTATCACAAACAATGTCAGGCAGGTGAACAGCTGGAGGGAGAGTTTAAGGATTATTTCAATCTGACCCTACGGGTAAAATGTGTGTATACATACATACATACATACACACACACACACTAGTTATACCTATCTTTTGATCACATTAATGTAATTTAGTTTACAGTTGCTTGAGTCACAATGTCAGAAACATCGAATAAATAATCCATAAATTGAATTATCCGCCAAAAATAAATCATTTAGTCCTGTAAGATTCTGCTGCAGGAAACCTGACCACCTCTTAAAGTCATCTTTTCCTTTTTCATCAACCCAGATGCGTTCAACATGCCTACACGCAGAATTGAAGTTGTCTTTTAAAAAAGAGTTGTTGAAACTAAATTTCTGAACTATCAGAAGATGTGATTTTTTTTATCTAAGAAAGCATTTGTCCTTACTTCTGAAAATATTTTGAAAATCCCGCCATTATATATCTATATATCTGTAAAAGTGAAATTGTCTGTTTGTGTGTGTACATTTCCCTACAAAACTACTCTGTCAATTTTCAGTCTACAGACTCGAGAGTTAACAAAAGAGCATTGAGATTTGGGAACATCTTTTTAATAGGTTTTCAGCCAGAAATTTGGCTGTTAAGGGATCAAAGGTCAACGAGGAGTTTGGTAGAGTTTTCAAAGATAAACGATTTGACCTTTGAAAACTCTACCAAACTCCTCTGCCAAACACTTGAAATTTTAGATGTAGGTTACTTGAACATGGATCACACTTTAATTTGGTTTGAGCCCAAAACAATAAATGTAAAGGGGTCCAAGTTTAAAAAAAAATATCTACAGTCTCTACCAAATTACTCAGCCAATTTCTGGTCTAAACATTTGAAATTTTACATAAAGGGTATTCACACATGCAGCAAGCTTTTTAACCAGTTTTGGGGCGAAAATTTGGCTGCCAAGAGGTCAAAGTTGAAATGAAAAAGTTTACCTTTGAAGACTTTACCAAACTCCTCCGCCAATTTTGGGTGTAAACTCTCGAAATTTATGATGTAGGTTACCTTCACACGAGTCAAACTTTTTAATACATATGCACATAAAGTTATGAACAGTACATAGGGCCCGAGCAAAGCTGGGTTTAACTGTCAGTGTATATATATATATATATATATATATATATATATATATATATATATATATATATGTATGTATGTACACACACAATTTAATTAACACCGAGGTAATGCTGGTTAAGTCAGCTAGTTTACAGTTCTAATACATTGGAATGGCAATAATTGGTCTTAATATCTTTTTTATGTTAATTTTACCACAATTTTATCATCAATAAAACCAACATTTTTTTTCTGTTAATGACCTCCACGAGTTTGATTATACGTTTTTGTTTTTTTTGTTTGAGAAGCAAACGAGATCGTTTACATCAAGTAAAACATAACTAAATAAAAAAATAATAAGTACAAAAATATATGAAACAAACAAAAATAAATAAAATGGAGATTGTTAAAAATAGTGACATAAGATAATAAAAAAGAAGTATGCAAGAAAACCCGAAACGTCTAAGGCTAAATTGATTTGATAATTAAGTGGAGATAAATTCAAATCGAAAGAAAAAGAGAGAAAAAAAAATCAATATTGACATAAAAAAGGAAAAGAGAAATAAATAAAATGTTGACCCAAAACAAAGATAATTATATTCGGAGCGACATTTATCAAAGACTTTGATGGTTTCAATTTTATGACCTTTTGACAAAAAGATGGTGGGGACGAGTAACGCAATTTCAATATGGCATACAATATATATATATATATATATATATATATATATATATATATATATATATATATATATATATACATACACACACACACACATAGTAAGTTATAAAATATATATGGCAGTTACGCTACACAGAATATTCCGCGTTTCATCCACGCTAGGATTCACCAGGCTTATGCGAGGATTTTGTGGTGGTCTCGCGTTTTTATATACGCACCTTCTATTGAGTTTTTAGTTAGCCAATCAGCTTTCTAGTTTGCACCGCACCCTTCCTAATAAGCTTAAACCCCAGCAACTCTCCTTGTCTTCCGTTCCAGTTCTGGGTACTAGCAACACTCTTCATAGGACTGACCAATCCCCAAACTTCTCTCCTAGGATACAACAGAATCCACCCGGGCCTTTGGCCCCGGTGTCAACTAAGACAAGACAAATAATCCATCATGACTACAAGTGGACCCTAACTCCAACACGTATATAAACTCTTTTCTCTTCCCACAGGACTGCCTAACTTTTCATCTGTTCATACACATGAACTACTATTACTGCTAATACTCTTTCTATGTTCCTACTAATGAAGATAAAGTTGTTTTTAAATTTTAGAATGGACGTTTGTTGTCATGTAATCTACACATACTTTGAAAAGGTATTCATTTTATTCCATCTCAGCATCCTAAAATCCATTTTTATTAACATTTCACATAATTTTTTTTTTTAATCTACCTTATTTTCAAACTACTCAACCTCACAGGCATGACACAAAATTGTACTCGGTGATGAAGCAACAATTTGGAAGTTTAATGGGAAGTATGGATTCACTACTACCTTCAGATTCGCTTTGATTTGGAGTGATAGTACCTGCCAGAATCCTATCTATGGGTTAACAGAGACTACGATTACTGACCATGTTTAAAAAAATTGCCATTTGCAATATAAAAAAACACACGTCAGTCGTCAGACAACCATCTGTACCCAATATATAGCAGTGGTTTCAAAAGTTTTTAACTAAAAATTTGACTTGGGTGCCTTCAGCTAGAATCAAAACCAAAACATAGCTTATCCTTTTATTTATTGCGGACTATTATTCTCATCTTCTAGATGTTATTTCATGATGCTTTGCCCAACTATTTCTTTGGCCTTCATCAGATGGTTTACTGCGACAAGATAGGAACGCTGAATCTAATTGCATCCCCCCCCCTAGTTGTTGTCGTCTCACCACGCTTTGGCCAACTAAGCTTCTGGCCATCTTTGGGTTGGATTGAAACTGCTATCTATCTAGGCAGGGGCTTAGTTGGTCAAAGCATGGTGAGACGACAACAACTATGGAGGGCAATAATTGCTGAGGATGCAGTTAGGAAATTCGACGTTCCTATCCAGTCACAGTAAACCACCTGACGAAGGCCAGAAAAATAGTTACTTGAAACGTTGTGAAACATCTAGAAGATAATAGTCCGCAATAAATAAATGGATAAATAAAACAAATTACTCATCTCAATAAGAATTCCAATAAATTAAAACATAGCTCACCAACCTTTCTAAAAAGTTTTAAAAAATAATAACATTGTTAAAGGTATAAATGTATATTTGCGCATGAAGAGAAGTCAACTTATGCCTGACAAGTCTCAATTTTTTGTTTTTTTTACAATTTTGACCCCCCTTAGCAGCTATTTTTATCAGCTAAAGACCAAACTGAATTTGTTCTACAGGTCCAAATTCCCCAAGTATAAAGTTTCAAATTTGTAAACCAAATATTCACAGAAGTTTTATAGAGACCGTTCCTCACACAGACAAGGCGACTTTTATATATAAATAGATTATCTTTAAGACAGAATGGAGAGATAGAGTTTTTATTTTTCTTCATTTTCTTATCAGTTAGTTTTGCCATTTCTTATCAATTGAGAGAGAGAGGAGGGGTTTTTTCTTATCAATTAGTTTCATTTCAATGATTTCAAGTAAATGAATAAGAATTACATTGCAAAGTACTAGCAAATGGATGAAAAATAAATTGGTCAACAATTACGACAGTAGATTTTCTTGCAATCAGAAACATTCTGGCATTCTTATAGAATCATTTTCGCTAGCAATGTCCGACCATGGAAACAAAGAGGACATAAATCTTGGCAAAGACAAATTAATCTTACAGCTGACTGACCAGCCGATGACAACACACTGACTTTAAATACGACCAATTAATAATGGGGATATTACCAGACTGAAATTTGGAGAGATAAGACCAAGAATTTATGGACATCATCAAACCAGCAAAGGCGGCGCCAATGAGAGGAAGATACAGTATAATCATATATATTGCTATATAGTGGTATAATCATTTTGATACACAGGTTCTCATTTGATCAATGAAGTTAAGCAATATTGATCCTTATCAGTACCATATGGGTGACTATTTGGGAATATTAGGCAAGCACCTTCAAGCAAAAACTAATGTCAAAATCATCTCTGACTGGGATATACATGTGATTAGAGACTGCTTATACATTTTAATATTCCCTAGAAACTTTCGTTCAGGTGGAGGAATGCGATTCAACTCACTCACAGTGAAAGACCGAACAGGTGGAGAGACCGTGGTAGATTGTTATACAACAAGAGTTTAGTACTATTGAAGTACCCCCCCCCAACATCACACACACCCTATGTGATCGTAAAAATAGACAGTTATCATTTTGCTTATCTACTAGTTAATGGTTATTATAGTCATTATTTATCTCCTTCCCGACGCGGGATGATGTGCCAGTTCGGAAAATGGGATTTGAAGAGCCAGTACTGTAGAGAATACACTTTGGCCTGCAAAAAAATGCCTGGCCAACCGCATCAGCATTCCTTGGTAGGGGTTCATCAGGCGATTAGAAATAAACTAACCCCTACTCGATGAGGGAGAGTAGACCTCCTAGAACTGCACAGAACCAAAGACGCACCTTTGTCAACAGGGAACAAGTTATCTTAATGATGGCCTAGACTAGAGATCTCCAAACTATGGTCTGTGGGCCAGATCCGGTCCGTGAAAGTCAGTAATTTGGCTCATAGTGCTTTTATGGAAAATGTAAAAATATTCAGTAAAAATTTTAAAATGTTTGAAAATATTGTGTTGGTTTTTTGCTAAAAAATAAATGACTAAAAGAATGAGGTTTTGGAGAACCAGATTCACTACAAAGCAAAGCCATATACAACACGTCCAGGTTATTTTATTTTATTTTGGCCCGCATAGTTCTAAAAAGTCAACAATATGTTCCAACTTCATTCAAAAGCCCCTAGCCTACACTGTTGGCTTTAGTACCAAGAGAAAACTCCCTAGTTAATGTTAATTTTAATAAATTATTTCTTTCCTATTTTGCTTATATTTTTAAAGTAAATAACTTTTTTAAAAATCTTTTAGAAAAAGTGGGGAAAGAACCTGGATATTCCTTAATAACAACTAGCAGGACCTGTGGAAACTCCACAGAATGAAAAATATATTGAATCAACAAATGTTTTGATGAAGCTGATATTTTTTTGGATAGTGCAAAAAAAAATTTTTTTTTTTTACAGAACTAATAACATGGAGTTTAACATTTCTATGAAAATAGTCTTCATTATATTTTAAATATAGAAATGAGAAATGAATAAGTATTAATACTCAGCAAGTGATATTGTGCTGCATAATTCAGTATAAATAATAAAGTCACATTGTAAGAGTATCTTTTATCACACTTTATCTACTCTTTCAATCCAGCACTTCATGGCAGACAATATTCTTTTCTGTCCTGTTTTTTTTTTTTTTTAAATCCCTTTTTATGCAGCATTTTGCTGACTTCTTTCATCAGTAGAGAAATGCTGTACATCGAAATTACTGCAAGTTTCTTTCTTATTTCATTAAAACAATGAGCATATATTATGATGATATTCGAAAACGAGGCTACATCAAAGGAAGGTTACTCTCGTATTGTTGTCCAGGGTTGCCAGATTGGCATGTGTAAAGCTAAAGTTCGCTAATTTGGCCCTGTTTTTTTTAAGCAGTTTGACTTTCAAAAATTGTATTTGGCCTATTTCAAAGTGTACCATATAGACTAAGAAATGAGCATGCAGAATATTATATAGATGGGTTATTCTTATGGCTATTTTCCCTTCCACAGTGTATTATACTCAATCATCTATGCATTGCACATATATTCAACATTACAAGAAATGATATCCTCCTTATTGCATATTTTTGCTAGTATATAATAATGAAAATGTTAAGTATACTAATGACCATTCATTTGTGCCAATTTTTATTGACATATGTTATCCTCCCCTATTAAGAATGGGGTAATGCTTGAGAGGATGGTCTTATGAAAAAAGAACAGATACTACAATAACATCTCTAAAAAGGAGGTAATGCCTGAAAGAATTGCATCAAGACAACAGAACAGATATTATCTCCCCTCGAAAAAGGAAAGCTTAATCTCTGAGAGGATCGTCTCAAGACAACAGAACAGATACTATATTATACACTCTGAATTGAGAATTGCTAGTACATTAGCCTCATAATCGTGAATACGAGCCTGTGGGAAAATATCAGTAGCAGTAGAATGGCTGGCTTGTGAAGAGATTAGCAGCAGCAGCTGAAAAAAGTACATATGCAAATTAGCTAGCTGGCTCAACAAGAAAATGGTAAAAGGGACATTGTGGTTGGAGAAAAGCAAAGTGCACGTTGAAAAAAAATGGATATATAAAGTCGAGGACGAGAATGGGCCAGCTGTGGCCAGAGGAAGGAGAAACGTGCTAGGCATGTGGCAGCAGGAGACTAAGTAGTGTCGAGATGGGAGAGTAACGGTAATAAAAACTGCTGCCCTGGTTATTTATTTATTTCCTTTGTTTGTTTGTAACTGCAACGTTACAGTCTGAAATAGTGTAGCAAACTGAATTGCACAGTAAAATAGAGCACAATTAAAACATTGGTCATCCTTACCTCTACTATGTTGATGTGTGCAAACCCGACATGAAAGCATGTGATATTGACCCTACCAGTTGGGAGCTCAAAGCTAAAGTCCGCAACATCTGGAAACAAACAGTAACCAAAGGCCTGACCAGTAGTGAAAGGTCCATTGCAGAATGGACAGAGACCAAAAGACTATTCACGAAACCCAGTCAACAAAATACAAAAGACCACCAACACGACGCACCGATCTTCACCTGCAGCGTCTGCAACCGACAACATAGATTGAAAATAGGTTTATTCAGTCTTAGAAGACTGTTCAACCACCTCTACAGGTGCAACGCCATAGTTTTCTAGACTGATGGATGCCAACAACAATTAAAAAGATGTAATAATATAGTTTCATCTGAATACAGACAGATACCAAATCTTCATTAATAATAATTAATTCAATAATACATCACATATGAAATGAATGTTATTTTCGAATGCCACACAAATAACTTTTGGATATTCAAAATCAATACAAGATGGCGCATAATTCTTAGAGAAAGAAGAGAAAGAAGAGAAAAATAAAAAAATAAAAAATGGGCAAGAAATTATCTCCCCTTTCAAAATAAGAAGCACAGCCTTTTGTTATATTCAAAGGACATTCTTGTGGAAAGGGAAAGACACGAACGGAACGTGCAGTGACAAAAGATGGAGATAGCAGAGATCAGAAAAGAACAAAAGAAATGCAACTCAAAACAGTCATGTATCTACGGATACAGACTCATGTTTACTATTATTCAAATTTATTTTATCAGGTGCGTTTTACAACTTTTTCCCACCTTTTCTTTCCAGAATAATTCTCATATAGTAATTTATATCTAATCTCAACTGCGTGTGTGTGTCTTCCATCAGTGAACGAAAGATTGTCATGACTGAAGAAGAAAAAAAAAAAGCTGCCATTTTAAAAAGTATAAAAGGATCCATCAGCCAATTCTTTATCAAGATGAAATTGTTTCAGGATTTACATGAACACATGGCACAACGGATAAGCAAGTTAAGTTATAATCAGCTCTAGGTAGCAGTCTTTAGGAGGTTTGATTCTTACAGGCAATAACAACTAAGGATAAAATTCTTTTAAAGTATCTAAGCCTTCTATCCATTCATGGCTGATGGAATGATAATCTAATTCCATGGATTGAATAAAAAAAAATTAGTTCAAAACTCTGTAAAGATTCTTCGAATTTGACAAGATAAATCTGAAGAAGGTTGGCGATAACACCGACCAAAATGTTGTGAGAATGGGAATAATGATCCAAGTAATGCAAAATGGAACTAATTGAATTTTTTGTTTTTTGTATTTTTACAAAAAGACATATTTAATGGAAATCGCCCAAGACAAGGCATGAAACCACTTGATGTAAGGAGCTAATAAGGACGAAAGATGATTATTGCAAAGACAGTCGATGTCTATTGGCCTTAGCCTTGATCTTTTCAAGACTGTAAGTAGAAAGAAAACAGTGAGCAGAAAGAGAGTTCCACAACCTTTGGAAAGAAGCTACTGGAATAGGAAGCTCTATTATACTGAGGTAGTAAAACAGCGAATTGATGGAGACCTCTAGACCAACGAGTCAAACGAGCTGGAACAAAGGAAGCAGGGAATAGATCAGATAATTCTGAGGTACACATACTATAATAGTATTTGAAGAAAAGATCGAGACGAGCAACACGACATGATTCTTAGAATTATAAGTTTGTCTTGTTTCCTTCTTTCTCTTGTTTCTTCTATTCACCTCTTTCCCCCATTCCTTTCCTCTCAATAGACCAATATTTACCTTCTATTCACCAGAAAATAGACGTTTAAGAAATTAAATAGTACTTTAGCAATAAAAAAGAGATTTAAACAAAATATTAAAACAAGCAAAGTCTTTACTTCTTACAATATTCATACTTTAAGTATTTATATCGATTATTTAAAACAAACAAACAAAAAAAAAAAGTTATCTGTGTGTTTGTAAGAGTTCTGTATTCTTGAAGTTTTAGCTGGACATACAATGTTGGTATTTATTTTTTAATCAGCATAAACCCAGTAAATAATATTTAAAATTTAGAAAAAAACGAGTCATTCGTTGAGGATTAAGTTGCCATTTATATCATTTAATGTTATCATAAAATAATGTGATTTTTAATGTTATCATACAGCCCAGGAAATAAGTTTTTTTTTTTTGTTTTTGTTTTTCTTTCAAATTGAAAGACGAACTCCAGATTTAATATATCACTTGTCATTTCTCTACAAAGAAAGGGTATGGGAAAAACTTAGTTTTAGTATTGCTCTGGGTGCATTCTTAATATTATTTGGTGCATATAGTAGCGCTCTTGAGGCCTCCTGATTTTTTAAAAAAATTTACTAATACAAAAAAAAATTCTCTTCTGGCATAGGGGGAGAAGAAACTTCACATTATTTAACATCTATTTAGTTTTTATGACCCTGGGAAGCGTCGGGTAGCCCTGCTTATATTATATATATATATATATATATATATATATATATATATATATATAATAAATGAAAATGGCAACATGAGATCTAGGACTTAGATAAGAAATACACAGAGGTCCTCATTCATCCCTCCCGTTAACTTTTTTATACCCCCCCACACACACACGAGTCATCTGGAGAAATAATGATGGTCAGTTTTACAAAACCCAATGATCATCGACTGATTCCTATATATATATATATATATATATATATATATATATATGAAAAAAAAATCTGATTCACTTGCCGGTTAAAAAAAACAAACAAAAAAAAAAACAATAAAACACAACTCTGCTGCAAAAATTCTATCTTTCAATTCTGAGCCACCTCCACATCCTCTCTGTATGTGTACGTATAGACAATAGAATCAATAATAAGAGATGATTAATCAAGAGGAGGATATTGATTTTCCTACGTGGCTTACTAATCAGCCATCAATACACATTGTCTGTTGTCGCGCACCTTGCTTCAATATTCATCTCAATTCATCAGTGGGAAACTGGTGTTACAAAAACATTTAAGAAGGAAACGGAACAGAATTCCAATCAACGGGCAAACGTTGAATAACAAGAAATTGTACAGAAAAAGAATAAGAGAAAAAAAAAAAGGATGAAAATTAGATAAAAATCTATATTAATAAAATTGAGTGAACACTTTGCACACAAATACGTGTTTTTTTTTTCATGTCGCCTGTGATAATTATAAATTTATGTATAACTTTTTGAAAATTTACTATTTATCGAATATTTATTGAAATTAAAAATGAAATAGCAGAAAATAAAATCAGATTTTAAAAATAATTTATTTACGAAATTAAATTCATCAGAATGCATTTCCGATTATTTATAAATAAGTTAGTGTCTTTTGTAAACAGTTGAAAAAAAATTACTTCCTGACACTTCGAAATTTGAAATTTTTAAACTGCCAAATAGAAAGAAACTGACTATACAATTATTTCGTTAAATGCTCGCCTTAAAAAACTAAACATGAAGAAAAAAAACAATAGATAATCACAAATCTGTAGTCATACTAAACAGCAAACAAATATTCCACGCCAAAAAATACAAACATCTTTAATGACCAATTCAAAAATTTTCAAAAATGCGAAATTTATAAACAGTGCACTAGGCAAAAAGTGATCAAGGTCGATCTAAAGGTTCCCTTTTCATTAGCTACTACACCGATGTGTAGGAAAGAGCATCAATCCTTTTTCAGGATTGCTCCACTTATCCTTGATCCTCCACTTATAATGCTCAGTGTGTAGCAAAAGGGTATGGAATACCATTTTTTATGGAAATTACTCCAAACAAGGCATGAAGCTACTTGATGTAAGAAAATAAAAATACCACTTCAAGGTGAAAAATTAGTCAATTATATGTTATATGGATAGATTATGGCCCAGAAAGTAGCAATTCTTGCCGCTTTGTTAAAAACTCGCTCATGGAATGTGAAGACTAAAGAAAAAAATAAGGGAAGAGAATGTTGAGCAACGATCAAACACTGGTCCCTTGGTCCATTAATGAACACTTACCATTGCACCAAATAGGCCAGTAATAATACCGCAAACGAGGGTAAAAATACCAAAAACAAAGGTAAAAAAATCCAACCTCGTACTTGTAGAGAAATACTCTTACCAAGCACAAAAACAAACTCTACTTACAAGAATTAAAAGAAAAAAGTTTTTATTCACAAGCAAATCCTGATTGGCCAGTGTCAGATCGCGGTGGGTGGTAAGATTTGGTTAATTTTCTTTTCCTTTCAGCAGATCATGCACAAAACACAAGTTCTTTTTCGTGGTACATAATTTTCATTACATTTTTTGGTTCCTGTCCAGAACTCTGGCGATAAGAAAAAAAAAATCTGTATGTACATGCTTATGAGGGGAAAAATATTGTACATCAAAACCCACATAAATTGATCCATTAGTTGTATTTTTAATTAAAAAAATTAAATTTTATAGTTAAACTACAATCTGCCATCTGAAACAATCTGAAGAACAAGGACGATAACTCCAAATAATTCAAACTTGTGAGATTTTAAAAAGCCATTCTTAACATGTGGAGGAGGGCATTGGAAAAATTCAAATTTGTTTTAAAATAATTTTATTTATAAAATCGAAACTACTTGATCAATTTATTCGATTATTTGGTAAACAATCTTTTCTTTTCATCTCTGAGTACGTACATCATACAAATTTTTCTTCATTTTTTTTTTTTTTATGGAGGAGGGTAGGCGGATTCTGGAGACGTGCCCATTTTTTTACTGTTTTTTTATTGGGGGGAGGGGGGAATGTAATATTTGTTCGGTCTCAGTAGATCATCCTCCCAAGTATTAGCTTTTCTTTCAGAGAGATGGTCAGTTTAAGGCATACTGTTTGAGACGCTCTCATTTATGAGAAAGTGTAAACTGAAGTATACAAATGTTTTTTTTTTTTTTTATTCCCCAGTCTGGAATGTCCCTCTTTAGAAAGTTAAATACTTTTTTATGAACGAGTTATCAAGGCAAGAAGCCACTAGAGTATAAGTATTAATTAGATGAACTTGAGATTGCCAGTTGAACGATGATGAAAGCTTTGAGAAGATTGGAAATAAGGGAATGTATAAAATTCGATGATACGTTAAAAACTGACCTTGTGTCTAACCTTGCCCTTATATTGAGACAAAAAGAGTGAACAATTTTTTATTAAGTCTCCAAAGTGCGAGGTTTTCAGATATTTTCCACTTTTTGGAAAGAATTTAATATTTATTTGAGTTTTTTATGAAATCAACTCCCTATTTCTTAGAGAGGGAATCAGGGTAACAATTTTACAGAACTCGTTTTATGTTTGTTTGTTTTTTAAGCAGAAAGGTGATAATATAGGTGTGGACCTTTTAAGAAAAAAAACAAAACAAAAAACTCCCCATCTTTGAGGTAAGCAGTTAAGAGTCAGATTTTCTGTTAGCCGACTCCTCACCTCTACTTTCATGATCAGATTGATTTAATTTATTTTAACTAAGTTTATTGCGGTTAGTAATTTAATAAGTTAGCAGGCAAACATTTGACGGTTGATAATTTATTAAATTAGTAAAGTCTGAATAAAATACATGTCGATCGCCATGGAGTTTTCAATTCGAGCAAATTCGAACAAAGCATTCGAAGAAGTCAAAGTGCATTAGGAATGCATTTATTCAAATTTATTTAGTTTCATAAAATTTGCACTCGTACACAAGTCAGTTGATAATTAAAAGAATGGTCACATTTTGATGAAGGTTTATTCTTTCTTATTGAGAAAGAGTAAATGATGCTACAACAGTTTTTTCATGAGAAAAAACAAATGAAGATGAGAAACAAACAAATATACAGCCATGGCAAAAATTATGGAGCACTTATAAAAAATTGAGATAATAATTTAAACTTACATATTTAAATATTAATAATCGTACAATGGACAATTGAGATCAAATGTAAAATATTTAACAGTAGATTGTAGTTTTTTGGGGTTTTTTTTAAAGCTTATCTCAAACGTTTTAGCTTAGTTTCATACTAAATTCATTCCAATATTCAAAATGATTCATTATCATACTAAAGGTTATTTCTTATTTTTCAGTTAATGTTTGATTCCTATTAGTGCTATAATTGAAAATATCTATAAAGAAGCAGCTTTCAGAGACTAAACGGGCACACATTGCTTTATTTGGTGAAGGATATTCTCAGGTAGAAATTACCAGGAAGATGGAATGTTCCAGGAAGGGGGTTCAAACAACGATTAAAAAATACAAGGAAACAAAGTCTTTCAAAGAAAAAAGAAAAGGACAAGTCTGACAGACAAGGTCGTAAAATGTTTACAACCGTCAGGGAAAACAAATCTTTGAAAAGAGCACCCCTTGCAGATAGGAAGAAAAGTTTTTTAGAGCTTGCAGCTGAACTTGGGGAGGATGCAAACAAAAACATATCAGCTCAAACAGTGAGAAAAAGGTTATTAGAAGTGGGACTGAAAGAATGCAATGCAAGGAAGAAGCCATACTTTTCTCGGGTCAACAAGAAAAAACGACTGGAATTTGCAAAACATCATGAAAATGGACATCTGATGGTCTGACGAAAGTAACTTGGTAACAACTTCTATTTCCTAAACTTTGGAAGGAACGATTAAAATGTTTATGTGAATAAACATCCATAACACTTATTCAAAAATTGTAGCAATTTTTTTTTTCACCGGATTTTTGGCGCTTCTGGTGCGGTTTATGTTCGGTGTAGGGAAGGAGAGACATTTCATCCTGGTTGTATGGTTCCAAGTGTCAAATTTGGAGGAGGAAGCATAATGGTTTGGGGTTGAATGGCTTCTTTAGGCACTGGAATGTTTCAGAATGAACTCCACATTGTTTATACTAATATGCTGGACAAGGTTTACCAAACCTCTTTGACTAAAATATTTAATAGCATTCCAAGTGATGGAATCTTCCAACAAGACCATGCCCCATGCCATACATCAAAAGTTTCAATTGGTTGGTTTGATAAAAAGGGGATTACAGTGATGAAGTGGCCCCTCAATTATCTCATTGAAATTTTATGGTCCCATCTATGGAAAAGAGTGAGAAAGCACAAATGTTCATTAAAAAAAAAAAAAAAAGAATTAGAGGCCAAACTTCATGAAGAGTGGCAAAAGATACATCCTACCACCTGTAACAATTTGATCAATAATATGCAAAAACAGATAAAAGCTGTTATAAAGGCAAAAGAAGGACATTATAAATATTGATTGTTGTTAGAATAGATTTTTTAATGTTTGCACCAAAATTCTTAACCTTAAATCATAAATTCGATTTTTCATTGGTGCTCCATAATTTTGGCCAAGGCTGTATGATGTAGATCTTTAATTTCCTAATGCTTGACAGTGTAATTCTCATCAGAAGTGATAGCATGAACGAATTCATCAAAACATTTCACTGGTGATTTTAGAACTTCATTCTTCAATATGTTTTCATTCTGTGAGTCACTGAGGATTTGAATGGAATATAATGGCCTTTTAGGCGATAAAAGGTCGATCCACGTCAATGAAACCATAGTATGTCTCTGTAATATGTAACAGTTTTTAAATAATTCACACAAGTGGTTGTAGATATCTTGATTATAATACTTCTGTCTTTCATGAAGTAGTAGAAAAAGAAGCATCCCGTTGGGTCATTCATTGAGCTTCGGTTAGTTATTTTATTTTTGAATAAAAGAAAACAAATTTTCAAAGTCAGTTATATAAATTGAAAATTAGTATTTCTTTTCTCTATCTCTCTCTCCAGTTATGGATTAAATAGGGTTAATACTTGGTGATATTCCCTATTGCTTAGATTGTACTATTCCAATCTTCTATTTTCTAGTTAGTTTTATTGTTCTTGACTTAAGAGAGGCGAGAGTGATAGACACTATACAAAATAAGATAACAGACAGAAACTTAGGAAGTAAATTGCAAATTATGTCTAATTAGATGAATTAAGATGGATTTTTTTCAAACATAATTCGATCTTAAAACCAAGGAATATTTTAACATGTAGGATTAAAAGATATAGAAAAAAGGCCTTAAGGAAATAAATGTTGATTAAGTCAGATTTAATATAAAAAAAAAAAAAAATAGGAATACAAGATTCAATAACATCATTTAGAATGTAGGATATCCCAACTGGCATTCTTATCTACAACTATCTTTGGAGATAACTCTTCTTGATAGTATGCCATGCTCCTCACTATGTGGTAAGATAAGCCTTCCGGGTGCTGTAAAAGGTCCTTTGCATTATGAGAACATTGACCATTTTGGCACTGTGCCATGTCCATCGCTATGCAACAGTCTTTTGTTGCTATAGCATGTTCCTCATTTTGCGACAACATAAGCCTTCTTATTTTCTTGTATGCACAAATTAAAGTTTCTCCCTTGTTGCCTCCAAGCTGAGAAATACAAAACAATTTGCCAACTGGTATGAACTGGAATCGGTAGGCAAAATGTTCGACTTAGACTCCTGAAATGTTAAACTTAAGAAATCTTCCACTGATAATAATTTACAAATACAGATGCAATACAGATAGTCTGTCAGTCTTGTTTTCTGAACCTTGTTGATTTAACAATTTTGCTGAATTATTCAAGTTCACCTAAATAATTAAGGAACTCATTTTTACCTCAAAACCATTAGGCTTGCATACAGAGGACGGGGAAAAATGTAAAATCAAATCGACTCTTACTGACATAAAGTGCTCAAATAGTTGATGTGTAAATATTGCTTCATTCAAGCAATAGATTTCTTAATAGATTATCTACTTAGGCTAGCAGCCACACAGAGTCGGCTTGCCCATGTGAGTATAACAGAATATTCCAGCCTAGTTATAAACCGACTTTCTAGTGTTCTTTTAAATTTATTTGTAATTCAACTGACTACTAATTTCGATATTTCACAACATGCTTAACCCACTAATTATTCACCTACGATGTCTCTAAATCACAAGGGATTACTAAAAACTTTTAAAAAATTATATATGTACAGTGTAAAAAAAAATGATAGTGCATTCCATAGTAAACGAGTCTGGTGGCAGCAGATTTAGAATACTCTCATAATTTTGTCTGGATTAAATGAGGTGCCGAAACCATCAGTCACTAGAAAACTGTTTTTTTATGTGTATTAAAGTGTTTTGATTTCCAAGTTTTCTCTGTGCTTTTAAACCGTCGATAACATTAAATTAAAAAAAAAATTTTTTTTTTAAATGAAATTATACAGTACTGTGAGGCATCTCAAATGTTGAACTCCAGCTGTTGGAAATTTTAAAATATCCAACTCAGACTCCTGGGAGCAATGTGAAGCATCTATTCTGATGCTACACTTTTTGTTCTCAGTCAGTGAAGCAGAAGTTTTTCTAAACGGAATCAATTCAGAGAATCCGTTTGAAGAGCTAAATTTTCCCCACATTAAAAATCAACCTTGTGTCTAACTGTTTTCGGGGAATGAGAAGGATAAATAAATAGAGCCGCAAGCTTCCAAATCTATGAATTTACTTAGATTCATCCTTGTACCTTATTTAAAGAAAAAGAGATCACTCCACATGAATATTTGCTTGCATCAAAACAAGGTCGACTGTGACACTAGGTCAATTTAAAGTGTGATTGGAGGAGGGAGTATATATATATATATATATATATATATATATATATATATATATATATATATATATATATATATATAAATATATATAATAGGCAACCATCACTGATTACCCAATGTATAGAAGCATAATAGGTTTTGGAGTATTAATCTGTATTCTCTCCTCTTGATTTAATAAAAGAATCGTTGGCAAACTGGTGGCCAAAGAAATTCGGTAGCCTACTAATGTTAGTAAATTTGAAAGAGAAAGTTACCAAAATGGTCACTTTTAAAATTTTTTATCTCCCATGTCATATCGGCACATAAATGTTTCCTCCTAGCTGCCACTACATAAAATATTCAAAGGTGTCACTTTTAATACAAGTATCCCTCAACTTCTATTCAAGAGATATTGAATGAAATTTGTATGTTGACTAGCCTCAAGTATTATCTATGCAGCAGATCAAAAACTGAGATAAAACTGTCGTAAACATTTCTTATCTAAAGAAAAATAAGAGCAAGCATATCTATGCTCACATATGCAATGTTTTACTTTAATGGAATTAACGCTCATCGAATTAATGGCATTGGTGTTTCTTCAATGTAATTATCTCTGATTAGCAACAAAATCATTCACTGTAAAGGTCTCTCGATGTCGGAGAGCCTTCTACTCTGATAATTTCTTTCCTTGAACTGCTAGATTTTGAAATCCCATACCAGTTTTCTGCTTCTCATACTGTACTAACATGCAGTAATTTAAATGCAATTGTGAACAGGCATCTTACTACTCAACTCCCTACTTAGATTGTCCCTGTAAGCACGGCCCTTAATTCACAGCAGCCCCTTATGACTTAGTGGCAATGCGCCTTGTTTAGGATGGATACAAGTAAAAAGAAAACCCCAACAGATTGGCAGGTTATTGTTGCGTTCATATGTAATTCGTTAATTTTATACTTATTTTATTCATAATAAGTTTAATTTTTTTTTTTTAATTATACTGTTTTAGCCGATAGCATAATTTGATATTCAAATAATTCATTTCAAAATTAGTAAAGTCGGAATTGTTATCTCAGCCACATCACATTAATCACCATCTTTGCTGATCGAACGATCTAATTTTTTTAATGCATGTGAAAGGTGAGAACTAGGGTTGTGACAATAGAATATTCTTTTCATTCTTTTGACTCTATGGTATAGATCCGACACGGTTAGACCCTTAATCAACCGAGAACCACATCCGTCTATATACAAACATACAAGATATTAACAGATATATACTCAAGAGTCAAAACAATGAAAAGAATATGCTGTTGTCACAGCCATAGTGATAACATATGTACAGACATCAAATGCCTTCACGTATTATTATATCAATTTAAAATCAATTACTGTTGAAATTGAACAGTTGATCAAATAAATTATGTAATAATATTGTAGGAGGAGGGGAGTGCATAAACCGAATAAAGTTTAACTGTTTCACATTAAACAACGTTTCAATTCCAGAGTTCGACAAATTATACCTGAAGAAATCGGAGGTTGCATCGACCGAAACGTTGTGAAAATCACACTCAAGATGAGAACAGTAGTCCGATGAATCCAATTTTTATTTAGTAGAAGTAAACTGTTCTAAAGGAAATTTTATTAGCCAATGAAACGTCTTACTTCAGTAAAATATGCCATTCTTTGCGATGACAAGCAGAAATCAGTCATCTATTATTGCCATAAATCAATTTATACAAAACATTGATCGAGTTCAAAGAATTTAGGAAAGTGCACAATCTACCGTTTAGAACATTAGACAAAAGGTCATCAGACCTAAGTTATCTTTGATTCGAAATCATGTTCATTGCTATAACTCAAGTAACTGAAACGAAAATTCTGTGTGTATGATAACTAATAGAAATGGAACCAATTCAAGACCATCCTTATAACAGGTCAGACGATCGTGCAACTGTGATTTCTTAGATAATTAGGTAAGATTTCTATGACCTGTCTTGTTGAGAAAGGGAAAATATCTCCACTTTAACAGTTTTCGTAGTAGGAAAAATAATTTTCTTTTAGAAAAGGCTGAAGCAAAATAAAATATATTCTTGCCACTAACATAGTGAAAGAAAGAAAAAACAATGAAAAAATAGGCTAGTTTGAATAGCGTATGGATATGTCACAGATTACTATTTGGGTCAGACATTAAAAAATCTAACAATATCGCTTTATATGTTAAATAACCTACATGTATTCAAAACTGAAGATGTCTCAAATACAAATTCTTTATTTAATAAATAATATTCATTTGCAAATTATATTTGATTAGCAGGGAGACTCGACGTTTCCTAGGATTGAATGACGCTCAACGAATGTTTCACACTCCCATATTTTAACTGTCATCGAAATCGGTGAAATGACCCATTTTTTAATCAAATCGAGTGATTGCCTACTCTAGTTGGGCGACCCATCGCGGTGCACCAGAGGGAAGCTTCACATGCCTTCCTGCAGTGACAGTCCACAATATATTATAGTCTACATTGCACTGTAGAGAACCTATTGCTGATTTTATAAAATTATATTTTTATATATAATGCCTTGAATTAAAGTTTAAAATGCAAAAGTAAATTATCAAGGATCAATTGTGCTCTAAACAGGAACATTCATTTTGAATGTGCCCCTGTTATGTCAAAGAACCTACTGTCAAGTTTATATGTCTGATTTTACTGCTTGTGCAGAAATAATGGCTTTAAGTTAAAAAAAAAAAAAATGAAAAAAATAAAGTATCATGGTTCAATTGTGCTCTAAATAGAAATATTCATTTCCAACGCACTTGTTGCATCAAAGAACCTATTATTAATTTATGTCGAGCCTTTCAGGTAGTTTGGTAATAAAATTTCCCAAATGCACTTGTGAAGTTAGGTTGTATAAAGCATTAACTTTGGTCAAAATCGTCTGTTTCTTCTTTCATCAGATTATTTAGATTATTGATACTTATCAAAGACATTCTGATACAAAACCTATCTAAGAACACTGTCAGGCACATAAAGTACTTTTGTATGAACACACACACACACAGTTCCTTTCATATAATAGTAGACAGATTCATGGCAAACCCTATTACAGACAGTATTTTTGTTTTTACTGGGGGCAAGTTTTACAATCATTTTATATGCTAAGACTTTACTGTCATTTCTCCAAGAACCTTTAATTCTGAAAAGATTCTAATCATGGGCATGATTTAAATACAAATTCTGTGTCAAAAAAAATTAACTGCCATATTGAAATGAAAATCACACATTGAAATATGCATTTGTCTTTTGTTTATTCAACGTTACTTATCTCTTCATTTACAGAAATTTGTCACATTTATAATTTAGCTCATTGTGATTCTTGTCATTTGGTATATAAAAACACAAAACCATCAAACTAATATCACAAGAGAATTTTCCCTCTGTTTTAAATTGCTGGATCAATTATCTAAGAAAATTTTCATTGCTTCCATTAAAACACCTCGGTTGCATGATCGCTTGGCCTGTTATAGCAATGACCATGAAGCAAAGATAATTTACAAATGAATGCCATTTATTAAATAGTGCATTTGTATTCGAGTCATCTTAAGTCTTGAATATATCCAGGTCATCTAACTTATGAAGTTATCTTGTCAGATTTTCAATGGCAAGCCCAAATAACAATCTGTCCGATGATATCCATATGTAATTGAAAATAATCACTTTATGCATATGTTCAGCTTATTAATTTCTATTTTAAGAAACTGGAAAGAGAATTTGGAATGCTAAAAATATAGACACAGGAACAAAGTCCAAACTTTGCATTTCAATAGATGAAAAGATTATTTGAGATGCTGAAACACACAGAGGTAGAATATGTACAAGGAAGCAGCTCTTTTTCTTGAATCTTCCCTTAACACTCCCAAGTTTTCCTTTACTTTTTATCGACCAACAGATTCTGCTATTACAATTGTTTTACATTTACTAAACTAAGCATTCCCACCAATTATTTAAATGTAGCTAAACCAACGAAGTCTTCTATTATGCATACAACCTAATTCATTAAACTTTGAAAAAATTAAATTATATAAATATTAGTACCGTCGGTTTTAAATCCAAACAAAGGGGACTGATCACTTATGTCAAACTCCTCAGCCTTTGTTTATATCCGTGTCCCCTAACATGTGCTGAAGAGAATCCGACATAGGCGACCAGATATTGGTCTCCTTTGTTTTGGATTTGAAACAGAAGGTACTGATGTTTTTCTGATCTTCTGTAACACAAATATTATGCTCTTATTTTTTTAAATTTTTTTAATAATCGAGCACTCTGCTGGAGTTCTCTCCCACTAACCTTGCATAAATGAAATGGTTAACTTGCTAGTTAAAATTACAAAATATTCATAAACAGTGCTTCCTCTACAATACATATAACATGCTCTGGCAGTTTTCTGTTCATTGTCATTTTCTACATTTTTTTTAAGTGGAGAACGCCAAAAATGCGATACAAAAGTGACTTTTTAATATTTCATCTGATAAAGCTGTTGTGTTGAACGTGAAACTCAACTTAAAACACTAGTTAAGGCTAGGATCAAAGTGTAATTTCTGTTCTGTCTATGGATGATAAAATAATATTGTTGGATCTGCACTCACACCAGACGTCCATAGAATGGAAATGTGTCACAAACTCCTACAACCATCACTATAACCAGAATATAGTTTTAAATTAGATTAACCAGAATACTTAAATAAGTAAGTTTCAATTAGAACAAAGATGGTACAATAATATCGTGGGATCCGTGTTCACACCAGACAGCCACAGTATGAAAACATGTCACAAACTACATCGTCATTCTTTTAAGCACAATAACCAAATACATCAGATTAAGGACACAATTGTGGAATATCCACAGGTCCTAGTAGTAAGTATTGTTTCCGTATTAAATGAGATTAAATAACAGGCACAACGAACAATTCTTTCAATAATAACTAATAACTTTTAATCTTGTTTATCAGTGATAGATAATCGTGATATGACAAACTTGCACGATTGTACATTGATTTTTTTTTTTCAATTTGTTGTTGTTTGTGTCCTCTACTTCCATTCTTTGCTCAATAGCACGACTTTTAGAAAAAACAGGCTGTGATTGTTTGGATACTGTCTGTAGTTCTCTTAAAAGGGAAGCGCAAGAAACAGTAAAGTCAATATTCCTCAATCTTGAGTGATCTAATTTTCCGCTTCAGTGAATTTGACTATTTTTGGTTCCTGAATTCTCAAGAATATCCGCGGACAAAAATAATAGCAATTTTGATTTGGGAGATTGATTTTACAGATTTTATTATTTTCCTCAGTAAAAAGAACTTTTATTATTATTATTATTATTATCATTATTATTATTTTTATAATATTGATTAATTTGTACTGATCAACTCAAAATCAGAATATTTACTTATATATATATATATATATATATATATATATATTTCCATATATTTGTATTTCTGTATATATTTTTATAGTGACCGCCAAATTAATGGAGTGTTTTTGATTTTCGTAATGGAGTCTGTCTTAAAATCTACCAAAAATTAGGTAATTATCTAATCAATATAAAATTTTCACCGATTAATAAGTAAGGAATGCACTTTATATGCGTGTAACTAATATTCATTGTATAAATATACTTTTGGGAATTTCATACCCCCTTCGTCATTTGTCCCTTGTTCGCCCTCTTAAAGTCCAAGTGATTCATTAAGCACACACTCATTTTGTGGTAGGAGGGTGAATGAGTGTAGAAAAACAAAAACAATTTCACAGAATGTTTCGATATCAAAGATTGAAATCCAAAATTTGAATGTGTTTAATTTTTTTTATCTTTTGTGTTTTGAAGTGTGAGATTCATTGAATTATCAATAATTGTCTTTCAGATGAGGACAAAAAAATTTTTTTTTTATGAAAAAACTAAAATATGCATACTTTTAAATCTTAAAAATAAATTAAAAATTTTATTTTAGACTATGTAAACTTTCCATGTACCAATACATAAAGAATGCCTTAAAGAATCCATACACAAAAAAAAAGAAATAAAAAAAAAAAACAAGTTGTGAAAATTATAAGTATTAATTATATCTGCAACTGCCGTTTTACATGAGATTTTATTTCAAGATACGGTAGCCCGTTATTATTTACAAAAAGTTATCTCCCTTTTTGAAAACTGACTATAACTATGAAGACATGGATTTCCATACATGATGGGTGTGACATCCCAACAAGTTACATCTCCCCAGAGGGTTACCAAAAAACGGCCCTGTTAAGGGCCACCAAATTCTAATGAAAGTCTTTGTCAACTTGATTTATGCAACAAAAAAATTGGGGAAATACAGTATGATCTAGTTCATGGAAAAAGAATGTGACTCATTGGTTATTATTAATTAGAAAATAACGATTTTAATCATGAAATTAAAAACTGAATAAAAGTGATATTAAAACTGAGAAATATAATACCAAAAATATATATTTGATGTAAAAATAGAAAATATATTTGATGTAAAAATAGAAAAAAAGCAGGTTTTCTTTACTTTTAACAAGTATAAGGATAAATTTAAAGCTTAATTGATCAATTATTATGATGGAAAAAAATTACAAAGCTAACAATAACATATTTTACCATAAATGGTGTTTAAAAAAATGTATTTGCCTGTCTAGTAACATTAAAAGTCACGAAAATGCTTAAATAAATATTTAAACGTGACTGGGTTTCCATACCTAACATCCAAGATGGTGGTGGTAGGTAAAATGGAATTATTTCAATTTATTAAAATATAAGGTAATTATATTCGAATATTTTTGCATATTCTTATAGCCAATCATAGAAAATTTTATTTAGGCAGAAAAAAGTTTGTTCAATTGATTCAAAAAACCTTTTTAAAAAAAGAATATTCATGTTTTATTTAAAGATTGGCAAAGACTGGGTTAAACACGTTTCTTTTGAGAAATTTAAAACTAAAAATTCTCTTAAAAATTATAGAAAAGTATTATGCTTTTAACATAAACTTCTGATAAAACCAAAAGTTGTTCAGAAATAACGGATTTTCATAGATTTTAATAAACTTTAGAAAAAACAATTTTTCATAGATTGGCAGTCATTACACACACATATATATTATACATTTCAGTATATAGATATATGTATACGCTTCAGATAGCAGATGTGTATAGTATGTATGTGTGTGTATATTACAGATACCACGTGGGTATATATATAAAGTTATAAAATATATTTATACCTACGTACTGAGCACTTTTGAAGTAAATACTTAAATACATAAATCTATACTTTCGTATATTAATTTTATGCGAGTAAATTAAGTAGTTATATATATATATATATATATATATATATATATATATATAAAATCTGAGGTTATTGTTTTCTAGAGGCTAAATAACCAATGAAGTTTAACGATGTTAATATAAGAGTACTCAATACGAAAGTAGAGCAGGGTATACTCTTTGCAAACTTTGCTTTCGTATAAGCTGTATCACCTGAAGAGGTCTCTAGTTACTGGTAACTAGCTGACCGAAATATGCTCATGACTGATGTAGCAACATATTACTGCTTATGTAATAACAAATAAAGAGTATATACCATATATTTTAGTGCATAAGCCGGTCGTCAGACAAGACGAGGTACAAAATCGGAGCAAATTTTCATAAATTTATCATACACGCACACATATATATATATATATATATATATATATATATAACGTATATAGCTTGTATAAGACGAGCCTCAATTTTTAAAGATGATTTTTTTTTTAACTTCAAGGGTTGTCTTATACGCCAAAATATACCATGGGTATATATATATATATATATATATATATATATATATATATATATATATATATTAGTGTTGGAACGATTAATCTGAATCGGGAATCAGAAAAATACGATTTATTTAATTCTGTTTAAAATAAAATCTTTCACTGCTGGCAGTAATAATAAAAAAATATTGATTGATTTTAAACAACCAGTAAAACTAAAATCTATAGATTATCCCCACCCCCTCAAGCGTATTTTTATATTTGAGAAAATATGTGCACATTTAACACGTTTTTATGGCAATCGACAAAAATAGCAACTTTATGGTTAACTATTTACAAATTTATGAAGAATTGGAATCAAAATCAGTAATTTTTATCGGAATCAGAAAAACTATTGGAATCGTCCCATCACTAATATATATATATATATATATATATTATATAGTATCTGGATATTATATATATCACTGTGTGTTCGTATATATATATATATATATATATATATATAAGTGATTACGTGATTACGTGATTTCCTTGGATTTTACTTGTGCAAATGGAAACTCAATCAACTTTCTTGAAGTTATATTTTTGGAATATACTGTCATTGGATAATTTACCTTTCACTAGACTATCCATTCACGTGTAATCACCTTTTTCTTCACCATATACCCTCTGCTCCACTTTTTGTTATCAAGTAAGATCTTTGACTTACTTGTTTCATCAAATACTTTTGTATGCAAAATCCGATCCCGCATTTTCCTAATTCCTACCCTCTGATGAGAAGGAAAGTATTTCTTCAAAACTCTGCGGATTAAGGACTATCCGCTTATATAGTGTTTCCTTTTCAGATTAAATATGTTTTTAACTCTTTTTCAAAGTGTTTTTTTAACATGTTTTATTAACTGTTTGCTCTTATATATATATATATATATATATATATATATATATATATATATATATATATATACACACACCATAACTAGAATAAATATATCAGTCTTAGAATGAAATGAACACTGGCTAAATCATGTGACACAAAGATTTCCTCTGCCATTGAGTGAATGAATAGTGCAATGTCAATTTAGACCACAGCAGTTAAGAAAGTACTATGGATTCTGGTGGGTCGTGTGTATGTCAACTCTTGTCAACATTGGTGGCAGAAGCTTTATCTCCTGGCCAAATTTTCTCTTAAAGCACTTAGTTAATTCAACTCGG
>NC_136494.1:65091738-65371738 GCF_053919585.1 Euprymna scolopes | reverse complement strand
AGATACATTTTTTAGTTTTAATTTTATTTTTTTCAATTATGAATACGAATTCAAAAGTAACTGGAAATGCTTGGACTTGTTTATTTATGGCACATTAAACATTTAGTGTATATATATAAAATGGCGATCTCTGTGTGTGTGCCTGCAATAAAAAATGTTAGGGAAAACTACATAAAAACTAAAAGTCTATTCATATGTAAAATTTTTAGGGGAAAAAATGGAAGTGGTCCTAAATCTCTGAATTACTGCTACAATTTTTAAAAGAAATCTGCAGACAGCACGTGATTATATATATATATATATATATATATATATATCACGTGCTATAATGTAGAGAGAAAGAAAGAGATGTGGGGGGAATATGTTTGTGTGTATATTTTCTATTTTTAATAGATCAACTTCTTCAAGATAAAAAGATCGATGATTGTTAACATATCACAACAGAGCATATATAGACAGCATTAGGCTACATTTCAGTGACCAAGATTTTATTCATTTTACTGTTCATTCTTTCCAAATTTGGTAAATATTTATAGAATTATTTCGTTCACAGAACATCAGACACGAGTATGTCAATCCTGGATGTTTTATCTATGAATTCTTCAGAAGCCAAAACGTTCTCCTGAAAAATACATAGGGAGGCAGAAAACAAAAACTCCCCTGAATTACATTTTCGCTCGAGGAAAGACAAATATCACTACACAGAAAGGGTCCTTTTTGGGTAGCAATATCTGTTTTCTTCATAATTCTTTTCACAAAACTATTTCAATATCTATCAAAATCATTTCAATATCTGTCAAAATCATTTCAATATCTATCAAAATCATTTCAATATCTATCAAAATCATTTCAATATCTATCAAAATCATTTCAATATCTATCAAAATCATTTCAATATCTATCAAAATCATTTCAATATCTATCAAAATCATTTCAATATCTGTCAAAATCATTTCAATATCTGTCAAAATCATTTCAATATCTGTCAAAATCATTTCAATATCTATCAAAATCATTTCAATATCTATCAAAATCATTTCAATATCTATCAAAATCATTTCAATATCTGTCAAAATCATTTCAATATCTATCAAAATCATTTCAATATCTATCAAAATCATTTCAATATCTGTCAAAATCATTTCAATATCTATCAAAATCATTTCAATATCTATCAAAATCATTTCAATATCTATCAAAATCATTTCAATATCTGTCAAAATCATTTCAATATCTGTCAAAATCATTTCAATATCTGTCAAAATCATTTCAATATCTATCAAAATCATTTCAATATCTATCAAAATCATTTCAATATCTGTCAAAATCATTTCAATATCTGTCAAAATCATTTCAATATCTGTCAAAATCATTTCAATATCTATCAAAATCATTTCAATATCTATCAAAATCATTTCAATATCTATCAAAATCATTTCAATATCTATCAAAATCATTTCAATATCTATCAAAATCATTTCAATATCTATCAAAATCATTTCAATATCTATCAAAATCATTTCAATATCTATCAAAATCATTTCAATATCTATCAAAATCATTTCAATATCTATCAAAATCATTTCAATATCTATCAAAATCATTTCAATATCTATCAAAATCATTTCAATATCTATCAAAATCATTTCAATATCTATCAAAATCATTTCAATATCTATCAAAATCATTTCAATATCTGTCAAAATCATTTCAATATCTGTCAAAATCATTTCAATATCTGTCAAAATCATTTCAATATCTATCAAAATCATTTCAATATCTGTCAAAATCATTTCAATATCTGTCAAAATCATTTCAATATCTATCAAAATCATTTCAATATCTATCAAAATCATTTCAATATCTGTCAAAATCATTTCAATATCTGTCAAAATCATTTCAATATCTATCAAAATCATTTCAATATCTATCAAAATCATTTCAATATCTATCAAAATCATTTCAATATCTATCAAAATCATTTCAATATCTATCAAAATCATTTCAATATCTATCAAAATCATTTCAATATCTATCAAAATCATTTCAATATCTATCAAAATCATTTCAATATCTATCAAAATTTAAAAAAAAATGATCAGAAACCAATACCTCAAATTAGAAATAAACTAACCACTTCTCAAAGATAAAAGGTAAAACCAGGGAATTTGAATTTCCTAAACCCACACAGAAGTATATCTCGGCCAGATACAAGCAAGGTCCGAATTTGACCAAAACTGATTATTAAGGACGTAAACTTGACTAGTATGATGAGCAACATCTACACAGGTTGTGCCAGGTAAGTACACTTAGAGGTTTTAAAAATTGATTTTTTTTTTATAATAGAAGAGATGAAAAAGATTAAAAAAGGTTAATACTATACAACATTATTTTTTTAATCAGTAACATGTAAAAATTACTTTAAAAACCATGTGGAATTGTGGCAGACAAAAACATCGATTCGGTTACAGATACTACATCTCCATTATAATAAGTGACAAAGTTATAATATCAAAGAGATACAGGTTTATAAGTTCTAGTTTTAATGTTGTTCTTATGGCTTGTAATAGTGACAGTTTTATTTGTCTTGTCTCTACTCGGTGAGAACAATCCAATTCGATTAAAGACAGTAGGAATCATAAATACTGTTTATGGGCTTAGTTGTTGACATTTTATCGTTTCTTTTATTTTTTATTTGGAAATGGCTGCCTTCCATTTTCTTTGTGACGATCGTGTACTACCTTATGTCACAACATCTTTCTTAGATCACAATTTTAAGAAAAAGGGTAAGTATTGAATTTAGTACGTTATATATTCGGACTCTATACGGGTTGGCAAAGATTATGGCAAATAGTATGAATTTCGAGAGTATTTCATTGAGTAGATGTCAAGACGGTCTGACGACAAACGAAAATAGATGCAGTGCACTCAGCAAGCGAGGCAATAGGGTTCAGAGGTCAGCTCCAAAGACAAAACACGCTAGAAGTAGATGTTAGATGGAAATTGCATCACGTATTCAACGGAGTTTTTGAGATAGTTTGCAGTGAGGAAGTAGCCGATTCAGACATTAACAATGTAGAAATCTAAGAAAATTTTTTAGATCTGTCTGTTCGGTAACCATTTTTAAGCTAAGTAAGAAGGAACTTATTATACCCTTTCTTTTATAAGAAATTAATTTTGGTCTCTCCCTTGTGAACGAACGTCTCTCCACATAAAACCTTTAAAACAACCAACAAGTCTCCTTATACGAGTTATTCACCTTAAACAACTGGACGCTGCAACTGCACAGGTCAACAGCTACACACATGGAAAGCAACGATGAAAAGAATGAAGACTAGACCGTATGTAAAAAAAAAGTTTAATTACATTGTTTTTTGATTGTTCACCAGCAACAATCCACATGTGCATAAGTACCCATCTGCTCGTAATGATTGTTCATGAAAATGTTACAAGTAACCAATGCTTAGCTGTACTACCAAATGAACCAGAACCAAATATGTATTATTCAAACTACTGATAAGTACTAATAAATACTTAGAAAGTAGTATTGTGCTACATAGTTCAAGACAAATAATAAAATCACATTGTAAGAGAATCTTTAATATTGCTAAAAAGAAAAAGAAACTTGTAATGCTAGTTAATCTCACAGCGTTTCGGCTGATATAACCTTGTACCATCTCTGGATGCATTTTGTTGTTAAGGGATCTATACAAAATTTCAAATGGAACTTGTCTAATCCACGGTGGTAGCTTATATTTGTTCTATCCTCAATACAGACGATACTAAGAATACAATTGCAAATTACTTAAAAGTTCTAATGGGTTTGGCCAAGAGAACAAGAGCATTAAATGTGGATTAAATTAAAGATTGTAATCTGAATGGAATTTCAGAGTGCAATACAAAGATTTCTGAATAAAGAGTGTAGGTTACGTTGGTCGAAAGCTTCTGAGAATAACATCCAAGATGAGAACAGTAGTTCGAGTAATTAAAATAATACAAACTGGCAGGACCTATAGAAATTGTACGGAATGAGAAATGTAGTTCATCAATAAATATTTTTCCGAGCAGCACAAAAAATGCTTTTTGGACAAAAAAAAAAAGACAATCACATGCAGCAAATACGAGTTTATTCACATTTCTATGAAAAATAGTGCCCATTGTATTTTAAATATAAAACTAACACAAACTAAATAAATTAATAAGTACTAATACTCAGAAAGTAATATTGTGCTACATAGTTCAATACAAATAATAAAATCGCATTGTAAGAGACAATCTTTAATTTACTCTTTGAGTCCAGCACCTCTCAGCGGACAATATTTTTTTTTTTTTCTTCTTTTACACTGTTTCTTTGGAATGTTTCACTAGCACCTTTCTTCAGTGAAGAACCAGTACATGTCGTAATTCTGAGTTCCTTTCTCACAACATCATAACAATGGTCATATATTATATTAAAAAATGAGATTACATGAAAGGGAGATCACTCATATTCTTGTCCAGGGTTGCTACATTGGCCGCCTTTTTTTTTTTTGAAGCAGTTTGGGCTTCAAAAATTCTAACGTAACGTACGGACTAAGGAACAAGCAGAATATAATACAGATTATCGATCCTAATCTCAAAATTTCAGAAACAGAATTAAATAGATAAAATGAGAATCCAAAGAGTTGGTACATAAGCAGACTTTCATGTTCTACTACGTTTAGATGGGCAAGACATTTTTCTGAGTTTTGATTGGTTGTTCGTCCATGAGTAAACATTCTAGTGTCTAAATCATTCAGGCAAGATATTATGAGTCAAGTGGACATCAACTGGAGTCCTCACCTCAATGTCATTTTGACTCTACAAATGGATATTGCTAAGATGCAGCTATTCAATCTGAAGCAATATAGATTGATGAGAATGCTATTTTAAATGGAAGTGTGACAAACCGAAGATAAAGCTATTTACAACTAAGTGTGACAGACTGACGAATAGAACTTCTTATAGAGATTCCAGAATGCTCCCTCACCCTTAAATTTATGTTCCTTACTTGCACTAATTTCTTTCCGACAAATTTATAATCTACTAGAATTTTTTTTATAATAAAAAATGTACTTATATTAGTATTGGAAAGATTAATCGGAATCGGAAAAAAATCAGAATATTTGAGGGTATCAGAATCGGCAAAATTTGTACCGATTTTCTGATGCCAAAACGACTCTTTTAATTGTCTTTTTTATTTGATGTTGTTTAAAGTTAAATCTTCCATTGCTGGTAATAATGATAAAATAATAAATATTTATTGATTTTAAACCACCAGCGAAGCTAAAATCGATAAATCTTCCTTGACAAGTATATTTTTACATTTATGAAAATAGTTGCACATTTAATATTTGTGTTTTTACAGTAATCAGAGAAAATACTATATAGTTAAATATTTAAAGATTTATAAAGAATCTGAATCGGTAATTGTATTGGAATTGGGAAAAATATTGGAATCGTCCCATCACTAATATATATATATATAGCCCGTTTTTTTCCCATACTTTTGTGATCAAAAGCGTTTTTTTACTAAAATTACATTAACATTTATTCAGTCAGGCATAAAAAGCACACACTGGTCTGTGTTAAAAATACAATTTTTAGTTTCAATAGATTTATTTTAATATTAACTTTGATCAACAATTTTTGTTTTGATTACTAGTATCATAAACAGAGTTGAAAGATCTCAATCTCTAATCGCCTTTCTGCCATTCAAATCATGCAATTTTTTTTATTTAGATAACCATATTTCAAGCGTTTTCATTGACTTAACACGTATTTCTTTTTTTTGGAGAGAGAGGGAGAGAAAGGGTAAATAAATTATGACCACACATGACATTTTAAAAATCATATTTACAAAAATCGCTTTATTATTATTTGTTCTTATAGCAAGATAGCGCAACTGAAATGAAGGACATTTTGTACCCAGCCAAACTTGTTTCCCTCCCCTAAAAGATTTAAACACTTAAGGGCCAAAGGCGAATCAAATTACAAAAATGTAATGCAGCACCTTTGCTGAAAACGTTTAATTTGAAAAGACTTTATTTTGAGAATTCGATTGACTTCCATTCAAATACTTACATTTCTTTCGAGTTTCATAAATTAAATTACATTCGTTTTATCGTTTATATTAGTAATCGTGGTCTAACCTTATAAATTATTGAAACAGGATACTTCACTTACAATTTGATAAAATATGAAATATTCATAGTCTTTATGATTGCTTAAAAGAAAATAGATCTATATCAAATATAACTGTCGTTATTATCGTTCAACTGATTCAATTGTGATATCAATATTTTGCAATTTGTTGTATAATATGCTTGTCACAGCAACAGTTCTTATATTTTTTCTGATGATCATCTCAGCGGTTTTATCTGAAAGTAGCTGTCCTTATCCGTCGTTGCCCAGGATAAATTACTAATGAAAATAACAATTATGTAACTGAAATGTAAAAATATTTTGCATCCTCTTAAAAAAAGAAAAAAAAAAGGGAACGCTGTATTGATGAATATAAAATTAATTCTCTAGAGATGTCATCATTTTGAAAATTATTTTATTCGAATAAAATAATTCATCAAAAAATATTCTTTCCACATAGATGCACCATTTATTTCAAATTTTACTTTCTATATTGTCTTCAAATAATTCATTTTTAACAATAATAACAAAACGTTGATAAACATAAAAAGTTTCAGTTTTCATAGAGAGAGAGAGAGAAATAAAGCCTTTTAAAAGAAAAAGAGTTAGCTCTCTTTAGGGAATGAAAAATAAGCACTCAATGTTAGATCGATGTAATATTGCAATCTCTGCCATCGAGTATTATATGGCATTTTATTGTTTATGCCTGCTTAATCGGTATTAATAGAACTTGATTCCCTTACTTATTATGATAGACTTCTAAGAGTAGTTGTTGATGGGCAGAAATCAGAAACTCATAGTAATAACGTTGGCGCCCCTCAAGGTTCCATCCTGGGTTCAACTCTCTTCCTGATCTTTATCAATGATCTCCTAAATCACATTCTTAGATCATTCGTAGACATTTATGCAGATGGCACGACAATCTATGGCAGCACAACAATAACAAAGACCTTTCTGATTCTCTCTTCTCTGATCTGGAGAATGTGGTGCAATGGGGAAAAGGTGGCTGGTTAATTTTAATGGATCGAAAACTAAGCTTCTCCTCTTACATCATAATTTCTCTGATCCCCATCACGCACCAATCGAAATGAATGACTCGTCTTGGGGAAGCTCCATGTCTTAACAAGCTTTTGGGACTGCCGTTCACTCCTGATCTGAAATGGAACATATACATCAAATCTGTTGCCAAGATCACTGGAAAAATGATTGCATCACTTTACCGCTCCAATACGTATCTCACAGCCAATGCAATCCTCTATCTTAATAAGAGCCAGGTACACCCTAAAATTGATGACTTGTCATATCTGGATAGGAGCGGCTCGGTGCACCCTATCCAGTCAGAGTTCAAAACCGGCTTCGAAACCTAGTAGGTGATGCCCTTTTCTCTTCCCTGCCACCTCTTTCCTACAAAAGAGACACTGAGCTTGTCTTTGCTCTATCATTATTTTTATGACGAGTGTTCGACTAAACTTCAATCTATAATTTCCTTTAGGCAAACTTTCACAAAAAACATTTGACTAGCTGCATATGATTTCTCCTACTCGACTAGCTATATATGATTTCTCACACTTTATCTGTGCCTAAATCTAAATGCAGACTCCATGAACAAAGTTTCCGTCCTACAATTGCCCACCTGTGGCCTACTTTCTGGTTAAATACAACATAGTAGCCTTCAAATCCAATGTAAATAAGTTCTCGTTAAGCCGTCCATATAAAAATATCAACTTCTACTGAACTTCCACCATTAACAATTACTACACTACAACCTTACATTCATTAACCCTTATCCTTGAATGACCTTCACTTCAGACCTTGATAAATGGTGATTCTCAAGTAAAAAATAAAAATGAAATAAAAAATAAATTATATATATATATATATATATATATATAATTTATATATATATATATTGAGAGAGAGATAAAGTGGGGGATGAGAAAAAAAAAGAAAAAAATCATGACAGGTGATCATACAAGGAATAGTTTAAAGCCATATAAAAGGAGTTGTCCAAAAACAGCCGCAAGTATGAAAATCTATAATGTTAATATTAATTTAAAAAAAGAGAAAAGAATGTGAAATGTGTAGAGTACTATAAGGTAACATAGGTTCTATGTCAAATGACCAGACATTGACCGTGTGCCAAAAACAAAATGACCAGTTAAGCAAAAACACTGCCAAACAGGCCAGCAAAACAGACGCTGATAACCTTATCCAGAAATGGGAATTATTCCAACACATAAAAATAACTTTTATGGTTTTTTCACAACTCTTAAATCGGCGGTCATGATTGACCAAACACAGTCTTTCTAAGACTAGTTACATCTTAGCTGATAAACTCACTGTAGAATTTTTGGTATTAACACTCAGGTAAATCCCCCCCCCCCCAAAGATTCTGCTTTGTTTTTGTTTTGTTTTTTTTGGGGGGGCAGATATTGCATATAAGCTTTTATAAAAGCTTAGAGCGAAGAAAAAGAGTAGGATTTAAAATGTGTGTATCACGGAGAGGCGGGGGGGGGGTCATATAAATTTAACATAAAATAATCTCATTTCAACCCTCCCAGAGAAGGGGTTACTTCATTGCTAATCGCCTGAGACGGGGGTTGCGCTAACATCTTTTGCAGAGTCTAAGGAGCACTGGAGCACTGACTTTCCGATTCTAGTGTTACAGTTCTTGCTGTGAAGGAGAACTAAATACTTCCAGGCCATTCCAACATTTTTGGGTAGTTAATAGATTTTGTTTTGTTTTTTTTGTTTTGTTTTTTTTGCTGAGTGCATTCTGTGCATTTGGAGGGGGGTTACTTTTAGGAGTTTATGTGTATTTTTACGACCTTGTCAGTCAGACTTCAGATTAGTGGTAAAATACTTTAGTTAACAGCCCTTAAAAGTTAAGGGTGAAAATAAGAATCATTTTATATTAAATTTATATACAACATCGATCCTCCACTCTAAATGCTAAACTAATTTTTTGTTAGTTTTATTCTTTACACCTAGTTTTTCAAGGTGCTTACATGTAATCGTCTAAAAAATATAATCTCATTTTGTTGTTGTTGAGAGAATTTAGCTAAGGGTGTTAATCTACAAATTTACCAAGTTTTTAAATATAGTATTTGTTTCTTTTTTGGTATATTTTACAAACATCATTAAAAAAAAAAAAAACTATAATTATACACATTGTGTATATCTTTAGATATGTACTAGACAGACCATTAGCCGGTAGGCCAACGTTGTTACATTAGATAGATAATAAAGGCAAGAGGTTAGATAAGTTCACAGCACCAACGTTTTTGTGCAGCTATAGTAAAAGAATATACAGACAAAAGTCGCCATCAGATTATGTGACGATACATCCAATAAAAAACCTTTCCAAAAGCGTTTTTATTTACGTCATTTAATTATTTACATCATTGCTTCCCTCACACTACTTCTTATCTCATTTAGCCGTTATTTATGTCATTCTCCTCCTCACATGACTTCCTCCTCCCTCTATTCCTCTTCCCACCACTTCTCCCCTTGGAGGTTAAACGCTTGCCATTGCAAAAGAGATTTATAGAGATTACTAGATACCTCAGACTGAACTCCTTATTTAATTCACAAAGATAAATTGTTTTCATTCTGTCAATTCTAAGTGACAGTAGTCGGGGAGGGGGGGGGCTTCATAGTTCAACCATTATTATAAACAATAATGACAATATTAGCAGAAATTAACATTTTTCCCCACTATGGCTGATAGAACGAGAACGATCTATACTCATGAATTAAATAAAGGATTCAGTTTGAAATACGGTCATAAGTTTCTGAGTTTGATAAAGAGCTACAAGTTTAACTAGAAGGTTCCTAAGTTTGAAAAGATTCACCTGAGGTTACATCGCCCGAAACACTGTGAATCAAACAACCGTGATGAAAATAGCTATTCAAATACATATTTACATTCTTGCCCGGAAGTTAGTCAAGGTAAGGTGTGGTTTTGTGAAATCTGTTAACTAGGACTAAAAACTAACTAAAAAGAATGACTAAGCAGTCCCGTAAACATTCCCCAGCATGGGCGCCTCAGTCAATTAGCAATAAACTGACCTCTTCTCAATGAAGGTAAAATCTGGGAGGGTGGAACTCCTATGACTGATTAGAACAGCAGTCTGACAGCCACAAAGTAACCAGCAGATGTGTATCATAATTCCAAAGAACACACATTATGCTTCATGAAGACTGAAACTAAAATTTAAAACCGCTAAAAATAAAATCTCAACTTGAGCTTCGTTTGTAACATGACTGAAATACCAAACTATAAATGAAGATCCTTTCTATCTAAAGATAATAATTAAGCCTTGTTCAAGTGATTAATCTTGCAAGATATTTGCAGCCAACGACAACAGAATGTTTAAAAATAATTAGAAAGAATAATTACAGGTCAGTTCAAAAAGGACGAATGATGTGGAAAATATGTAAACTAGAAATATATTCTTTCTTCAAAGGCATGAACGCAAGGAAGGATATTAGAATTGTTAAATTTTGTCTTACTTATAATCCTTTAAAAAAACAAACTAAAGCCAACGATTATACAAAATAATTATTATAATAGTAATAATAATTATGCGCATATCTTACCCACAGTGTGACCTAAACATATCTCACAATTCATAAGTTCATTAGTTTAGGAGTTTCTCAGCACATTCATGATTATTTATATACGACATAATCGCGTTGATATACCGGTTCTCGTCAGATCACTGAAGTTAAGCGATGTTAAGCCTGGTTAGTACCAGATGGGTGACCATTTGGGAATTCTAGGTGCTGTGTGTGCTCTCCGCTTATCTCGGCATTTGTTTCCAGTCGTCTTGTACATACACTTCACTTGCCACTGGTATCTAACAATGTCGACTCAGGAGAGGTGTGGTTGGAGATTGCACCCCTCCTGTCAAAAAAATTTCACGCACGGGCACCCCTTCGTGGGTATCCATAGTCTGTTAAGACTGAGACCTTGTGTACATTATTATTTACACTGACCATTCTGTTTAAAATTTCATTACATAATAGAAAATTTGATGTAGAACAATTCTTTTCTCAAAAATGTCTTATTTTAACAGGTTTATTGGGGGGGGGGGTGTAGACCCCCAGAAAAAAGATATATAATAGAAAGAAAGAGAAAGCCTGCTTAGATTAGCATTCCAGATGTTGACCAAATGATTGAAGCAAACATTTCTTAATATTAACCAATGAAAGAGTTGCTAGAATTACCTTATCCTGCCTTGACAGAGTTCAAAATAGATTTTGTAGCCTAGTGGGATGCCCTTTTCTCTTCCCTGCAACGTCTTTCCAACAAAAGAGAAGTCGTGAGTCTGTCTCTGCTCTATCGTTATTTTCATGGCAAGTGCTCGTCTGAGCTCCAATGTATGGTTCTCCTCTTGCCAAACTTTCATGAAAAAAATCGTCTATCTACCACTATGCATGATTTCTCCCACTCTTTATCTGCGCCTTAAACTAAACATGGATTCCATGAGCAAAGCTTATTTCTTAGAACTGCACACCTGTGAAACGCTTCCGTTTGCCTACTTTCCAGTTGACTACAATACGGTCGTTTTCAAGTCCAATGTAAACACGTCTTCATGATCCGCCCCCTTAAGTAATCCAATTTAACAAATTTCACTACTAACGATTACTATGATATTGCCCATTGACTGTCATGCACTCGTTAACCCTTATCTTTGAGTAGCCTCTAGGTTTTGATAAATGATGACTCCTTTGTTAAAAAAAAAAATGTGTGTGTCTGGAAAATTAGTTTATGAAATAGTGGATAAGATATTAGCGTCTTTGCCATTGTGTACATCGCCAAACTGGAAGTGGTGAAAGTTTAAATTAAGGCTAGTCAATCAAAAAGAGGGGATATATCGACGAAAAAAGCGCATCCTCTCTATAGAAAAGTACCCAGTTGAGGGTGAAGGAATTAATGTTTCTATCCAATTTTCGATATTTATTGTCCGAAGTGTCGAGCATGAAACCGATACTGATCTTGTGAAAATCTGTCGCCTCTGTCGAATGTTTTAGGCAGACATACATACATAATTTAAACAGACAAGTGAGATTTATATTATAGACTAGCGGGGGGTACCCAGCGTTGCCCGGGTGTTTGGAGGTGTGTATGTAGGAGAGGGTGACCCTGTTTTAATATTATAAAAAAACAGGATATTAAAAAAAATTGGAAAAACCAAAACAAAGCAAAACAACGAACAAACGTAAGGAAAAAAAAAGGCGTAAAAGAGGAAAAAAAGTTTAGGTAGGAAGCTAGGCTCGAACCCGAAGCATCGAAGCTAAGGCGAAAAAAAAAAAAAAAAAAGCCTGACACGTTACCCCTATACCAAAGACAGACAATTGAGAACGGATAAATTTAAACCTTTTAAAACACTTGCAGGTGATTTAAACTAACGTCAATGTGTTCGAGGTCAAACATGACGTAATTGTCGTAGTAGCAGGAGGAGAGAAAATGAAGGAACGATTTTTTCAGCACCCTGCCTTGTAGAAAAGAGTCCAGTTTAGAGTGAAGGAATTAATGTTTTGGGCTAATTTTTTTATATTTGTCGTCCAAGATGTCGGGCTTCAAAATGATACTGAACTCGTGAAAATCCGTCGCCTCTGTCGAAAGCTTTTGTGAGACATACAAACACACACACACACACATTTTCGCTTATATATATATATATATATAGAGAGAGAGAGAGACTAGCGGGGGTTACGCAGTGTTGCCCGGGTGTTTGTAGGTGTGTGTATGGGGGAGTAAGTAATAACTCTCTTTAAATATTATAAAAAAGACGATGTTAAAAAAATTGGAAAAACCAAAACGGAAAAAAAAAATGGCATAAATAAACCTGTCGGATTGAACCTGCAATCTTAAGATAACAACGCTGTGTGTATGGGGGGGGGGGAGATAAACTAAAGAATAAGCGAAGTAATAATCCTGTTTAAATTAAAAGAAAAAAAAAAAAAAACGTTGCCCGGGTGTTTAAAGGTGTAAAAGAAAAAAAAAAACAGTTTTGGTCGGGAGGCGGGACTGAACCTGGAAGCCTTGACACAGAGGTGGAAACGAAAGCCAACCACTTAACCGTCTCGGCCATGAGTGAGAGTAATTGATTAGAGTGTTAAGTTAAGGCTTATAAAGCGAGTGAAAGAGGTTTGATTGACAGGTAGACGCTAAATAAGGTCATCGCAGGAGTGTTACGATGACGTGGCAGTATTTTTTGTTTTCGCTTCTCCAAGATGATGGTGGGGGTGGGAAGCAGCTCCCCATTTAAAGAGGATTGTCCAAATCAAATAGCAATTGTCTGATATAAGGAGAAACTCCACATTGATCAAAAGCTGATTGCTTTCTGGACGTTTCGGCGCTAAAGCCGCGAACACGAACCGTTTAAATTTAGTTTCACTGTATTTATACTAAAAAGCCAAACAAACGAGCGACAGAGCGAAATAGTGCAAACCTTATAAAAGTCAATGTAAATAACTCTAGACGCGACGCGCGTTCGCAAATCGTAGATATCATTATTTAGACAGTATATAAAAAGTTCTAAGAAAAAGTTCTGGAAAATGCCGTCGAAAAAAGCCTTTGCGAGACATACATAAAATGATCATACACATTTTGCCTTTTATATATATAGACTAGTGGGGGGGTACCCAGCGTTGCCCGAGTGTTTGGAGGTGTGTGTGGTTTTGGGTAAATCAAAACTCCGGTGGGGGGGGGGGGCTAAAATAAAAAAGTTTTGGTAGGTAAGTATGAGGATCGAACCCGAACCCTTGAGGCAAAGTTGGAAATTAAGCCGTGCGACGTTAACCATTGGGCCACCGCAAAATACTAATGGAAACACGTTTGAATTTATTTAACTATTAAGAATTGGCAGATGCACGTTTAAATGACTTTATGAGGTCAACTTTGACTGCGGGAGTATTTTATTTACTGCAGGAATGCTTTGTTTATTTTTATTTTCCAAGTTATTGGGTGGGGGGGGGAGAAAACCAGCTCCCCATAACAAGGGGATTGTCTAAATTGAATAACAATTGTCTGATATAAGGAAAATTTCTACATTGATCAAATCTGATTGCTTTCAGACATTTCCGGTGATTGCGACCAGAAAAATACCGCCCGAATTAGTGTCGCTTTTATTATACGAAAAAGCCTAATCCACATGCGGCGAGTGAAAAATGTTGAATATTTATCTTTTCAAAGTCGAGCAAATTAAATAGACATGCGACGTCCATTGTTAACTCGTAGATATTATGATTTATATGTGATATAAAAAGTTTTAAGTTGTGAGCCGACCGACCGCTTCTCAGAAAAGAGTCTTTCTTGGATATACACAAAAAGCGAACATACATGCACACATTTTCGCTTTTATATATATAGATAATAACTATAAAATCAGGCAGTATGTACAGAAAAATAGACAAGTGGACAATCCACAAAATATAAAAATGCAAAATAAAATCAAAGACACATCACTAATATTTTTTAATAACAGAAACTTTGCCAGAGTAAACAGAGATGCTATTTTTTATACTATTTGTACAGAAGACGAATATTAAGAGGAGAATGGCAAAGAAAAAGGAAGTAAAAAAATCTATATATCTATAGCCTAAAAGTGAGAATGTGAGAAAGAGAGGACATTTCTTAAGATATATACTCAACAAATTTTTGATCTACAGACTTGGAATTTGGTATACAGAGTATTCAGACAAGTGGAAAACATTTAATTGGTTTTCACCCGAAAAAAAAAAAAAAAATTGCTGCAAAAGGGTAAAAAATTGAAAAATTGGAACTTGGAGGAAAGAGTGGGGGTCATCAAATTTTTATCTGTCAACTGTTTCATGACTGCGTATGCACAGTCGTAAAACATGACAGCTTCCTTATGTTAAGAATAAGTAGGTTTGAAAATATTTTAAGATTCGCAAGCTGGTTTAATGGTTATCGTACTTGACTCACTGTCTTTAGGTTTTGATTGCGATGTCATCTCAAGTTTTTTTGGGTTTTTTTTACTAACAAGAAATTAAATGTTTTAAAAAAAACAACAAAAAAACTAATACTCACATGAACCTGTCTCGGTTCCTGTCTGTTTTATTTTTTACTTCATTTTTTTTTAAACGAATTTAACGTTACAGATTTCTGTTTATAATAAATAAAAAATCTGCATTGCGTATTTGGCTTTCGGGACAAGATCAAAGTGTAGTATCTGTTCTTCAGATGCTGCACTTCAATTTCTTGTTCTTGTGAGTGGAGGAGAAATCCTTCAAGATTGAGACAATTTTTATTTTTGTTCCTTTTCTCCATGTTAAAAAACGACCCTGGTGTCTAACTGTCACGTGGGGAGGCATTGTAAATAGGAAGAATATTTATGAGTATTTTACGACCGGGCGACGCCGGGCGGCCTGCTAATATATGTACTTGTAAACAAATGAAACATACTGACAATTTATCCAATTTAATCATAAAACCACGCTATAATTTCATTTTTTAAATAGAGCAACATAAATATCTTAACTACCAAATCTATGTTAATCTACTTAGTATTTTAATATTGGCTTAGTGATTAAAGCAGAAAGCAGGAAATACAGAGGCTTAATAGTGAAACTGGTTTACCTTAGATCACAAGTTAAAAAATGTCAAGTCAGTTTTCACAGCAGGCAACAGTTTGTGTCAATGGAGGTTAGTTCTGGTTAGTCTAGTGTTTTTTTTTTTCTTCTTCCAAACCCAGTTGTCATAAAGTAGAAATGTCAACTATTAATGTTTTGTAGGAAACAGCTTTCATCTGAGAATTTTTTTTTTTTCATTTACACCAACCACTATAAGGCAACAATCACATAAACATTTTTTTAACTTGATAAATGTTTATATGCGAAGAGCGTTCCCAAAGTAACACCTATTTATTTATTTTTTTATTGTGTTCGAATAGATCCAAGGGGATTACAAGTTGTACTGTTATGACGACTGTACTTGTGCATTCATGATCTGAAAGTTTCAGATTTCTATTACAGATATTTACGGTGCAAGACTCAGAAAGCAATCCCTGTCCTGAACGTGCGTCAGAAGCAGAGATGCCTCATTGAATTCCTGAAAAAAGTGCATTCAAAATGGTGGAGACTATGTAGAAAAATAAATTTTGGAGCACAAATGGCAGTTTGTTTTAATGGTATCACTCCTGTCTTCATAGCTTGTTCAACTTTTTTAGTTAAAAAAAATAGGAGGCTTTACTTTGGGAAGGCCCCCCTCTCTCTCTCTCTTTATATATATATATATATATATATATATATATATATATATATATATATATATATATAAATTTAAAGGAGATTAGAACAATAGTCTAAAGAGCTGAGTGTATTTCAATGTAACAGTGAAATTACTAGTTTCATTAAAATACAGGGAAGAAAAGGTGCTCGTTGTAATTTAGATATATAATAAGCTCGATAGGTAAATATCCTAGAGCTAATTCAATATTAAGTAATGTGATTGATAATTTAAAATTAAAAAAAAAAATTATAATCAAATTGAAACTGATTTTTAATTTGATTATAATTTGTTTTTTAAATTTCAAATTATCAATCACATTACTTATATATATATATATATATATATATATATATATATATATATATATATATATATATATATATATATATATATATATACAGAAAAGATACTTAAAATATGAATATTATAAGAAGTTAATATTTTGCTTGTTTTAACATCTTGTCTGGCTCTTTTTAATGATAAGTCCTCTTTAATTTCTTGAACTTCTATTTCCTGGTGGATAAAAGATGGACATTGGTTTATTGAGTATTATTGAATAAAATATAAAGAGGAAAAAAGAAAGAGCAAAGGGGTGGGAAAGGGGAATAAAGAAATGGGGGAAGAAGAGGGGGGAAACGGGAAGAAAAGGAAAGAAAGAGAAAAATAAGAAAAAAGGGAAGGAGAATACAGAGAAGGAAAAAGGAGAAAAAAGGAGAGTGTGTGTATATGTGTGTGTCTAGAGAGAGACAATGAAAAGAAAAAGTGAATAGCAATAAAAAAAAAAAAAAACATGTGTAAAGCAATAGAGACAAAGAAAAGGTTGTCTGCTTAACATTGTTGACTGCTTAGTTGGAGAAGCCTTCATGCATGAATAGATGCTAATTAGTTACTAAACGATAATGAAGTGTTAATTAAAATATATTGTGATTCTTCCAGCCTCCTGTCATGTTTTTTAATAACATTCTTCACAAATCCTGAACTGTTAAAAATAAATAAATAAATAAAAACGCAAGCACTAGGAAATATTGGTTCAACACAAAATAGACTGGTGATTACAAGAATTTCAAATGTACACACGAGTCAGCCGTCTGACTTCTTAAATGCAATTCCGGTTTTGTATTGTGGGGGCAGGGAGGTCAAACGAATCTGATTACATCTGTCACATGACACAGAAGAGTTATATCCCTCGGTTGACCCACAAAAGAACTATGCTATGTGTATACTTTATAATGCAAATGTATACTTTTTAATACAAATCTTTCAAAAAAAAAGTAAAAAAAAAAAAAAAAAAAAAAAAAAAACTCAAGTCCTGCTACACGTTGAACCATAAAATTTTGTTTTTTCTTCATATTTTATTCTCAGCTCATCAGCTTTTTAGTATGTTTTGGTTTACTTATTTTACAGCATATCAACACTTAGGATAATCTAATATTGGAACTAAATACCTATTTGAAAACAGTTAATAAAAGTTATTTTACCATACCTAGGTAAGAGTGGGCATAATTTTCCTATTAGTATAAATATATACTACTAGCAGGCCGCCCGGCATTGCTTAGTCCTAAAATATGCTTAAATATGATATTTTGATTAATACAGATTTTGTATTTATTATTGTACTAGCGGGGGTGCCCAGCGTTGCTCAGGTGTGTGTGTGGAAAAAAGTGTTAGTAGGCAGGTAGGCTTGAACCTGAAGCCTGGAGGCGGAGGCAGAAAAGAAAGTGAAAGTGTTATGCTAACAGGGCAGAGAAGTGAGAATGGTTGAAATTAAACGATTTAAAAGTTAAGTGAAGGAATTCACACAGGATGTCAAACATCATGCACTTAACTTTGGCTGCAAGCCAGTTAAGCTTGTTCTCCCAAGATGTTGGGGAAAACCAGCTCCCCATAAAAAGGAGGGTGTCCAAACGAATAGCAATTGTCTGATATGGCAGGTTTCCCCCACATTGATCAAAGCTTATTTCTTTCTGGACGTCCCTGGGAAGAGTGCCAGGGAAACGCAATTTCTTTGAATACTTTGGCTTTATTTATACGAAACCTGAACAAACACACGAGAAGACAAAATAGAGGGAATTTTATAAAATAAAAGTCGCTCAAATAAAAGATAGAGACGACCCCCTTTTGTAAATCGGAGATATTATAATCTAGGAAGTATATAAAAAGTTCTAAGAAACAGTAACCCCCACCCCCAAGCACCTTGCCAAAAAAAAAGCCTTTGTCGGACATACAAAAAAAAGCAAAAAAAAAAAAAATGCACACACTAACACACATTTTTGCTTTTATATAATAGATTATACTAAACCCAATATATAGTAATGATTTTAAAAGTTAAAAAAAAAAAATGACTTGTGCGCCACCACCGATTATCAAAACCAAAACTTTTAGCTTATGATTTGCTTTTTTTTCCTTTGACACTAATACCCTAGCTATGAAGACATGTTTGCTGCAAGGCTAAGAATTAAAACATGAACCAATAGCTATTATGTTATGCATGCATATTCGTAATGCTGTCGTTCGACCTTCACCTGACAAATCCCATTTGTTTAAAATTTTCACACTTTTGCACCAATTTTCCCCAGCTAAACCCAAATATAAAATTTTGCATGGGTTCGAATACCCTATACATTAAGTTTCATGTGTGTAGACCAAAAACTGACAGAGGTTTGGTAACCAACATTTTTAAACAAATATATATACGCATATATAAATATATATAGAAATAGTTTTGTGTTTACAATAACCTTTTTACACAAATATTACGCAAGTATAAACCATGTAGAATATCTGCATGAATATAATTACATGTAATAGTTAACTAAAGATGATCATCCCATAAGAAAACCCAAAAACTAATAGGGAATTAAAATGTTTAAAAAATATGCAAATTAGCTTTTTTGCAGATGAATGCAATTCCGGGACACATATATAACAAAGCTGTATTTTCTTTTTAAATAAATAGAAAAAGGAGTTTTAATATGAATATTTAAAAAAATGTATAGGATTACAGATATAAAATAAAATCAGTCTTTTTTTTCGATTTTTGTCATCGATAGCTTTCTTCCTACAAAATCAGTATTCGATTTTGATTTGTCAGTTCTTTTGTTGTATCAATGTAGGATATTGTTAAGAATAAAATGTAATTTCATTTTTAGTCCTTCCAGAAAATAATTTTTGTATGGACACAATCTTTACAAAAATGACATAATTGTATTCGCAATTACTTCCCTTTGTTTGGAACTAATTAAAAAAATAATAATAATGCAAGTAAAAACACCCCTAAACAACGCGGAATAAGTACTAGTAAATAAATACACATTTTATTATTGTCTCGGAAACATTCTAAATAACAGGATGTTAGTCTATTACCGATCATACTCATCAATTTATACACCTGAATGTGGCATTTGCATACAATATTTCCAAATGGTCACCAATTTAGTACTGACCAGGGGGAAAAAAGGAAGAATTATTCTCCTTACAATTACAATGTTTAGATTAAAAACTAATTATGTTAGTCGATAATGTTTCAATGCTTATGCGTTTGGGTAAAGTGTTTGTTTAGAACACCTGATATTTTCAAAGAGTCACCTATGTAAATACTGACCAGACTCAACGTTACTTAACTTCAGAGATCTGATGGAAACAGGCTTGTCAACATAAACCGTAATATTTATGGCTAAATTAAGTGAACGTAATATATCCAACTGGGTTTGAACCTGCCTTAGTCTGATTGCATGTTCTCTGGTTGCATCCATTACACATCCCATGCACCACCTCCACTCATACAATTTGGAGGAGGATTGGTACTGCCACATATACTTGATGTTGAAGAGATGCCAATTACCCAGTACGGTAACCCCAAATAACCTAATTAGGGAAATGGTTTAAGATCAGCATTGCTCTGGCTTGTTTGTTTTATGGCATATCGACTTTTATGGTGTATTTAGAACAGAAACACAACATGCATTGTAAAATGAAGATTAAGCAACTAGTCTGCCAACATGCCATAAGATCGTTTAGGTGCATGCAATTAATTCCGTCTTTGTTTAAATAGGAAAGAATTTTGTTTGTCTTTGTAAGTCGAAAAAAATAATTTATCCGTGAGTTAATCTCATAAAATATACATATAATACATGACAAAGAAAGAAAGAAAGAAAAAGTATTCATAGTAGCATTGGAAGTCTTGCAAGCTAATTAGAACCTAAAAATTTACTTATAGGCAGTCAGAACTGCTACTACTGTGCTACCAGTCACCAATGTAAGGAAGAACTATAATACCTTATATGTTCGAATGGACTTGAGTGAAAGAAATAAAAACCTGGCCGGAGACCAGTTAGTTTAGAAGTCCATCCAATACATACCAGTATGTAAAACGAATATTATCATGATGATTAAATATGGCATCTTTAAACAAAGATAATGAAAGCAGTGCAATTGGCATGCCTGGAGCAAATAAAATCCCAGGTTTTGGTGATAATTAGAGTTTTTAATTCAAAGGAAATATAGCAATGAAAGAAATGTCAGTTTCTTTTTATCATAATCTGGGCTTCTCTCCCTTGTAACTACAAGGATAAAGATTTTGTAACAAAGTTTATCGCCAAAATTCTAAAAGCAGTATGAAAACTGAGAAACTAATGTTAATGGATTTGAAGTTGATAGAATATAAAGACTTGCAAAAACCGCACCAACCATTTCAACAAGTGTTTTTTTTTTTTTAAGATCTTTTTGAAAAATATCAATTTTATAAAATTTCAAAGTAAAATGTACAAGATTTGGGGAAATTTTTAGTGAATTTCTATAACTTCAAATTGCCATTTCTTTTTAATGCATAGAGATATTGACCTTCTTTTTCTTCTTTTTTGACTTTGCAAGATACTGCGAATGTTACCTAATTTCGCAATCATTTGAATAACTTCATTTTTCAACAAAGGAGACTCCAGAGCACTGTAGCAATGAACATGTTTCCTTTTGCAATAGCCTAAATCCATTCTTGAAGTAAAATGTCAACTCATTTTGAGTACAAGCAATTCTTGGAAGACCCTTACATTGCTCGACTTAATTTGTTATTCTTCCACATAGACATAAAGCCTAATGATTAAAAGTTTCTAGGTGTTTAAGGTTCAAGCCTTACTGCAGATGATAATAACTAAGAATAACATAAATAATAAACTCAACCTGATCGAGGATTAAACAAATGATTCGGTGAGAAATTCCGTACAAGTACTCCAGTTCAAACAGATGCACTTTAAAAAAATTTCAAAAGTTACATCGACTGAAATGATACGAATCATCCAACCAAGATGACAATAATCCGAACATTTGTATTATTTGGATTCTTTGGACTACTGTTCTCATCTTGAGTGTGATTTCACGTTTTGGTCAATCTTCTGAATTTAATAGCCAGTACTCAGCTGTCTAATGAATTAAGCTAGAATTGAACAGAAAAAAAATAAAATGCATTGTACTTAATAAGGATGACGTACAGGATAGACGTTCCTCCCAGATTGCTAATCAGTATGGAGATGTTCGATATATACGCAAATGAATATGTATGACAAGCATTTGTCATATACTATCCCCAGAATCAAATTTTGTTCATTCCATTCATACCTTTCGATTCTCTCACAATATTCTTTAGCTGACAATTTGTCTATCTCATTAACCCTTATCCTTGAGCGGTTTTAGCCTTGATAATTAGTGATTTCAGCAAGCAAAGTAAATCTCATTCTTGAATTTTCTATTATATACAAAATGGTCACTCAGAAAGAAATATTGATGTCGTACGGTTAGAATATCTCACAAAAATCAATATTTCATTCGGAGTCACCACTTTGTTTTGTTGAACATTAGTCCATGTTATGATCCTCTCATAATATTCCTAATCATTCAATTGACAATTTGTCCATCTCATTAATCCTTTTTCCTTAGGTTGTGTCTGGCCTTGGTTATTGGTGACTCAATATTCTAAACTTTCTGAAACAGACATAGCCTAGGTCAACATGACCTTAGTGCAGAATAAATAATCATGAATATTGAGAGTAGAGTTGTATTTAGATGAAAGTTTTATGGGAGGGAATGGCGGTGGATTGAAAAAAAAATATGTTTGTATTATTTTCTAAATAGAAAACATAGCTCGCATTTCAAAGCGAAAGAAGAATAAAGAAAAACAAAAAACAAGGCCAACTTGAGAAAAATAAAAAGTAACTGTACACAAAAAAATGAAAATTCTTCAAATATCAAATAAAAATGATACAGATGAAAACTGAGACATGTTTGTAGAGATAACATTAAGTGAAACTTTTTTTCATCATCCATTTTAGAGGGAGAAAAATTACGAAAAAAAATTTTTTTAATCAATTAATAAGAAAGCAGTTGCACGTTTTACTAATTCTCATATGGTAAGCTTCAGGATTAAACAAAAGAAAAAAACAAAAACATTTCAGAAATAAGCTAGCAACATCTTTTTATATTGATAGGTCTATATATACTACTAAAACGTTGTAGATCTTGTTTGTTGCTGTCGTACTCACTAGATAACATCTTTTGTGACGTCATCCAGTAAAAAAAAAAAAAAAGAGAGAAGATAATCCTGTACTGTGGATGATGTCATTCATTAAATAAAGAGAGAGAAAGAGATCTGTTATAACATTTCATTTCAACAAGCCGGGAGTCATCTAGTAGCTTAACTGTCTAAACACTTTGAGATCTATCTGTAAAGTACTCAATTACTTGATTCATTTAGATCTAGTATTTATTAACTTATCCAAAATGGCACAAGAAACTTGCATACAGTTTAAATAATGAATTAATAATTAAATTAGAGAGATGGGATATAAACCCGTATAGTCATCCATTAAATAAAAAAGGAGGAGAGAGTCTTCATAACATTTCATCTAAACGACCCGTGACCCAAAAGTTACGGATCATCTAGTAGACGAACCGTTTAACATTTTGGGGATCTAGTATCCATTAAATTATTCAATATGACGTAAGAAACTTGCATAAAAAAATAGTGTGTGTGTGTGTGTGTGTGACCTTGTCTGTGTATGTGCAAAACAATCTCTACCCAACTACTGTTAATTTTTGGTCTACAGACTGAAAATATATAGGGGATTTGGGCCTGTAAAACAAATTCGATTTGGTTTTTAGTTGGTAAAAATAACTTCTAATGGGTCAAACTTGAAAAATTGGAACTTGGCAGACAAAAGTCGACTTAATGTGTATCCTCTATGCATGCGTAAACATACATTTATATGTTTAATCGTGCTCATTTTTAAAGTTTTGATATCCATGTGTCCTTGGGTCAGATGGTAATAAATACCACTGGAGGACTAAATGTTTTGGTTTCAATTCTAGCTGATGGCACCCGAATCATATTTAAAAAAAAAAAAAAAAATTGTTAAAATTTTTAAATCACTACTATATATTGGATACAATATAATAATCTATAGAGAATTGATTATAATAAAAAATATGAAATCTGCATAAATTAAAATATATCTAAGTGTATTTTACGACCGGGCAATGATGGGCAATCTGCTAGTATGAAATAAGATTGCTACAATTTAAATAATGAATTAATAATTAATTACCTCAGTTGTTAGTTTTAGAAATGATTACTACTGCAGTTAAACATTTTACATGCTTCATTTATATGATGCGGAGATAGATAATGAAAACTCAAAACATTTGATCATAATAATTTTGTATTATAAAATGGCGCGGGGGGGGGATAATATGATGGGGATTAAAGAGAGAAGGGCAAAAAAAAAACAATAAAATATATAATTTTTTTTTTTTAAATTTATAAAAATTTTAAAGACACTAAATATTTTTAAATAATTTAGCTTCAAAATGCCATAGCCTAAATAGGTAGAGGTGTTTCCCTTATGCCCCTTCATGTAATCCTTATTGACTTGATAATGTAATAAAGTTCCTAAGCAACTTTACTCTTCATCTTTTTCACTTATAACAGTTTATGTAACGTATAGATTTCTTCTAATTATGAGTAGCATGGTAAAAAAATGTGTAAACAAAGAAACAGATTTGTATTATTTGAATTCTTCGATACTACTGTACCTGTGGCACAGTTCATAAAATACTTGATACAATTCAATTGTAGGTTACACGCTTCTGAATCCTTAATATGGGCACGACTCAAAAAAAGAGAACTGTAAATTATTTAGGACTTTAGCCCTGTCATGACCGACAAAACGAGAGCATGCTACCCCGTGGATTAAATGTGTTCTTCTCAAAATTCCTTAGTTCGACAGGATACACCTGAAGAATATCCGGAGTTACATCAACTGAAACGTTGTAAAAAGACCACTCAATATGAGAACAGTAGTCCAAAGAATCCAAATAATCAACCGTCATTTAAAAAAAATGTTGAAACAAAGAAATATATATATAGTGCTATAATTTCTACTAAAATAGATAAACAACAAAAGACATGTTTTAGATCCTCATATAATATTGAAGTAATCGTGAAAATGTCTTGTACCATGAGCAGGTGCGCCTGCTTAAGAACTTTTGAATGCTAAGAAAACCATTGCCCAAAATCAAAAGTAGGGTGGCAGATGCTGACAAATGAAAGCTCCATCTTGATCTGGTCTTTGAAGCATTTTCAAAGGAGTTGCAGCATCTTCATTGCGCTATCCTTTGAAAAGTTTACCAAAGAAGAATGTCTTTGGCAGTTGGTAATTTTGATAGATAGACCTACTAAATAATCATTGTTAATAAAATTGTATAAACGAAGGCTTATTTCTGCTAGAAGATTTATGGATAGATGCCTAATATACAGCCAGTCTATTCTCCGTCTTTTTTTTTATCATCAATAGCATTTTTCTACAAAATCCATATTTTATTCTGATCCATCACTTTTTCTTTGGGATCGTTGCAGCATGTTGCAAAAAAAAAAAAAAAAAAAAAAAAAAAAATTTAATTTAATCCAATCAATAAAATAGGTCAGTGGTTCATAAACATTTTTATATCTTAATCACGAAATAAAAAAGACATGCTAAAAGACACCTTATTTTTGGGATTGAGTTATGTTTGAAAAATCGCTTAATTTAACTGTTCTTATTAGCTGCAATTTGTAATTAAGTAATCAAGTGATGCATCTCTAAGTTTTTATAAATTACTTTGACTGTATGCTGCTAACCCTACCCCGCCACACACACACACTTTTATTATATCTATCATTTTCGCTCCCATCACTCTTTCTTTGTTTATTAAAAGTCGAGTGTAATAAAGAAAGGAAACATTAATAAAAAAACACATTGGAATTGACCCTTTTAAACAAAAGTAAATATCAAAGTAGTAATACTATTTAACACTTAACTGTAGAGGAAAAAAGAAATATAGTGAGCAGAAAGAGACTAGTTTTGGACGGTAACTGGGTTTGCACACTCACTTTTCTGATTTAAACTGATTCAGAGCTCAATAGGTGAATCAACGAGTAACATTTATATTATATTTATCTTTGTTCTATTTTTTTTTTTCGGAAAGTACTTGGTTGATCTGGCTGAAATTTTGTATGACTCTTTATTATAATAATATGAATCTTTATTATGATAACGTGCAGCGAACTAATTATGATGGTATCTGTTCGATACACAGTAAGGGATTAATAGGAATTTGTATTTAATGCAAAAATTAGCACATATTTAACCATATTCAACTATCAATTTGGCATAAAGCACTCTTTCAAAGCCAACGGGCTATAACTTTTGCCTGTTTTTAACACGCAAAATATCTTTTTTTCTAATAGCTCGATATATAGTTGCTTATTGATTTATTTAAGCTAATGTTTCTAAAAAAAATAAATAAAAAGTAAAAAATTGAAAGCTGCTTCATGATTGGTTAGGTGTGTAGATATGTTTAAATAGACAGAAACAAATTCTATGAACCACAAAGAAGCAATTTGCTTCATTTAACTCCATGATCTTAGTTCCAACCTGCTAACCCAATGCTGTCTGGTATCAATCTTGACTGCAACCATGTTGTTTGTATTTTTCCAATAAAAACAAAAAATAAAAATAAAAAATAAAAACTTTAGAGTAAATGATAAAAGCTGCCTGCCATTACTTGGTCAAGAAACTTTCTTTTTCTTTTCTTTTTTTTTTCAACAAAGTTGCTAAAAACTATCTTGAATATAACCAGGTAAAAAAAAAAAATTCTAATCTTTTTAGCAAATATTAAAAAGAAAATTAAGAAAAAGAAAATCATCGAGCATATAAAATTATACTGTCAAATTTTCAGTTTCAACTGGTGTATTTACTACTCATCTTTCCCTTCTAGACAAAGGCCAAAAAATACTCGTACTTAATAGATCCCACACTATCAACCAAGCTTCAGTCTCTGTCATATCGCTGCAATGTTGCATCTCTGTACTTATTAGACAAGTACATTAATAGAATGTGATCCAACAAATAGCAATTGTGTTCCCATTGCCTTAAATAACCTTGACAAACGACAATCATCAAAATCTCTTCATTGCAGAGGTCGCTAGATGCCCATAACGCCGCCTTCTACTCTAGTTTCTTCCCTCAAACTACTACACTTTGGAATTTCCTCCAACCTGTATCTTTATATATTTTTATGTATGTAAATTAATTTATCGAGCATTATGAATTTTGGAGTACAAGTGCTAATTGTAAAGAGTACAAATGTAGACGATATTTAATTTAAGAAGGTAGAAAAAAAAGGAGTGGAAACCATTCATGAAAAATCAGATAGCCCGATTTTTTGTGAAATCATAATAGGTATTTGACATCATTTAATATTCCCCATATTTCAGTTTCCTTGGGGTATTTAAAAAGTTGTTAAAAAGGAGGAGGGGCATAATATGAGCACAACCTCCCATTTGAAAATTCAAATATTTCAGATTTGCATTGAATTTGATCCATAATTATTAGACACTAATGAAACAAGACTCCCTGGATTTCAAGTTTTTCTTAAAATCTTTTAAATTTTAACATTAAATTTGAGACATTTTCTAGAATCAAAATCGTGTAATAGATTTGGAATGCGGATTCTAGACATAAGGTTCAGTAGCATAATTTGCTGGTTGTTAATCTTTGCAAATAAACATGAAAGCGGTGCCAAACTGGGTAATTAATTACAGCGGAACCCCGGGATACGGCATTAAAAATTAGTAACAAAATAAAGTACAGTATATATTACACATGTATATAATCAAATAACATTATAAATAACACCGTAAAGCAGGGCAAATACCGTAACCAGGCACCGGAAAAACACATCGTAACCTGAAAAAAAAAAACCGTATTCCAGGGTCACCGTATCCGGAGTTTTTCACTCACTCACCATTTACCCAACGTATTAGATTACAGTCCTTTGCAGATCAAGTGGAAAAAGATTATCTTTCTTCTAAACAAAAAGTTCGTACATGCTGTCCAAATCCCTTGCCAATGCTTAATCTTACCAAACCACCCCATATTCTTATCACACAATATCCTCCACCCATCCCTACTTTTGGGCACGTTGCCATTATTGACGCTTACATTCACAAATCAATACAAATTTAAATGTTTCAATGTTCAAATGGACACACACACACACACACATTCATCAGAATCCCTAAAAATTATTAAAGAAAAATAAATACAAAAAAAAAAAAAAAAATTTAAGTACCATATATTTTATTCAGAAAAGATATTTTTGATACTATTACTACTTTTCGTATCTTCAAAAGATGTTTCAATCGTTGTTTTCACACACACACATCAAAATACTTAAAAGTTAAAGAAAAAAATAACAAATAGGTACCACCGATTTTATTCATAAAAGATATTCTACTACTGCTATTACTACTTTTCGTGTATTCAAAAGATGATGTTTTCAAGTTATGTTTTCCCAGCAGATTTACTACGCTTTTATATGCCGATAAGGACAAGATCCGCCACCGTTTTGAGCAGCGTTTCCGCATTCATGCGTGGGTGAACAACATTCACATCCCCTCGTTTAGTCTGAGCATGCTGCTTTGAGTGGCCAGTTCAGGGTTTTCCATTCAAGTCATTTCGATGATGCATCAGCTGGAAGCATGCCCATATCTAGGGGGGGGGGCAGGCGGGGTTTACTCTCCAACTTCTTCTAAAGATTTAAACAGTTCCCTTGTCCTTGGATGACGAGAGAGGGAGGGGAGACTTCTTTACCATTAAGACTACTACTAGTTTTGTTGCTTGCAAGAAAAGATTTACAACCTACTTGTATTAAAAGATATTGAATGTGGAAGGGGGGGGCAGTTCCTATTTATTTGCCTCCCCACAAGAGCAGAATTAGACAGAAAGTCAGTTTTTAATGTGGAGAAAATCCAGTTCCCCAAAAAGGGGAACTCTGGATAGAAACAAAAATTGGCTTCATCTAGAAGGATTTCTCTTCCACTGACAGAACAGAAAAGATGAAGTGTAGTATCTAACAGATACTACATTTTCCACCTAGCCAAAAGGTAAGAAGTTGGCACGAAAAATAAAGTATTATACTCATTTTCTGGATTTGGGTTGGTTTAGTTGTTTGTTTTAAGGCATATCAACCCTTTTTAGGGTTATTTAATGCTGAATACAGTCATTTTGGTAACAGTTTTTGGTTTTATTTTTACGGGGGGGGGGCACCACTTATCAAGGCCTGAGGACCACTCTAGGATAAGGGTAATGAGTGTTAAGTAGACGGTGAGACAGAGACAACACCGTGATGATCAGTAATGATGGAATTTGGCTATGGTTTAAGTATATAAGAGGACGACTCAACACGCATTATTTATATTAGACTTGAAAATGTCCATGTTATAGTCAGTTGGAAAGCAGTCTAACGATATTTTGTTTCACACACGATCATTTTAATGTTTCAAGTTCTTTATATCTTTAAATATTTATTCATGGTGTTTGGTTTGGTTGTTTTCTACAGGAAAATTTTGTTATTTTATTTTTGTTTTTGTAGAGCATGATTAAGTTTTGAAAAGGACAACCAGAATTATTCCTGATATTTAAAACAAACTAAAAGGGGCAACCTGGTATTGTCCGTTTATGGATGAGGACTTCTGTTTACTCCTTCTCTGAACACTATATTACCATTTATACAATGTTCTCTAATTTTTCACGTTTCTTTTTTATTTACATCATTTTATTATGTTTTTTTTTATATATTTGCATCAACTTTTTCTCTCCTCTGGTGGATATTTGTTTGATGTCCACCACACCAAAGTGTGACACAAGGTCGGAAGGTGGAAAACTGGCAAGCTCCTCTAAAGGAGGAGCACTCTTGCGTCAACAAAAATTGCCTGGGCACCTCCGTCGGCATTCCCCGGTAAGGACGCCCCAGGCGACAAGTAATAAACTTGCCCCACCCGAAAGTTGGGTGGCAAGGCGTGGGAGGGTGGACCTGGGTGATACCCAAGTGGTGTATATCAGTCCGGCAAGTACTGACAAGACGAGTACTCTACCCTGTCTCCCTGCAGCTGAAGCCGCTAGGAGACACATCCCATCACAAGAACTGTAATGGGGTATTTCTCTCCTCTGGTACAACTTTAGTAGATTTTGCTCATACCAGTCAAGGATATGTAACAGCAGTAACAATTACAGACGACTACAACAGCAGCAGCTCATGGTTTATGATTTTGGATCTGTGTTTGATTAATAAGTTCACCACTGATTGGCACAAACCTTTAAATTCCTTTCAGGCTTGCCCAATCAGAGACCATTTTTCAGGTGAGCGTGATAGAAATTGATAAAATGGATTAACACAGTCTACTTTCTCTTTTCCTGCCAAGAGACCAAAACAAGCTGACCGTACTTCTTCAAACCCTAATCTTCTCTCTGATGGTGCACACCCCATCTCACCGGACGGTCTAGCCCTGATGGTCGACAAGAAGCACCATGGGCTCAACACGTCTACGATAGTCGCACACGTGTGGATTTACTATGACACACATACACGGCCATGCATTCAAATAAATGAATATTTCCTTTTCTTACAAACAAGACATTCATCCTTTCTTCAGAAACGAACATTTCTCTCTCCCCTATTAAGGGATATTCATTTAACACCACGTGGAGTTCCTAACCATTTTGTCTTTGTCCAGACTTTTGGACTCCTTCCATTACTAACATTCTTCTTTTTTCCATTCTTCTTTTATTAACAACTTAACGAAAATGATCAATAAAGTTGTTTTAAATGTTAAAATGAGCCATGTCATTCTATTCTACAAATACATCCTCGATAATCAATCCAGCAGACGTTCATTTTTGAATAGGTGACGATGACCTAACATCTTTCGGACTGATATGGTTATATGCAACTCTTTAAAATTAACTCTCCCGGGCTTTACCGTCACTCTTTGAGACAAGGTTAATTTTTTTGCTAATCGCCTGAAGCGCTCTTATCGGATAATGTCAATGGAGCTGAGGTGTTTTTTTTTTTTTTTTTTTTTTTTTTTATAGCACACAAGATACACGTGCATTTAGGCTAACTTTTCAGCCCCAAACTTTCGATCTTGTGTTACATCTTCCTGGTGGTGGAAGGAAAGTAAATACCTACCATCCTCTATTCTGCTCCTTGCACTACTTTTTCCCCCCATTTATTTCCTACCTCCCATTCTCACCATCTCAAGCATTCAGTATTGCAAGCAACCAAATAAAATTATCAGAATTTTAGTATTATATAATATAGAAAATAGAATCACTTAAGAAAAGGATTGAAAAATGTCTCTAAGACTCCAAGTTAATTTTTTTTTTACATCTCTACATAGAATTAAATTCTCAATAAATACATTTCTGAAATTTAATTTATTTCTCCAGCTCTCCTAAACACTTATGCAATGTAATAAAACTAAAGAATCAGAGACAATTTTATATATATATATATATATATATATATATATATATATATATATATATATATATATATATATACTTTAAATTAGTAATGGGACGATTAATCAGAATTGGAAATCAGAAATATCAAACTCTTTGGAGTATCAGAATCAGAATTGGAATCTGAAAAATGTTAACTTAATTTCCGATTCTAAAAAGCATTCTTAAAACAAAATTTAACGTAATTTTCCATTGCTGATCCAAATGATGAAACGTTAAATATTTATTGAATTTAAACGATCAGTAAAACTAAAATCTATGGGTCATAATAACGTCTAAATACAATGTAAGCATGAAATTGTTTTCGGTAAAGTTTAACACTATATATTTAGAAATTTGAAAAGAATTGGAATCCAGAGTCTCATCACTATTCTAAATGCACGTTCTCTTCATTTTTTCTGATAGTTTATTCAACATTTGCGCTTTCGTTTTTACCTTCTTGATGCATCTATGGACACCTGTTTTAACATCACTTATTCGAATATATATTTTATATTCCATATGTCTATCTTTATTGTTGGTTTAATATGAGACTACGATAATGCTAAGAGCAGAAGATAAATTTTATTTTGTAATTAGGGGCATCCATAACTATAGCAAATTTGATATTTATAAACATTTAGAGATTCGGAGTGTAAAATTAGATAAAAACCGAAGAATTGCTATTCAAGCATATATTGATTTTTTTTAAAATAAACTTTGGTTAACAAATTATTCAACTATGCCAAACGTATATCTAGTTAGGATTTGCATTTAAAGTTTTATAACCAATAATGATCAAATTGAGAAATGTCTTTCATTAATCTCCATCATAGACGGATCGATCGAATTATCAATTAAATTGAGAAAATCAAAATACTGGATGCGAATAAAGATAGTCAGAAGATGAAATTTGTAAACAAGCAAAGAAAGACATCGTTGATAAAACTATGAAAGAAATGAGATGAAAGGAATAGAAGAAAAAGGAATAAAATAAAGGAGAAAAAGAAAAAGAGAAATTGAGTACAAGATAAGATACAAGACGATGGATTTGGCAAGATGAGTTTAAATTCCATCAGCTATATTAATCCATAACTACTTGAATATAACTGGAAAAGACGTGATATGTTAGAGGCTATCCTCAGAAAGCTATAAAAAAAAAAAAAAAAAAAAAAAAAAAAAGATGCAAGTGTAGGTTTCTAAAGATAAACTGGACATTAAAATTCCCATTTTCATGGGAGCCGACAGTTTGTCTCCAAAAGATTCTAGCAAGTATTATATTTCCAAAGAGGTATGAAGTAAAAAATAAAAGAAATCCAAGTTAAAATGTTTTAAACATAAAAATAAGTAACAAACAATAATCAGGAAAAAAAAGCATAAAAAGTTCAAGCCAGCCAATGGTCAAAGCAATGAGTTATATTTGTTTCACTGCTTCATAATAGTGTGATACGGTTAACAGAGGGGTGCTTTCACTTGTGTCAAGCAGATTTTTTAAAGTATTAAATTCCCATGGTTTTGTAGGTCTAAATGAATTTCTTGTTTCTAAAAAAAAACAAAAAAAACATTGGGATTTACTTTAATGTAGAAAAATCAGAAAACTATGTTTTGATTAATTTTCTTTAGTCAAAGTGAACATTTTTTTTAAACCAGAAGGAAGGGGACTTCTTTTCCGACGAGGTGGATAAAAAATCCCAGAAATATATATATTTAGCTAGAATGCACGGTCAAGGTGTTCATGGGATTTTCGATAAGTGAAAGGAAAGGTAGTTCAAGAATAAGTTTGCTCATCTCCAATTACAATGATATTAGCAGCAATTTTATTTGAAGTTATTTCTGTAATTATAACACACATGAATGCACAGATATGTTTGTCGATTGGAGATTACCACCTATTTATGTATTTTATTTTTATTATTTATTTATATTTATTTTTTATTTCTGTAGTCCAAAGGTCATCGTGATAAAAATCTTAACATTTCAATTTGTGGCAAGAAATGTGTAGCCTAACAATGCAATGATTACAAAAAAGAGCCCAGGATCTCACGGACATGTTACAATAGAATGAACCTCCCATTTATATCAATGATAGATATAAGAAAGCAATTCATTCCAATTAATCATTTACTGAATTTCAGTGGAATAACTAATGCTAGTGGTTACTAGACGTCCCTGAACCATTAGGCTACAACCATTACCACTATTTATTCTACTTTAATTTCATTTGAAAATTCATAAACTATGACATATCTAGGAGAGAACTCGAATGCCTACTAAACACTATTCTCGAGTGTCTAAGATCTTTCTGCACAGGAATTTGTCAGGACAACCTGGCATGAGGATACTTTTACCTACAAGTAAACCCTTACGAAATATTCAAAATTACATAGTATTCACAGCCCAAATAAGATCCCACCACTGACTTTTATAAGGAATGATGCACTTTCTCCAAGTGATGTTACCTCAAGTAACAGCACAAAGCTGGAAGCTCTAGATTAGATATATACTTGTCCTGGACTCCAGTAAGACCAAGAAACCACAAGAAAAACATACTATAACAAACTTACATGGCCAATTGGAGAGAAGAAAATTCTCAATTTCTTTACTAACTCTGTGTTTGAGATGGTAAGGAGAACTTTACTGGAATATACGAATATCTACGTGTCTCATATAGAGATCAAGTGTTAGCCCCCAGATTTCTGAGAACTTCAACTGAAGTAAAATTAAACAAAATTGTTAAGACATTCTTCTTGTATAACTAAAATAATGAAATTTCGTTATTATTAGACTAAAGTCTTATTTTTCCCACATTATTCTTATATAAAAATAAAGAGACTTATGTTGGCATCTAGTTTGTACACACAAATTAGATTTTACTACTGAAAAGAAAGGGTCACTTTTTCTCTAAATGTTTAGAGATATTAAGAAAGGTTAGAGAGTGGTTGATTCAACAAAGAGGGGCGACAAATAAAAAGCAACAAAGAGGCAAATACAGATAGCTAAGAGAAAAAGAAATAGCCGATTTTCAGCTAATTACAAATCACGGCTAATTAGAACAATGCATTTTTTCAAATATAACTCAATCTCAGAACTAAGGTATATTTTAACCTGTATTTTGTGTTATTACAAAGTATACAGGAAAAATACTTTAAGGAAACAAACTTTTATTAACTCCTCTATATATATAAAAGCGAAAATGTGTGTATGTATGTATGTTTGATTTTTGTGTATGTCAGAGAAAGGCTTTTTCCGAGAAGCGATCGGTCGACTCACTTCTTAAAACGTTTTATATCACGTCTAAATGATAATATCTACGAGTTAACAACGAGGGTCGCTTGTCTATTTAATTTGCCCGACTTTCAAAAGATAAATATTCCACATATTCGGATCACCGCATGTTGCTTTCACTTTTGAGTATAAAAACAGCGAAACTGGAATCGAACCGGATGTAAATGTCAACTATCCCACAGTAAAACAATTTGACCTTATTAAAAACTGGGGAATAGCGTGATGTTTGGCATTCACTTTTTAATCGCTCTTACATTGACTGTCGCTGTAACGCAGTTGTTCAAGCTTAGCCTATGGGCCTCAAGGCTCCGGGTTCGAGCCAATCTGTCACCAAGCCCCCTCGCTTATTTATTTTTTTTTTTCCATTTTTAAAATCGCTGTTTTTATCGTTTTTTTTATTTAAACAGGGTTAAGTTTCCTTTTTGTTCTTCTTTACCCCCCTCCAAACGCACACACCTACAAGCACCCGGGCAACGCCGGGTACCCCCCGCTAGTCTTCTATATATATAAAACCGAAAATGTGTGTATGTATGTATGTGCGTTTGTGTGTTCGCTTAAAACTTTCGACAGAGAAAACAAAAATTGACAAACTTGGTATCATATTGAACCTCCATCCTTCGCCCGAAAAATATCGAAAAATTGGCCAAAAACGTTAATTTTTTCACCCTGAAATCAACAATTTTCTATAGGGGGGGGTCAACAAAAACCGTCCTCTCATGACGAGATCGGTTCTACGCATGCGTCAGATGACGTCATGACCTGATTTAGTTTAAATAGTTGAAGAACTGACTAAATTTCATGTACGTCGTGTTAGCCAGTTGGTTAGAGCGTTGGGTCATTATCTAAACGTTTTGGATTCGAATCGTGGTGTGAGATGTCTTTTCTTTTTCGATTTTTTAAATGTAAATATTGAAGCAGGGTTATTTAACCCATTTTTCACGTAACGTTCGTTTTTCTGTTTTTTTTTTTACTTCACTTATTCTTAGGTTTTCATTAACACCTCCACCCCCGACCGACCACACACACCAAAAAATACCCGCTTACCCACCGATTTTTTAAATTTTAATATCGAAACAGGCTTATTTAAGCCATTTTTCACGTGTTTTTATTTTTTTGGTTTTTATTTTTCAGATTTTTTTAAGCAGTTTTAACGTTCGTTTTTCTGTTTTCTTTTTTGTTTTTTCGATTTTTACATTTAACATCGTTCGTTTACCTTACGTTAGTTTTTTGTGTTTTTTTTTCGATGTTTTGATTACACCCCCCCCCCACCGCCCGGGTACCCCCCGCATAAGTTTTAACTTCGTTTATGTTTTTTTTTTTTACTTCACTTATTCTTAGGTTTTCATTAACACCCCTCACCCCCACCGACTACACACACCTCCAAACACTCGGGCATAGCCGGGTACCCCCCCCGCTAGTCTCTATATATAAAAGCGAAAATGTGTATGTGTTTGTATGTCTCGAAAAAACTTTCGACAGAGGCCACAGATTTTCGCCAGATAGGTATCATTTTCAAGCTCGAACCTTTGGACGACAAATATCGAAAAATTGGCCAAAAACATTTATTCCTTCACCCTCAACCAGACCCTTTTCTACCAGGAAGGGTGGAAAAAAATCGTATCTTCATGACAAGATGGCTTCTACGCATGCGTCAACACGCGCAAAAGACGCACCTTGAATTCGTTTAAATATTATAAAAACCGCTCCACATTCGCCCACGCGGCCATAGCACGATGGATTAAGTGACAGCGTCGTTATCTTAAGATTGCAGGTTTAATCAGAGTTATCAGATAAATATTTTTTTTTCGATTTTTAAACTTTTAATATTAAAACAAGGTTATTTATACCATTTTTTTTTTCAGCTTTTCACTGTGTTTTTTTTGTTTTTGTTTATCCGATCTTTTAAAAGAAGTTTTATGTCTGTTCGCTGTTTTTTTGTTTTGTTTTTTTCCGATTTTTAAAAAAGTTTAAACAGGGTTATTACTTCGCTTATTCTTTACCCTCCCCCCTACACACACATCCAAACACCCAGGCAACGCCGGGTACCCCCGCTAGTATTTAATATAGATAAACCATAAAAATGTTGACATTTCATAAAAACAGACACATCAATGAAACAAACTTTTAATATTTTGGAAAAAAAATTTTTTTAATTATTAATTCCGAAAAGTTGATAAAAATAAAATTTCTAAAATATTTTAGGCTTATAAATACAAAAAGAGATTTTCCTAATTTATAGAAAAGTCAATATCAAACTGTCCATTCAGAAAAAAAGTGCCTTGAGACATTAAATGATTGAAAGTTCTGTGCTAATATCCACAAGCAATTTACAATTGAATATGAAAAAAGAGAAAAATAAAAATTCTAGCAAAAATTTTGGAGAGCTGAAAAAACAAAAATTCCAGTTACCATAAATGTGAAAATCATTATCTACACAAGAATAAAAAAAATTATGAACAACCAAAATATTTAAATATAAACAAAATCAGATTTTCATTTTCGAATGTGTTGAACAACAAATGACACGTCATTTAACAGGAATTATTTGTCAGGTGCAATATTAATTTTTTTTTTATTTAGAAATGAAACTTAATGGAGAAAATGTTAAAAAATAAAAAAGACAAAAGAAAAACAAAATTTTAACCAGACAAGAGTAAAAATAGGGAGTTAGTAATATGTTGTAGAAGTTAGGGTCTTTATTTACTTGCATCTCCATGAGGAAAGAGTTATAAAGGTCGGTTTTTAATGTAGGGAAAATCCAGCTTTCCAAAAAGGGGCACTTTCGCTTGCAACAAAACTTAAAATTTCTTAAGCTTATAAGGATTTCTCCTTTACTAACCGAGACCAGAAAAGATGAAATGTAATATCAAAACTGGAACTACACTTTGCTCGTAGGAGTTAGAGTAGGAGTTTCTTTTAAAGACGCTTCAGGAGTCATATTTCATTTCAGCTGCCTAAGAATGAAATTGATAATAAAGAACTACACCAGAATCAAACAAATTCATATTTTATGAAGGATCCAATACTTGTATTAATTTTATATTAGGAAGGGGTAAATAAAGGAGAAGGGAGAGTGTCTATCATAATATCACAATGTATTCTGAAATGATGACTGAAAATTTATTTTTTACATTAACCCTGTTTAACCTTTTTGTTTATTTCGTTTTATCTATCTAACATACAATTCAATTAATTTCACAAAAAAAGTAAAACAATCGTGCTTCAATAGTCATGTAGGGAAAGGGTGATAGAAATGTACATAGAAGAGAATAGAGTAGCTCAGCACCTCTCCAAACTGACCTTGAATCATTGCGTTGTTGGTGCATTTATTACCTTACTTGAAAGTCAATTCCAAGATCCAGGGATTCTGATTGAAAAAACATCACTCTTTCGATTCAATCGAAATCGGCAGTGAAAAAGTTTCTTGTAGTGTGTGCGTAAAACTCTTTCGGGTGCAAGAGTGATTAGTAGGTCCTGTAGTATATAATACGTGTGGCTGAACAAACATTGTCATATTATACATAAAGATAAATAGGTTGAAGAAAGATCTGAAAGCGACGGAAGCAGTTATTCACATTGTCTTACTTTCAACCAGGAGCAAAACCCGACGGTGCTTGAAGGGAGGTCAGAGATATGGCAACAATAATCCATGCATGGGCGAAAATGTGTAAGATACTGGCATGTGAGAAATTTTCTAGCATTATATAGGAAGCTCTGCCATTGCAGCAAACTCGGAAACCTCTATGTACTTATTTTGAGAATGTAACTCCGAGGAATTATTTAACTATATGTAATATCTGTAAGTACAATTCTTTAGAGTTTTCCTTCAAACGACGACGCTTGAAGGGAGGCACAAGAATGGCAATGCTTCGAGGGAGGCCTGAGAGCAAGAGTGTATCATGATAGAAAATTTCTCACACATGTCAGTATCCTACATCTTTACCAGGCCATCACTCGCCCATGCATTGTTGCCCATTTGAGCTAGTGCACCAACCACTAACCTCTCTATCTTTGGCAATATACAAAGTGAATTTCTAACATAAAAGGTCTTGTGCTGTCTACTAACCCCTGTTGCATCGTTACAGTATTGCACCCCTTGTCCTTGTTTTACAAGTACTTTCATGGAATGTGTTCCAATGAACTTAGTGCACTTGCACCTCTCCCATCCCACCCAACTAGCAGCAAACTCCCATCCCTCTACTGCAGAGATCTCTAGCTAATAAAAAGATTTTATACTCTAATAGCTTTTTTTTTTTTCAGACCATTTTTCTCTGGAATGTTTTTTTTCTTGCTCACCGTTTCCTACTACACCAACATGTAGAAATTTAAATGCAATGTGAACAAATATCTTGTTGTACAACTCCCATAAATCTGGTCCCTATCACAGTATTCCCTTTTGCATATGCAGCAATAGGTTTTGTTTGGGAGTAAATAAAAAGTTGTTTTTTTTTTGTTGTTGTTTTTTATTATTGATATTATGTGTGCACATTGCTGTCTCTAAATGAACCTTACAGCTGAAGAAAGATGAAGGGCACATTGGCCGAAATGCAGTACAATCATCAGCACTAATGAGGACAATATTCCGATAAAAACAAAATAAAAAATAAAATATGAAAATAATTATGACTCCTTGTTTTTAAAGATTCGGACAAAAAGAAAAAAAAATGAAACACTGTTTATGATTTTTTTTTCTTGGAATAAACGGTGGAGAAAATTAGGCTCGAAAGCGTACACAAGTACTTATCAATATGAAGAGGAAGGAATGCAACTAGATGAAAGAGAACAATGGAATGCAGCAATCTACATAGACCCAGCATCTTTTATTCCATCAGCATCTGCAAACACCCACACCATATTTCTATTTAGCTTGTCAATCCAAATGCAGCATCTCCTTTTAACCCTTTTCAGCTGATCATTCCCTACACGCCGCAGTCATCATTAATGCAGCTTTCAAATCAAATGTCCTCTTCCCTTACACCCTTTCCCCACAGCCTACCAATCTTGCATCGCATTCCACGATATGCCATCCAAAACTCGACATTGTTATCCTCCATCTTCAGCTACAGCGTACAACGTAACCTCCCCTCCCACACACACACATACCTGTTCTCATCAGCAACCCAGCTTTCCTATCCTTTAAGGTCCATCATCAAGCATTCACCAGCGCAGAGACACACTAAAGAGAAAGGCATATAGGATAAATCGATGCTCAATTAAGTTTACATCTCGGAAAGGCGCGTGTGATTTGGCTCTACCTGAAAACCATTGAGAATTGAGCGTGTCCAGTATCGTGGAAGAGTTGAAACGGTAAGTAGAACAGTTGTAGGCGTGCGCACACGCACGTACATGCGTAAAGGTGGAATGTCTGGATACAAAAGAAATATGTAATGAAATTTTACAAGGATATAAACAGAGAGAAAAACAAAGGGAGATTACAATGTTAATCAAAAGAACAAACGGATTTGTTGAGGCAGATTTAGAAACTGGTATTATTGTTTGCCTTAATTATTTCTGGTGCACAACATCTTGGAGAGATAATGGCCATATGCAGAGGTGGAAGAAAAAAACAGAAAAATGAGAAGAGAGATGAGAGAAGAGAGAGATGCGAGGAGACGAGAGATGCGAGGAGACGAGAGATGCGAGGAGACGAGGGATATGGGAGGAGAACAGAGACGAGAGAGAAGGGAGGAGAACAGAGACGAGAGAGAAGGGAGGAGAACAGAGACGAGAGAGAAGGGAGGAGAACAGAGACGAGAGAGATGGGAGGAGAACAGAGACGAGAGAGATGGGAGGAGAACAGAGACGAGAGAGATGGGAGGAGAACAGAGACGAGAGAGATGGGAGGAGAACAGAGACGAGAGAGATGGGAGGAGAACAGAGACGAGAGAGATGGGAGGAGAACAGAGACGAGAGAGATGGGAGGAGAACAGAGACGAGAGAGATGGGAGGAGAACAGAGACGAGAGAGATGGGAGGAGAACAGAGACGAGAGAGATGGGAGGAGAACAGAGACGAGAGAGATGGGAGGAGAACAGAGACGAGAGAGATGGGAGGAGAACAGAGACGAGAGAGATGGGAGGAGAACAGAGACGAGAGAGATGGGAGGAGAACAGAGACGAGAGAGATGGGAGGAGAAAAGAGACGAGAGAGATGGGAGGAGAACAGAGACGAGAGAGATGGGAGGAGAACAGAGACGAGAGAGATGGGAGGAGAACAGAGACGAGAGAGATGGGAGGAGAACAGAGACGAGAGAGATGGGAGGAGAACAGAGACGAGAGAGATGGGAGGAGAACAGAGACGAGAGAGATGGGAGGAAAACAGAGACGAGAGAGATGGGAGGAGAACAGAGACGAGAGAGATGGGAGGAAAACAGAGACGAGAGAGATGGGAGGAGAACAGAGACGAGAGAGATGGGAGGAGAACAGAGACGAGAGAGATGGGAGGAGAACAGAGACGAGAGAGATGGGAGGAGAACAGAGACGAGAGAGATGGGAGGAGAACAGAGACGAGAGAGATGGGAGGAGAACAGAGACGAGAGAGATGGGAGGAGCAGGACTTGAGAGATGGGAGGAGCAGGACTTGAGAGATGGGAGGAGAAGGACTTGAGAGATGGGAGGAGAAGGACTTGAGAGATGGGAGGAGAAGGACTTGAGAGATGGGAGGAGAAGGACTTGAGAGATGGGAGGAGAAGGACTTGAGAGATGGGAGGAGAAGGACTTGAGAGATGGGAGGAGAAGGACTTGAGAGATGGGAGGAGAAGGACTTGAGAGATGGGAGGAGAAGGACTTGAGAGATGGGAGGAGAAGGACTTGAGAGATGGGAGGAGAAGGACTTGAGAGATGGGAGGAGAAGGACTTGAGAGATGGGAGGAGAAGGACTTGAGAGATGGGAGGAGAAGGACTTGAGAGATGGGAGGAGAAGGACTTGAGAGATGGGAGGAGAAGGACTTGAGAGATGGGAGGAGAAGGACTTGAGAGATGGGAGGAGAAGGACTTGAGAGATGGGAGGAGAAGGACTTGAGAGATGGGAGGAGAAGGACTTGAGAAGAGAGAGATGGGAGGAGAAGGACTTGAGAAGAGAGAGATGGGAGGAGAAGGACTTGAGAAGAGAGAGATGGGAGGAGAAGGACTTGAGAAGAGAGAGATGGGAGGAGAAGGACTTGAGAAGAGAGAGATGGGAGGAGAAGGACTTGAGAAGAGAGAGATGGGAGGAGAAGGACTTGAGAAGAGAGAGATGGGAGGAGAAGGACTTGAGAAGAGAGAGATGGGAGGAGAAGGACTTGAGAAGAGAGAGATGGGAGGAGAAGGACTTGAGAAGAGAGAGATGGGAGGAGAAGGACTTGAGAAGAGAGAGATGGGAGGAGAAGGACTTGAGAAGAGAGAGATGGGAGGAGAAGGACTTGAGAAGAGAGAGATGGGAGGAGAAGGACTTGAGAAGAGAGAGATGGGAGGAGAAGGACTTGAGAAGAGAGAGATGGGAGGAGAAGGACTTGAGAAGAGAGAGATGGGAGGAGAAGGACTTGAGAAGAGAGAGATGGGAGGAGAAGGACTTGAGAAGAGAGAGATGGGAGGAGAAGGACTTGAGAAGAGAGAGATGGGAGGAGAAGGACTTGAGAAGAGAGAGATGGGAGGAGAAGGACTTGAGAAGAGAGAGATGGGAGGAGAAGGACTTGAGAAGAGAGAGATGGGAGGAGAAGGAGTTGAGAAGAGAGAGATGGGAGGAGAAGGAGTTGAGAAGAGAGAGATGGGAGGAGAAGGAGTTGAGAAGAGAGAGATGGGAGGAGAAGGAGTTGAGAAGAGAGAGATGGGAGGAGAAGGAGTTGAGAAGAGAGAGATAGAGGAGAAGGAGTTGAGAAGAGAGAGATAGAGGAGAAGGAGTTGAGAAGAGAGAGATGGGAGGAGAAGGACTTGAGAAGAGAGAGATGGGAGGAGAAGGACTTGAGAAGAGAGAGATGGGAGGAGAAGGACTTGAGAAGAGAGAGATGGGAGGAGAAGGAGTTGAGAAGAGAGAGATGGGAGGAGAAGGAGTTGAGAAGAGAGAGATGGGAGGAGAAGGAGTTGAGAAGAGAGAGATGGGAGGAGAAGGAGTTGAGAAGAGAGAGATGGGAGGAGAAGGAGTTGAGAAGAGAGAGATAGAGGAGAAGGAGTTGAGAAGAGAGAGATAGAGGAGAAGGAGTTGAGAAGAGAGAGATAGAGGAGAAGGAGTTGAGAAGAGAGAGATAGAGGAGAAGGAGTTGAGAAGAGAGATAGAGGAGAAGGAGTTGAGAAGAGGAGGGGAGAGGAAAGAGAGGGGAGACACGTGTGAAGAGTGGGGAGACACGTGTGAAGAGTGGGGAGACACGTGGGAAGAGAGGGGAGACACGTGGGAAGAGAGGGGAGACACGTGGGAAGAGAGGGGAGACACGTGGGAAGAGTGGGGAGACACGTGGGAAGAGAGGGGAGACACGTGGGAAGAGAGGGGAGACACGTGGGAAGAGAGAGGAGACACGTGGGAAGAGAGGGGAGACACGTGGGATACATATAGGGAAAGTAGAAATATTATTAACAATAGATTGTATTGCAATTTAATTAGTTTTTGTTGCTTGTCCACGTCTTTCCCTTCGTTTTTTCTCTTATATTTTACATGAAACGAAACACCAAAAAAGAAATCAACATGAACCCGTGTTAATTCTTTGTTCTCATGTTCTTTGGTTAATTCTCTCATTCCTGCTGTATGTGTATAAACACATACATACATACACACATAACACCTGGCATTTAGTGTTCCAATATAATTATCACACTATATAATTTTTTAAATGTTCAGTGTCAAATATAAGCATATTTTTTGTTCTTAATTAACGTCTTTTTAATGTTCAGTTCATTGGACTTCATAAACATACATAAAAATGTAGGACAGTTTACTGGTTGTAAATGATCTCACCAGATGTGACACACCAAACAAAAACAAAAAAAAAAATTTTTTTAGTCCCTTTTTTCAAAGTACATTACCATAAAGAATGCTTTATAACAATGAAGGTTCAAATACGTTCATATAAATAAAAAAGCTAAGCTTATCATATACAGATACTAACTAAAATACCCATCAATGCTGTTTTTTTTCTTTTTTTTTTTTTTCAAATGTTTTTTGGTTGCACTGAAACTCAACTCTGTTTTCAGTATAAATTGTAATAAAAAATATTACATTTTTTTTTAATCAACAAATCAATAATATAAAGCTGAATAGGCTCCTATATGGTTGACTATTTTAAAAAACTGATTACATATAATGATAGAAGATGTATTGAGACACAGGAATGGATCCTGCAGAACGGTGGTTCATTAAAATTGTGGGGTCTGCATTCGCACTTGGTCCACAAAGTATGAAAATAAATTTAAAAATTAACAAAAAAAAAAAAAAACACGTTTACAAGTGTTTTTGATATAGATGTACATAAGAATACTTTGATAAGTATGTTTTAACTTACATAGGGATGGTATAATAAAATTGTGGGGTCTGCGTTCGCGCTTGGCCTCCATAGAATGGAAATAGGCACAAACTTTAATAAAGACTTTTCATATCTATCTGCGTAAGTATACTTTGATAATTATGTTTCAGTTTGAAGAAATATGGTATAATAAAATTATGGGGTGTTCGTTCGCGCCTGACCTCCATAGAATGGAAATATCTCACAAAGTTTAATAAGGTTTTTTAATATTGATCCACAGAATATTGTGATAAGTGTTTCAGTGTGAACAGGTATGGTATAATAAATTATGGGGTTTATCTATTTTATTTTTATTTTCATCAAATTTTGCTTTGGTTTTGATAACCCCAAATTCGAAGCTATCTCTTTACAACCCTTACTTTTCATAACCTATCATACTTTCATGAATCAGAGTCAGTTTTCTGTAGGCTGTTTTTGAACCCAGTCAACGACGGGTACTTTTGTTAGTATATTATTTTTAAAAAATTGGAGCATGCCAAAAAATACTCTTTTTTTCTTCAAGTTCAATTTACGATAATGAAAACAATGTACACAATACAAAAGAACATTTTCTTTTTTACTCCTGTAATGTTGTTTAGGTACTTCTATATGATATGAACAGAATTTTTGTTTCCTTTTTATCCTAAACTAACCCTAACCGGTCATCATAGAAATTGACACCATGCGCCATAATGCCATACGAATCAAAAAAATTCTTTGCTGAGAATAGTCCCTGCTCTTTTCAAACTACAACACATGCCTTACCGAATCTTCCTTCCCTGATACTATTTAAGAATTCTGGTGAAAAAAACTGATGTGCTCAATTATCGCTCCTATTAGTCTCCTGTTTTTCTTGACTAAAATCAAAGGTTTCTTTTTACCCTAAACGGTTTCATTTTAACCTTGCAGGAAAGATAGAGCAACAAAAAGGTATCCTAAAACATTACATATGGCTGCCGCACTTCATTTTATTGTAGCAAAATATAATTTTACTTTTAAGAAACTTCTTTCTGGCGAATATTTCTTCATAGTTAAATCATTCTTTTATATTCTACCCGGGCAGCACCGGAATACAAGTCCTGCTAGTATTAGATTAAAAAGGAGTACTTTGTATATAATGTTTGTTGTTGTGCTTTATGTTATTATCGAATGAACAACCCTTCTTTTACAGCAAAATCAGTTTTAGAGGCAATAAAATTTTATAACATGTCATCTATTAAAAGAGGATACTTATATTACAAATAATTAATTGGAATTTAATTCTTAACATGATGTATTTACAAGGCATATCCTGAGATAATATTAACATTTGAGTTTCTTGATTTTCTATTTTTATTATTTTTTTTTATTATATTTTACCTACATTATTGAAAGAGCCCTACTGCATGATGCTGAGACACAGACCCTACCAAAGAAGAAATAAGATGGATGTAATACACAGATGCTGAGGGTGACTCACAAGATATTTTGGAAGAGCCACACTACTAACCAGGAATTATATCTACCAGTATCGTTGAAAGTGCATCAGAGAAGGATACAGCTAGCACACCATTGTATGTAACATCATGAAGAGAAAGCCAGTAAATTTTTTTCTCTGGATGCCTTCAAGAGGACGTCGACACTTCCTACAAAAATTTAATATCACCATCTCCTCTGACTGGGATATGCATGAGACTACATCCTCCTGCATATAACGCATGGTGTTCCCAAACGGTCACCCATCTGCTACTGACCAGGATTAATATTGTTTAACTTTGGTGATCTAACAAGAATGTGATTATGCCGTATACGAAGAGTTGAGTAAGGTTTTAAAATCTTATGATTAACAAGTTTATTTCGACGACTTCCATTTTCTTGTTTCATTCTATTGGCCAATCTTTTTTGTTAAAACTTTCCACTGCAGCAACGCAATAAATTAAGGATATATCCTATACAAGTTCCTCAGAAAAAAGAACATCTATGATAGCTAATCTACCAGAGGGTATTCAATAAAAATCTAATACGATTAAACTGTCAATAATTACTAATTAAAAAAATATTAATATATTAGTAAAACCTACCTGTTGTTGGAGCAGCAATTGGAGGGAGTAGTTAAATGTAGTCATGTTTACATTTTTTTAAAACATAATTTGTAAATATTCGTTTTAGCTTTTCCTCATATTATTCTAGATTTCAATAAATATCTGGTTTATAGTAAATTAATAATAACTCAATGTGTTAATAATAACTCAATGTTATAAAAAGGTACGTATAAGCGGGAAAAAAAAGACATACGCGATCTTGCCTAATACTATTAATAGCAGAGATAAAGTATGCAAACTAGAAAATGGTAAAATTAATTTTAGAATAAAATTTTAGTTTTTCTTGTTAGAAAATACATTTAAAAAAGAATATGGATAATTTAAAAGCACAGAAATATTAGTTTGAAGCAGTATTAAAAAAAAAATGAAATAATATTTGTTACATCTTTAATTGCAACGTTAAAAACTATAAATCGAATAAACGTACAGAATGGCGTTTTTTATATGAATTTCGAATGCTGAAAACGTGCACAATTTTAGAAAATGAATTAAGTAAATGAAAATTCATTTTAATTTGTAAATCAATCAAATTCGAAATTTACGATTAGAACTTAGTTGAAATATATCCATTTCTAGACCTTATCAGATTTCTATTATAATCCATTAATTTCTAGACGTTATTAATGGGTTCGTGTTTGCGGTGTACTGTTAAAGATAAGTGTTAAAAATAATTGTCATTTCCATTATGTCACTTGCAAAATAATACTTGCAAAGAAACGTTCTGGTAATTTATACTTTTCTTATTCAATTAATTACTGTTAATGGCGACAAAATTACTACATATAGAGAAAATAGGTCATTAAAATAAGAAATGAATAGCACCAAACAGTAAATTATTATGAAATGTTTAAAAATAATACAAATTAGGCACACAGAAATCATTGTTTAGATTTTTATTCTTTAGCATATACACCGTATTTCCGAGAAATGTATTGCACAGAAAACCCTTTTGATAATAATATACTGATAAATGAAAACCTTTCGATTCATTCATTTGGATATAAAGGAGGTGACAGTCGTCAAGTGGTTAATGACAGGAGCTGCCGACCTAGGTGTCTCAAGTTCGATTCCAGTTTGTTCCACAAAAAAATCACTTTCTCTTAGGATGTTGGTAACCTCCACGTGGTCCCTTCCATAAGTACCCAACATCTTTCTAGAAAGAATTCTGATTAGAAAAAATATTAAGGAAACCAATACCAAGAATAAAATCTTCAGATTCATATGATATGATGATTCAGATATAAGATATTAGTCATGTTCTATACTTTTTGAAGTAGAATTTGATGTCGATAGCAAAAATGGTTTTCATTTTAAATTTACATTTCATGCTTAAAACAAATATGGCTTCCTTCCTCAAAAAATATTCAAAGAAAAAATTTTCTGAAAGAAATTAACTCAAGTTATGCCACAAGCCACTAACTTGACTTGAGACAGCATTCACTCAGGATGAGTTGCACCAGTTTTTACCATAGAACACACAGCATCCCAGATGAATGCAGACCAGGCATGACAGTCCACAGCAGACAAGATAAGCAGCCAGTCCTGGGATCAGTGACTAACACCGTAAACCTATAGATCGGAAGTAGGTTTGATGGTGTTTAACCACATTTTCAACTGGTCTATCGAGCGTCTTTGCCAGTTTTGGAGTGATTCTGGAACCATTGCTTCGTGGATTAATTCTTGGGTTGCAGTGTACAGTGTGGCCAAACCAACAAAGTCTCCTCTTTAAAAGGGCTTGGTTAAGAGGGATGATCCTGCATCGCACCCTGCTACAAGAAATGACTGTTCATAATAAAAAGTCGATTCATCCATCAGATGCAATGTTATTTAGGTCTAAATTCAAACAATTTAATTTTATATATTTGGTATTAAATCCGTAACACGGTTTTTTTTTTTTTTTTTTCTTATAAGAAATTCCGTGCAGGTTTCGAATTCGGCAAAAAGATTTCAGAGTTCAACAGGATACAGCTGAAGAAAGTGGAAGGTGACATCGGCTAAAACGTCGGGAGAATAACACTTAAGATAGGAATAGTAGTTTGAATAATTCAAATGGTTCTTGCTAGTATCTCATAGTAATTCCATTGTCGAAAATCAAGCATGATTGCCATCAGTGGACACTTTTGTTCATCGCTGATACTTCAAGATAAACAGTGAAGATTGGTTAGTTTCTTTTTTTATGCCAATCATATGAAAGCGATTAACAACAATGGATGAACAATGCTTTCGAAGCATTGATTTGCCATTGTTGAATGGGTCTTTAGAGAGCCAGCCATGCGCCAATAATAATGGCACGATATGCAAAAAAGAAAACAAAACCCTCAATACCTACAGCCCACCACCATTCTTTATATGTTACAAATTCAACAGACTATATAATATATTTGGGGGATATTTTCCAGCATTTACATCGAGAATACTCAATAGATACAGCTGCTTTTCTTATTATTGCTGATCATCATCAACAACACTATGTATGACCCATTGGATTAGTATGTGTTATATCTACAAAGTAAATATCAAAATTGTTATTCATCCTTTAAGACGTCATCTATTTTCAAGTAATTATACATTTCTTGATACTAATAATGACCAATTCTTTTATCTGCTGTTCCCATCTTTCCCACCCCCATCTTCTCTCTCTTCCACCTCTCTTAATTATTTAGGTTATTCACATCCTCCTTTTACTATCAATCATCTTTTGTGACGTCATCCATTGCACTCTGTACAGTGACAAAAATCTAAGCAACCAAGATGACAAGATCCACAGATTATACACACAAGCAGTTCCGCCCGGCTTTGTTCGGGCCCTATGTACTGTTCATAACTTTATGTGCATATGTATATATTAAAAAGTGTGAATATGTATGGTAATGCCTTTCTATATAATAGGCTTCCTTAACTACCATAGAAAAAAGTTTAGAGGCCACAAGAGGTCAAATTTTTTTAAAAACTTTGACCTCAATTTTGACTCCTTAACATTTGTTTTGGGCTCAAATTAAATTAAAATATTTGACCCATATCCAAGTAACCTACATCTAAAATTTCAAGTGTTTAGACCCAAAATTGGCGGAGGAGTTTGGTAGAGTCTGCAAAGGTCAACTCTGTAAATTTTTACCTATTGTCAGCCAAATTTTGGCCCCAAAACTGATTAACATAGCTTTTTTGTAAAATATCAAATGTTTAGACCAAAAATTGGCTTAATACTTTGCTAGAGATCGCAAAGGCAAAATCTTTTGAACTTTGACCTCTTGAAAAAAAATAAAAAAGCTTGCCTTATGTCTGAATGCACTTTATGTGAAATTTCAAATGTTTAAACCAGAAACTGGCCGAGTAATTTGATAGAGACCACACACGGTTTTAAAACTTTAACCCCAATTATGACCCCTTAAAATTTATTGTTTTGGGCTCAAATCAAATTATAAAGTTAGATCCATGTTCAAGTAACCTATATCTAAAATTTCAAGTGTTTAGACCAAAAATTGACGGAGGAGTTTGGTAGAGTTTTCAAATGTCAAATCGTTGAACTTTGATCCAGTGACAGCCAAGTTTCTGGCTGAAAACCGATTAAAAAGATTTTCCCAAATCTCAATACTCCTTATGTCATATCTCGAGTCTGTAGACCGGAAAATGACAGAATTATTTAGTAGGGAAGTGTACACAGACAGACACACATATATATATATATATATATATATATATATATATATACTAGCAAAGATACCCGCGCTTCAAAAGGAACTTTGCTGTACACTCAGGTACCCACTTCACAGTTACCAGAGCATACAACAAAGTCCTGACCGCAACCTCTGACCTTGACAAATAGTGTGCACCATCATCATGTCAGGTTTGATTATGATCGCTCCAGTGGTGTTGGCTGTAGAAGAGTATATATAAATAGGCTATGACTTTGACCTTTACCTTGGAAAATGGTGTGCACAATCACTAAGTGGGGGACCATCATCATGCCAGGTTTAGTCGTGATCGGTCCAGTAATGTGGGCTGTAGAAGAGTTGCACGCACACACACGCTACTACTTTATATATAGAGTGGAGGAGAAGGGAAGAGTCGGTTGAAAAATACCCAATGCTAACAAAATCTTTCTCTTTTTCTCCCTCTATTTAAATGAAAGGCATCATCAGTTTTAAATAATGGACAACTGATCCAATAAAAAGTAAAGGAATAATTGGAATGAGGAAATGTTTGGCTGTCAGAAAATATATTTGGATTTGGAATGGAATTTTAGTTGGTCAGATTTAGAGCTGCAATTCTCAAGACAATAGAAGGTGGGGGGGGGCTACAATTGCCCACAATTTATAATGCTGTCTAAATGTATACAAGCAGGACAAGAGAGAATAACATTTGTAGTGCATACAAATAGATACAATGGACAACTTGTTCTCTATAAAAGGAAATGAAAATCACTACCACCACCAAAATAGATCAGTAGGATAGGATTCGTAATATGAAAATATTTCAAACAAAGCGGCTTAGTTTTAATAATTACTGATAAGTTTCTGTAGAATATGGTATAGACCATTGGTGGACCTTTGGTAGTTAATGCAAAATTTTTGAAGGTCTGCAGAAAATTGGAATATAATTTTCATTTTTATGAAGCTTCAAATTCCAAATTTTTTTTTTTTTTTTTGAAAGTTTGCATGATTTTTTTTTTTTAATTAAAACATATTTATTTAAAAACAATTTTAAAAGCAGTCGGCTTCACCAATTCTATAGTCCTTAATAGGTATCCATTACAAATGGACCTCACTCTTTCACATTGAAGAAGAGAACCATAAAATATCATTCGCCTTCCATCTCTACAGTTTCTTATACAAGAGACACTCCTCTCAACATAGCCAAACAAACATAGCTGACTGATCAAGTTTTTTTTAAATAAAAATTACTCTAGAAAAGGCATGAAGCAACTTGATGTAAGGAGCTAAACAATATTTCAAAGTTAAAAAATAACTAACGATTAAATGAGATGGATAGATTCAGCCAATGAAAAAATAGCCAACGATTAGATGGATAGATTCAGAAAGAAGCAATTTTTCTACTTTGTCAGAAACATATAGCTTGCAATGACAGGACTGGCAACAATAACATTTTTAACAAAATAACATACGCGGGGTTTTTTTTTATCGCTTTGTCTGATGCCACTGTTACTCTTTGCAGAGGTTAATGTTATCATAGTTGCTTATTTACTTAAAGTTAACTTTTGAACTTAATGAAATGAATGACATGTACTGACAAACATAAAAGTAACATTCGCCTTAGATTATTTCTATACTAGCAGGCCGTCCGGCGTTGCCCGGTCATAAAATATGCATGAATATTTAATTAATGTAAAATTCTTATTATAAACAGAAATACCGCAGGTATTAAATGTAACATTAAACTTCTTTAGAAAATAAAGTAAAAAAAAAAAAAAAAAAGAAAACGGAAAGAAACTGAGACATGTGCAGGCGAGTATTGTTTTTTTTTTCTAAATAGTTCACTTGTAAGTAAAAAAAATAAAAATACTAAAACCAAGATAGAAACCAAAGCCAAAAGACTGCAAGTCAAGTATGATAATCATTAGGCCAGCTTGACATGATCTTTAAAATGGTTTTCAAACCCACTTATTCTTAACATAAGTAATCTGTCACGTGAACGATTCATGCATGCACATTCATGAAACAGTTGACAAACAGATAAAAATCCGATGACCCTCTATGTACCCATTTTTCAATTTTGACCCCTTAGCAGCCCTTTCTTTCCGGAGGAAAACCAATTAAAAAGTTTTCCACATGTCTGAATATCCTATATATCATAATTTATATATATATATATATATATATATATATATATATATATATATATATATATAATTATTGGTGGTTAACATGGCTTCCATGGAGAGACCGAGCTGATAACCTTAGTTTTTTCTCTACCCATACACGTGACATCATTAATCATCTTTCAGTTTTGTCTACAGCGTTGAACTTCGTCCTTTCCCCTGCCCCAACTTTACGCCATTCATCTTTCATTTAATCCATGGGACGATTCTGTTTTCTATATATGGATTATTATGCACTTAGTGTGACTTATCGAAATTCACACTAGCTAAATCGCTACTGACAGGATCCTTAACGTGTATCAACAGTTTACAGAACTTACCCTGTGCCAACTTTATCTTAATGGTATAACTAAACTCGCAACCACTTTCAACACTTTCAACGTATCTCCAAGATAACAATAGCCTACTTTTATTCCAATGAAAAATATTAAGATAGCAACAAGTTAAATATGAACACGAGCTGAAGTAAAAAAATAAATAAATGATTGAATTTACATTTTCTCTCCAACCTCCAATTTAGGTTTTATAGAATTACATTCTATGACAGGCAATTATGAATCGTTAAATCACTTGTTCGACATTTAAAAGCAACTTTGAAATCAAAGAACAGTAAATTTCAATCGTCGATTTTTTTTATTCTTAATATTATTAAAGTATTCTCTCGTATCTGCTCTGAAAATGAGAACTTCCTAAAACTAAGAATATGAAATTGCGGCTGGCCAAACCAATTAGCTTGTAAAAGAATCCTTTCCATGCACAAATGTTTCAGGTATTATATTGTGAGTACTACTTTCTTTTTCTATCGAACACATTAAAAAGATCTGGTGATTAGTTTCTAATAAAAAGTTTTTAATGTCACATTCACTCCTCATACCAAGCAGAAACGGATGAGGCTTGTTAACTCATTTTTTTAAAACTTTTGAAGAGGAGTATTTTCGGTTTAAATTTTTAACTAGTGATATTAATTAGTAGCTACTACAGTACAACTGCAACTGTTTGCTTGTTTCCATGCATAATAGATAGCATCAATTAAACCAGTGAAGAATGATGGAGAGGGATCATTTATGACGTTTTATGTAAAGAACCTTTGACTCTTTGGGTCTAGTAATACAAAATGTTTGTGGATATTGCTTGTTCATCATCGGCATACTGGACGATGTCAAGAGAAGTGAATGGCGTAAATAAAAGGTGAATGATTTGAGGGAGGTAGTAAATGAAAAATAATTAAGGAAAGGAATGGAAACGAGAAGGAGAGAGACAGAGAAATGGAAACGAGAAGGAGAGAGAGACAGAGAAATGGAAACGAGAAGGAGAGAGAGACAGAGAAATGGAAACGAGAAGGAGAGAGAGACAGAGAAATGGAAACGAGAAGGAAAGAGAGACAGAGAAATGGAAACGAGAAGGAGAGAGAGACAGAGAAATGGAAAAGAGAAGGAGAGAGAGACAGAGAAATGGAAACGAGAAGGAGAGAGAGACAGAGAAATGGAAAGGAGAAGGAGAGAGAGAGAGAGAGAAATGGAAACGAGAAGGAGAGAGAGACAGAGAAATGGAAACGAGAAGGAGAGAGAGAGACAGAGAAATGGAAACGAGAAGGAGAGAGAGAGACAGAGAAATGGAAACGAGAAGGAGAGAGAGAGACAGAGAAATGGAAACGAGAAGGAGAGAGAGACAGAGAAATGGAAACGAGAAGGAGAGAGAGACAGAGAAATGGAAACGAGAAGGAGAGAGAGACAGAGAAATGGAAACGAGAAGGAGAGAGAGAGACAGAGAAATGGAAACGAGAAGGAGAGAGAGAGACAGAGAAATGGAAACGAGAAGGAGAGAGAGAGACAGAGAAATGGAAACGAGAAGGAGAGAGAGAGACAGAGAAATGGAAACGAGAAGGAGAGAGAGACAGAGAAATGGAAACGAGAAGGAGAGAGAGAGACAGAGAAATGGAAACGAGAAGGAGAGAGAGAGACAGAGAAATGGAAACGAGAAGGAGAGAGAGAGACAGAGAAATGGAAACGAGAAGGAGAGAGAGAGACAGAGAAATGGAAACGAGAAGGAGAGAGAGAGACAGAGAAATGGAAACGAGAAGGAGAGAGAGAGACAGAGAAATGGAAACGAGAAGGAGAGAGAGAGACAGAGAAATGGAAACGAGAAGGAGAGAGAGACAGAGAAATGGAAAAGAGAAGGAGAGAGAGACAGAGAAATGGAAAAGAGAAGGAGAGAGAGACAGAGAAATGGAAAAGAGAAGGAGAGAGAGACAGAGAAATGGAAACGAGAAGGAGAGAGAGACAGAGAAATGGAAACGAGAAGGAGAGAGAGACAGAGAAATGGAAACGAGAAGGAGAGAGAGACAGAGAAATGGAAACGAGAAGGAGAGAGAGACAGAGAAATGGAAAAGAGAAGGAGAGAGAGACAGAGAAATGGAAACGAGAAGGAGAGAGAGACAGAGAAATGGAAACGAGAAGGAGAGAGAGACAGAGAAATGGAAACGAGAAGGAGAGAGAGACAGAGAAATGGAAACGAGAAGGAGAGAGAGACAGAGAAATGGAAAAGAGAAGGAGAGAGAGACAGAGAAATGGAAACGAGAAGGAGAGAGAGACAGAGAAATGGAAACGAGAAGGAGAGAGAGACAGAGAAATGGAAACGAGAAGGAGAGAGAGAGAGAGAAATGGAAACGAGAAGGAGAGAGAGACAGAGAAATGGAAACGAGAAGGAGAGAGAGACAGAGAAATGGAAACGAGAAGGAGGGAGAGACAGAGAAATGGAAAGGAGAAGGAGAGAGAGACAGAGAAATGGAAACGAGAAGGAGAGAGAGACAGAGAAATGGAAACGAGAAGGAGAGAGAGACAGAGAAATGGAAACGAGAAGGAGAGAGAGAGACAGAGAAATGGAAACGAGAAGGAGAGAGAGAGACAGAGAAATGGAAACGAGAAGGAGAGAGAGAGACAGAGAAATGGAAACGAGAAGGAGAGAGAGAGACAGAGAAATGGAAACGAGAAGGAGAGAGAGAGACAGAGAAATGGAAACGAGAAGGAGAGAGAGAGACAGAGAAATGGAAACGAGAAGGAGAGAGAGAGACAGAGAAATGGAAACGAGAAGGAGAGAGAGAGACAGAGAAATGGAAACGAGAAGGAGAGAGAGAGACAGAGAAATGGAAACGAGAAGGAGAGAGAGAGACAGAGAAATGGAAACGAGAAGGAGAGAGAGAGACAGAGAAATGGAAACGAGAAGGAGAGAGAGAGACAGAGAAATGGAAACGAGAAGGAGAGAGAGAGAGACAGAGAAATGGAAACGAGGAGAGAGAGAGACAGAGAAATGGAAACGAGAAGGAGAGAGAGAGACAGAGAAATGGAAACGAGAAGGAGAGAGAGAGACAGAGAAATGGAAACGAGAAGGAGAGAGAGAGACAGAGAAATGGAAACGAGAAGGAGAGAGAGAGACAGAGAAATGGAAACGAGAAGGAGAGAGAGACAGAGAAATGGAAACGAGAAGGAGAGAGAGACAGAGAAATGGAAACGAGAAGGAGAGAGAGACAGAGAAATGGAAACGAGAAGGAGAGAGAGACAGAGAAATGGAAACGAGAAGGAGGGAGAGACAGAGAAATGGAAACGAGAAGGAGGGAGAGACAGAGAAATGGAAACGAGAAGGAGAGAGAGACAGAGAAATGGAAACGAGAAGGAGAGAGAGACAGAGAAATGGAAAGGAGAAGGAGAGAGAGACAGAGAAATGGAAACGAGAAGGAGAGAGAGACAGAGAAATGGAAACGAGAAGGAGAGAGAGACAGAGAAATGGAAACGAGAAGGAGAGAGAGAGACAGAGAAATGGAAACGAGAAGGAGAGAGAGAGACAGAGAAATGGAAACGAGAAGGAGAGAGAGAGACAGAGAAATGGAAACGAGAAGGAGAGAGAGACAGAGAAATGGAAACGAGAAGGAGAGAGAGAGACAGAGAAATGGAAACGAGAAGGAGAGAGAGAGACAGAGAAATGGAAACGAGAAGGAGAGAGAGAGACAGAGAAATGGAAACGAGAAGGAGAGAGAGAGAGACAGAGTAATGGAAACGAGAAGGAGAGAGAGAGACAGAGAAATGGAAACGAGAAGGAGAGAGAGAGACAGAGAAATGGAAACGAGAAGGAGAGAGAGAGACAGAGAAATGGAAACGAGAAGGAGAGAGAGAGACAGAGAAATGGAAACGAGAAGGAGAGAGAGAGACAGAGAAATGGAAACGAGAAGGAGAGAGAGAGACAGAGAAATGGAAACGAGAAGGAGAGAGAGAGACAGAGAAATGGAAACGAGAAGGAGAGAGAGAGACAGAGAAATGGAAACGAGAAGGAGAGAGAGAGACAGAGAAATGGAAACGAGAAGGAGAGAGAGAGACAGAGAAATGGAAACGAGAAGGAGAGAGAGAGACAGAGAAATGGAAACGAGAAGGAGAGAGAGAGACAGAGAAATGGAAACGAGAAGGAGAGAGAGAGAGACAGAGAAATGGAAACGAGAAGGAGAGAGAGAGAGACAGAGAAATGGAAACGAGAAGGAGAGAGAGAGAGACAGAGAAATGGAAACGAGAAGGAGAGAGAGAGAGACAGAGAAATGGAAACGAGAAGGAGAGAGAGAGAGACAGAGAAATGGAAACGAGAAGGAGAGAGAGAGAGACAGAGAAATGGAAACGAGAAGGAGAGAGAGAGACAGAGAAATGGAAACGAGAAGGAGAGAGAGAGACAGAGAAATGGAAACGAGAAGGAGAGAGAGAGACAGAGAAATGGAAACGAGAAGGAGAGAGAGAGACAGAGAAATGGAAACGAGAAGGAGAGAGAGAGACAGAGAAATGGAAACGAGAAGGAGAGAGAGAGACAGAGAAATGGAAACGAGAAGGAGAGAGAGAGACAGAGAAATGGAAACGAGAAGGAGAGAGACAGAGAAATGGAAACGAGAAGGAGAGAGACAGAAAAATGGAAACGAGAAGGAGAGAGACAGAAAAATGGAAACGAGAAGGAGCGAGACAGAGAAATGGAAACGAGAAGGAGAGAGACAGAGAAATGGAAACGAAAAGGAGAGAGACAGAGAAATGGAAACGAAAAGGAGAGAGACAGAGAAATGGAAACGAAAAGGAGAGAGACAGAGAAATGGAAACGAAAAGGAGAGAGACAGAGAAATGGAAACGAAAAGGAGAGAGACAGAGAAATGGAAACGAAAAGGAGATAGACAGAGAAATGGAAACGAAAAGGAGAGAGACAGAGAAATGGAAACGAAAAGGAGAGAGACAGAGAAATGGAAACGAAAAGGAGAGAGACAGAGAAATGGAAACGAAAAGGAGAGAGACAGAGAAATGGAAACGAAAAGGAGAGAGACAGAGAAATGGAAACGAAAAGGAGAGAGACAGAGAAATGGAAACGAAAAGGAGAGAGACAGAGAAATGGAAACGAAAAGGAGAGAGACAGAGAAATGGAAACGAAAAGGAGAGAGACAGAGAAATGGAAACGAAAAGGAGAGAGACAGAGAAATGGAAACGAAAAGGAGAGAGACAGAGAAATGGAAACGAAAAGGAGAGAGACAGAGAAATGGAAACGAAAAGGAGAGAGACAGAGAAATGGAAACGAAAAGGAGAGAGACAGAGAAATGGAAACGAAAAGGAGAGAGACAGAGAAATGGAAACGAAAAGGAGAGAGACAGAGAAATGGAAACGAAAAGGAGAGAGACAGAGAAATGGAAACGAAAAGGAGAGAGACAGAGAAATGGAAACGAAAAGGAGAGAGACAGAGAAATGGAAACGAAAAGGAGAGAGACAGAGAAATGGAAACGAAAAGGAGAGAGACAGAGAAATGGAAACGAAAAGGAGAGAGACAGAGAAATGGAAACGAAAAGGAGAGAGACAGAGAAATGGAAACGAAAAGGAGAGAGACAGAAAAATGGAAACGAAAAGGAGAGAGACAGAGAAATGGAAACGAAAAGGAGAGAGACAGAGAAATGGAAACGAAAAGGAGAGAGACAGAGAAATGGAAACGAAAAGGAGAGAGACAGAGAAATGGAAACGAAAAGGAGAGAGACAGAGAAATGGAAACGAAAAGGAGAGACAGAAATGGAAACGAAAAGGAGAGAGAGAAATGGAAACGAAAAGGAGAGAGAGAAATGTAAACGCAAAGGAGAGAGAGAAATGAAAACGAAAAGGAGAGAGAGAAATGAAAACGAAAAGTAGAGAGAGAAATGGAAACGAAAAGGAGAGAGAGAAATGGAAACGAAAAGGAGAGAGAGAAATGGAAACGAAAAGGAGAGAGATAAATGAAAACGAAAAGGAGAGAGAGAAATGAAAACGAAAAGGAGAGAGAGAAATGAAAACGAAAAGGAGAGAGAGAAATGAAAACGAAAAGGAGAGAGAGAAATGAAAACGAAAAGGAGAGAGAGAAATGAAAACGAAAAGGAGAGAGAGAAATGAAAACGAAAAGGAGAGAGAGAAATGAAAACGAAAAGGAGAGAGAGAAATGAAAACGAAAAGGAGAGAGAGAAATGAAAACACAAAGGAGAGAGAAATGAAAACGAAAAGGAGAGAGAAATGAAAACGAAAAGGAGAGAGAGAAATGGAAACGAAAAGGAGAGAGAGAAATGGAAACGAAAAGGAGAGAGAGAAATGGAAACGAAAAGGAGAGAGAGAAATGGAAACGAAAAGGAGAGAGGGAAATGAAAACGAAAAGGAGAGAGAGGGAAATGAAAACGAAAAGGAGAGAGAGAAATGAAAACGAAAAGGAGAGAGAGAAATGAAAACGAAAAGGAGAGAGAGAAATGAAAACGAAAAGGAGAGAGAGAAATGAAAACGAAAAGGAGAGAGAGAAATGAAAACGAAAAGGAGAGAGAGAAATGAAAACGAAAAGGAGAGAGAGAAATGAAAACGAAAAGGAGAGAGAGAAATGGAAACGAAAAGGAGAGAGAGGGAAATGAAAACGAAAAGGAGAGAGAGGGAAATGAAAACGAAAAGGAGAGAGAGGGAAATGAAAACGAAAAGGAGAGAGAGGGAAATGAAAACGAAAAGGAGAGAGAGGGAAATGAAAACGAAAAGGAGAGAGAGAAATGAAAACGAAAAGGAGAGAGAGAAATGGAAACGAAAAGGAGAGAGAGGGAAATGAAAACGAAAAGGAGAGAGAGGGAAATGAAAACGAAAAGGAGAGAGAGAAATGAAAACGAAAAGGAGAGAGAGAAATGAAAACGAAAAGGAGAGAGAGGGAAATGAAAACGAAAAGGAGAGAGAGGGAAATGAAAACGAAAGGGAGAGAGAGAAATGAAAACGAAAAGGAGAGAGAGAAATGGAAACGAAAAGGAGAGAGAGAAATGGAAACGAAAAGGAGAGAAAGAGAGAGAGGAGGAAACAAAGCTCTTATTGCAAAACTTCATGTAAATTTCCACTGAGAGCTTAAATTTTAATTTAATAAAAAAAACTTGCAGATATTCTTTTTTTCAAAAATATTCATCTGGGAAGAAGGAGTTAATCATCCATCAGTTCTAGAATTTTCTTTCTTGTGGAAAAAAATTACAAATTATGAGAGAAATAATAGTTAAAAAGCAAAAGAATCTATACAAAATAAAGAAAATGCCTTCCTGTCCACCTAATTGTCAGCTAGATATGCACACAAACTAGTAATAGAATTACAACCAAACTTTGCATGAAAACAGATTATGACAAACGGTATTTTTTACACCAGTTCTAATGTACTGAAATGACATTCTTTAATCAGCGATGATCCCCTCCCTCCCACCGAATTATTTAAAATTTGGGACCTCAAAAATCAGACTCCATGCCCTTAGAAAGATCAATACCCAGTTCGTATTCTGGCAAAGTTTTCATTATTCTCCTGTTCTACTGCAGAATTCACTGTAGATTGAATTCTGAAAAAAAAAGTTTCTAGAGAATATTAAATTCAGAGGTCGTGGCCAGTCAGATGATTTTTTATAAATGTTAACTATTTTTTTTTTTTTTTTTTTTTGCAGGGAGGTGTCGCCTAGTATATAGTATTCCTAAATGGTCACCCATCTGGTATTAACCACATTCAATGCTGCTTAATTTCAGTGATATGAAAACTTGTGTCAACGCGATTCTAATGTTACTTTTAATTGGTAATGCATGACTGCAAACAAAGAAATATTGATTAGAAAAATTAATAAAACAAAACGAGTCAGTTTTTTATGTGGTTCATTGTAGAAACTTGTAACTAATCAAAACACTTCGAATTAATGATTTTTTTTATCTAATCAGAAGATAAAATGATTAATTTAAAATAAAAATGTTTTAAATATATCATTCAGTTTTTCAATTCAATAAATTTATTAAAAAACAACAACAAAAAAAATCAAGTATGCTTCAGTTGTAATACAAGGAAAGGAGTGCAGAAATTTACACAGAAGAGGCCCAACACTGGCCCAGCACCCGTCCAATTTCACCTTGAAATTGCTGCATCGTCGGCATATTCATTACATCTACTTGAACGTTCAGAGATGCGAATCTAGAAAGCGGTCCTCTTCCTTTGGTTCAATGAAAATTGGCAACAAAATAATTTTTGATGATGCTCGTGCAGTTCTCGTTTTAGTGCAAGAATGGCCATTTAAAAGAAAGTAGCTCTAAATGAGATAGTTATACTTGCCTGTGGAAATTCCACGGTGACTTCTACATCAATTTGTATAATTTACTGTTAATCATAATATTCTTTTTGAAAATAATACACGTCGATTAGAGTAAACACTATTACGAAAAAAAATTACTCTTCTGCAAAAATAATCATCACTGTTAGCTTAATATTACTTAAATTAACTTATCTATTCAAAATTGCAGCAACTTAATTATTTTTTTTAAATAAATATTCTCGGTCTTCTTACCATAAAATGTATTACCATGGATGTAATTGTTTCATTATGAATTAATACCATTGGGAGAGATAAGATTCCATAACTGTTACATAAATATTCTTCAAAATCAATAAAAAGGATGTGAATTTATTTAAAATTGTATTGTTTAGTTCACAGGATAATATTTGATTTTGGAACAATTCATTTAAAAATGATAAAGTAGAATAGTTTATTTTAGTGACATTACATTCATCACCAATCCCCAGGCCTTTTGGCCAAGATCAAAGTGTAGTATCTGTTCTTCAGATGCTGCACTTCCATTTCTTGTTCTCTTTCAGTGAAGGAACAGTTCTTCACGACCGAGACAATTTTTTTATTTTTGTACCTTTTCTCCACGTTAAAAAACCGCCCTGGTGTCTAACTCTGTCCGGTAGGGAGTCATTGTAAATAGGTACATCTATCACCAATCGCCATCTTCGTTGATAGAACCCAATTTATTTTAATGTGTGTGAAATAAGATAACATATGTAAGAACATGGCCTACCTTGGAGTATGATTATATACATTGCTTTTTTGTTTTTATTAAGAATTGCTTGATAGGGAAGGGAGAAGCAATCTAATTTAACTGATTTTGATGTGACGTAAACAATGGTTAATTTATACAAATTGTTTTTAGTTTCTTAATCTTAATTTTGTTAAAGAAATGAAGAGCGCGCTTTTAACAATTACAGCGAATATTTAAAAAGGCGCTTCTACATATCGGAACGAAATTTTGTAGTCGATAAATAGAGTTTTCAGATTTAAAAAAAAACAATGTTTTCTACCTTTTTTTTTTTTTTTTTTGTCAATTCTAATAAATTACAATGTTAGCTTCCAAATTATGCAGTCAAAATTATCTGATATTACTAAATTATTTAAAAAAAAAAAAAAAAAAAAAGAATAACATTGTGTTAGTAGGTGAAAATTTTCGGCCATTTTGGTTATATAAAATAAATCGAAACGGAAAATTACCTCCCGTTTGAACTCTCCTGTATCTTACACAAGCAAATACGATCGTTTTCTTCAAATTCTATTTTCTATAATAAATAATTTTCTACGTCATCGATTTTCGTAATTTTTTTATATAATCATCTTAAAAATACGATGAATACGTAGATACCATTGTTCTCATGTGAAACTCAGTATTACGATTTCCGAAATTTCGTTCTGATAATGTAGAAGAGCTTTTAAAAATGCTTCACGTTGGATTATTCGAACTATTTTAATTTGGATTGTTATATTCATAACGTTTCAGCTGATGTAATTGCAAAAGAGTTTTTGACAATCTGCTCACAGCAGTTTTTGTTACAAGGTGTTCAATCCAAAAAAAAAAGTATCGCTCTATTCTAGGTATATTTAAATATTGCAGATTTTAAGAGATGAATAAAAAAAATCTATAAAAAAAATTTCAATAAAGTAAAATAATTGCACCAAGAAAGTTTTATTGCATCGTTCTTTTTCATTTATCGTGGAAGAATGTACATAGACTTGAGTTTCATAAAATATGGATTAGTTTTAGATGAAAAATATTTTGTGCAGTATGCAGTCTGTTTATTACATGTTGCTCATCTATCAATGGACTATAGCTGAGTTGATCAAAGTTTGCTTGCATGAGGTTTTTCTCCTACATATTTTAATCATACAAAATACATGTTAAATTATTCCTCGGTTTTACGATAGAGTTATACTCGAAAAACTTCTATTTTAATTGCTTAAATTAGCGATTTGTAACTAACTCACTAAGTGACCCATCTTTTACTAAGTTTCTGTCTATCATTATCCCACTCTCTGTAGGTGGTTTGAACCTTGCTCTTATACAGTATCTATCACTCCCGCTTCAGTTACTTGCACTCCTTGTTTATTAATAATCACAGGTAATAAAGAAAAAAATAAAAAGATTGAAATAGTCTATTAAAAACAAAAGGGAATATCACCAGAGTAGTAATAACATTTAACCTATAGCTGTAGAGAGAAAGAGGTGGAAAGTATGAGAGGAAGGAGAGAAGTACAGAGGGAAATAGAGCGAACAGAAAAATTGATTTGGGATTTTGTCCTTTTTTATATATAACTTTTCTTTTCTTAGAATGGCCCTCCTATGGGAATCTATGCCGCAGGCCTGCTTTCCAGCTGACTACATGGTAGTTTTCAAGTTCAATGTATACACGTTCTTTTTGAACAGTCCTTAAATAATCAAATTCTACCCAATTTCCACAACCCATCATTAACAATGTTGTATAACGGATCTCCTGTCACCGATTAACCCTTGTCCTTGAGTGGCCTTTAGGCTTTGATAAACTAACTTCATTGTAAAAAAAAAAAAAAAAAAAAGTTTACTGGTTTCGTAAACGTCTTCCTGACAGTCTAACCTGAACTCAATAATTGATCCAGCAGGTGACTTTTGTTCTAATTTTACTTATATGCTTGAATTAAAAAAAAAAAAAAAAAAATCATAATTAACCTTTTAGATTTCTTCAAAAACCAAAAATTTTATAAATAAAAAAATATAAACAAAATAAAAACGCTAGATGTAAAATAATAATCTCAACGAAGTCATTCTGTCTCAGTTAAAACACATTCAGTTTTGACCGACTAATAATTATAGCTGAACACGCTTTTCTGCAGGGGAAAAATGCTTAAAAACCTGACCTTTGCAAGTTCACTTTAATAGCCGGGAGCAGTTGAGACGAAATCTGAAATAACCTCAATGAAAAAAAGAACGAGAAAAAAAAAAAAAGAAAAAAAAAAGACAGCAAAATAATCAAACAAAATAATTTTCAGTTATCTTTATATGAAATAGTTATGTATGTGTTTAGGAAGGTCATAACCAATCTGTGCAAGAGAATTAAATTCACCATTATAGGAGCCCACAAACCAAACATTAACTCTTAACGTTCTATACTTCCCAAAGTCCGTGTTTACGAAAATGGTGTTTGTATTGTATTCCCACTAGTTCAGACAATGTATAAAATGATGACCCTTTATTTAAATCTCTTTTTAATTAAGTGTAAAAGTTACAAATGGAAGGGGAAATAACATTTACCAAGGCATATCAAAATTATATTCGGATACAAATACTTATTTCTGTACCTCATTGATTTCAGAATAGTTAAATATTTTTCCATGTGCATTATTTTAATGAAAAAAAATTTCTTCCAAAACGCCGGCTCTTGATAACAGAAATAATTTGTCCGGTGACAATATTATTTTTAGTGTAAATGACAATATCATTCTTTCCAGTTATATGTTGGGTTTCATATCGGCCCAAAAATAAAAAAATTTTTTCAACATATGGAATTCGTATTATTTGGACTACTGTTCTCATCTTGAGTGTTATTCATAGTCTGAATAATCTAAATACGAATTATCAATCCTCATCTCAAAACTTCCGAAATGATATTTAAATGAAAGGGAAATAACTCTTAGCTCATGTAAGACTTACATCCAGGTACTGATCTCATATTTATTTCAGCATCTCATTGTTTTTTATAATCGTTAGATAATTTTTTTTTTTTTTTTTAACATATTTCATTTTGACACCGAGGCTCTCAACCAGAGATTCGCAACTGGGGTCCACAAAGCTTTAAGCCCCTCCCCCTCCTCCAAGTTTGTTGTTCAAGATGTTCATTTACAACCGCTTACTTGGGATAGCCACCATTCCCTTTTCACCACAGACTCAGCCCACAAGTCAGTGGTGCTTCGACTGGTGTTAGCAATCATTACTACTGTGGGCAGATCCACTACATTTAGTTCCAACGTATTTTTTGTGCAAAATTTAATTGCTTGCAACATTATTAAAATGGTGCGGCTGAAAAAGTCAATTCATCCTGTAAGAAGCCGAACAAAAGAAACAATCTTCGTGCTCCGTTTGAAACAGATGTAGAATCATCAGACAAACACAATTTCCAGCTGTTTATATTCAATATTTTTCCCATCAGTGAACAACATTTGTACGAGGCAGCAGGAATGGATTCTTCAATATAGGCACATGAAAATAATGACATTGTTCATAAGGAATTTTCTTTCGAAATAAATCAAGTTTTCCGTCTTTCTGCATACATGCATAGATAATCGATAATTATATATTTTTATTATGCCTATAACAAAAAATATGTGGGTGTTAATAGATGGATGCAAGATAGACAAACACAATTATGCATACATACATAAAATATATACATGCACATACATCCATACATTTATGCACATACATCCATACATAGGTGTATACTTGTGTTAAATATTCAGATAGTCGAGTTAGTTAATAAATATATCAGTAGATAAGATATGGAACTTAAAAAAAAATTACAAACAAGAAAACGTTTGGGAATTCTTTAGATGAGGATTGATGATTTGTCTTGTATGGATTATTTGGACTACCTTTGGGTGTGTGATATGAGAATAGCATCCACGAGAACAGTAATTCAAAGGATGCACATAATACAAATAGTCAAAAGTGACTTGGAATCAAAAGCGAGAATCGAAATACAGATACAGGAATGAGGAAATGACATAAGGAATTCTGGTAAAATAAAGTATCTTTTCGTAGCGAAAGGATCAATTGAGAAGGGAATACGTGTTAATATGACATAATAAACTTTTAATATGACATAATAAACTTTTAATATGACATAATAAACTTTTAATATGACATAATAAACTTGTAACTTGAAACGCTTTACACAGAAGATTCTCTATCCAGTAATGAAACCGTTAACCAACTCTAAATTAATCAACTAACATGTAATGAAATGGCGTGCGACTCAATAAACCTCTTGTCCTCTAAACATAATGTTGAATTATTTAGCCTTCCTGAAAAACAACACAAAACAAAAAATGGTGTCCGCCTTTTGATTTTCAGCTCTTTGTGGTCTGCAAATGTCAACAGAGGCGAGACAGATTGCTCAGTCACGAAGGTGAAACAAAGTATGGTCTATTAATTGTTCGATTTCAACATGCTCAATTAGTCTAATATAATTAAATACTAAATGATTATACCATACTTAAGTAGCACATCCCATCTTTAAAAGATCTGATTGAACATGACAGATACAGTTGTCCTGCTAACATTTTAGCAGATTTCAAATCTAAAGCTATTAATAAATAAACACTCCTTAACTGAAAAAAAAATGTTCCATGCCCTAAAGCTGTTAGCGACCATTACATCACTCTTAGGTTGCAAGAAAAAAAAAAAAAACTTTAAAAAAAAATAAGAATTCATATTTCAAACCGGATGTCTAGTCATTTCTATGCCCAATTAAAACAATGGCTTCTTCCGACTTACTTCTTTCAGACAACAACTTTGTAGTAAAAAGAAAGTACATTCGAACAAAGAAAAGCATTCATTAAATAAATTATCTAATGAAAGCGAGAGAATAGGAAGTATTATTTGGTAGTTTATTTCTAAGATGAGGTTCCTAAAGAAAAATTGAATGTCATTCATGAATTTTGTACTCAGCTCTAAAAATTAAAAATTATTTGACCTAAATTGGATATTTTGTATTTTTTACCTCTTTGTTTTCAATTCTAAACTTTTGTTTTTGTCAAATCGTTTTTTTTCTTCCACTACATAGAGTTTTAACTTTTTATTCATTGTTATCATTATCATACTACAAGGCAGTGCCACAGAGACCATCCCAAATTAATACTGGGTTAGAATTAAGGAGATAAGTTTTGCTTCATTAGATGTTAACTCTTTGTACAGCAGCCATAAAACCACCATCATCTCGTATGTATGAAAAACTTGAAAGGAAACCGATTTTTGACTGAATGTGCAGAAAGAACCAAGAAAAAAAGTGGATTTGGTTTGGTTGTTTTGTTTTACAGCACATCAACACTTTCCGAATTATTTAATACAAAATCTTGTCATTTTAAAAGCTTTTATGCTTCAAGTTCTTTATATCTTTAAATATTTATTCATGGTGTTTGGTTTGGTTGTTTTATAGAGGAAAATGGTTTTTAACTTTGCAGAGCATGATTAAGTTTTGCAAGGAGGGGGGAAAACACAATAAATCAATGTTTGGTCAGGAAAACAGTATCGTCAGACAGCCGAAAAAATGGGTTTTGAGAAGAGGGGGCAATGGGACCTCTAGATCAAGGAGACTGGTTGACAAAAAGCATTGCTGTAATAGCGGCAACTGAACATGGGGAAGTTGACGAATCAACCGAACTGAAAAAAATAGATGATTAACAGAAGAAATTACCAGATTTGGAAAATGGCGTTTCATGACAATGACCAAGTTGTTAACACACCCGTGTGTGCCAGGTTCAAATCCAGTTAGTTCTGTAGTGTGATAGTTATTCTTCTTTAACGGTGTCGTTACATTTTAGTAATCGGCTCCAACACATTGTATCTAAGTCAGTCACAAGGAAACAAACAATAGAAATTCGATCCGGCTTTTTTTCCATTGAAATAAAACGCATTTATTTATGGTATTTCCGAAATAACGCATTACCTCGTTTTAATAGTCTTTTAGTTTATCTCGTCTGCCATGCAGTTAATAGAGAGGAGATAAATTATATATCTTCTCTTTAAACCCAACAAATCACATTTTATAAGATTGTGTTTTTTCATTTTGTTATATCATTGACAATCATATAGGAACCCAATTTAAAAAAAATCTATGCCCGTTTCTGTTACTAGTGAACTGCATGAGATGCTATTTATTAAAACACTTCTGACAATATATGGCTCACACTATACTTTCTATTTACTGGTCTATGGTGCATTGGCCATTACTTTGCATGATTTAAACAACTTCACATTAATTTTTTTTATTTTTAAGCAGGCTTTCCCAACCTTCGATTATAAGAAGGTAGTGTTTGCTTTTCTTATAGGAAAAAAAGGATCTCCAAAGGAGCATGAAACCAACTCACCGGAATCTTTTTAAACCGATTTAATGAAATTTAAAAAACATACTTAATTTATAGAAAACTAGCAAGAAGACCTGACGTTATGCTCATAACAATATGTTTAAAAAAAAATTTTTTTTTTTTTTTTTTTGCACTCGCTTTGCCTTCACATACAGTCAGAAGAAACTGAAATTTTGAAAAACTCTGAATTCGTGTCATATGCATTTAGTTTAAATTTCATTGGATTCTGATGAAAGGTAAGAGGGAGGGGGGTCTGCTCTTATAGCTCCCTTAAGTAATAGATTCGAGACAACTTCCCTCGTTTTCTTTGAGGAACTTTATATATAAATACACTTTTAGTTTGATATAGATTCTTTAATCTTTCTATAGGAACACACTTTCACAGAGAGAAAGATTAAAGAGATTTTCCAAATTTTAGCCAATTTTACATATTGAAAGACATTCTGTTGGGGATTAACTACCTCATAGTCCGTAATGTTAGCTGCAATGCAACATTATCTTTAGTATAGCCTAGGCTTAGAAAAGTGTCAATTTTGTAGAGTTAAGCTTTCAGTGCTTTTTTTTTTTTAACTGAAATTGTTAACCCGTTTAAGGTCGTGCAAATCTGCATGCATATATGTATACAAATGGATAAATCTCCATATGAGTGTGTATGCCCACATCAGTGTGTGTTCATGCAGGTGTAAATAACCTACTTCATCTAAATTTGCCAGGGGCCAAAAGAGTTCATAGCAATAAAAGCTAACCTAGTTCTGATAAGATATTTAGAAAAAACAAAAAAAAACCATTAAACTTTAAAATCCCTAAGCCACCACCCTCAAATGCATGTAAATTCTATAAAAACATCAGCACCCCTCGTCCTCATGTGCATGCATGCACTTCTCTAAAATAGTATATCTTTTCAGTTGATTAAAGTAACGGCTCAGAGGTCATGGAGATTGAAATCTTGACTTGTCCATGTAAGAGAAGTTTATATATATATATATAATATATATATATATATAGATATATATATATATATATATATATATATATATATATACTAGCATGGATGCCCCGCGTTGCCCGGGTGTTTGGAGGTGTATGCTAAACAAAAAACGAAAACGGTCAATTTTTTTAACTTTGACCCCTATTATGACCCCTTAACATTTGTTTTGGGCTCAAATCAAGTTATTAAGTTAGATCCATGTCCAAGGAACCTATATCTAAAATTTCAAATGTTTAGACCCAAAATTGTTGGAGGAGTTGGGTAGAGTTCTCAAAGGTCAAATCGTTGAACGTTGATCCCTTAACAGGCAAATTTCTGGCCGAAAACCGATCACATAGATTTCCCCAAATCTCAGTACCCTGTACATCAAATTTTGAGTCTGTAGACTAAAAATTGACAGAGTTATTGCGAAGGGAAATGTACACAGACACACAGACACGTTCACTTATATATATATATATATATATATATATATATATATATATATATATATATATATAGTGGCTGGGTTCGAATCTCCCGACCGGTAGTAATCGTGTCACCCTGCACTGATGTATCCCGAAGAACTTATCTCATCAGTGTATATAACTTTATATGTTGTGCGTGTATGCGTGTGTCATTTAATGGCAAGATGAAGATCAATTCTTTCATTTATTGCGTTTTTATTTCTTTAACGCTTAAAAATGGCTATAAAGCCCAATCTGGAATCTTTTTAACGAATCGGTAAAGGCTTAAACTGCAGCCGGTTTAGTTGATACCAACATCCAAAAGTGATCAATTGCGAAAGCTGAAGACACTTGTAGAGACAACATATAAAAATGGAAGAAAATCAATTCATTTTCAGTATATAAAACTAGAGAATGTAATGAGAGCAAAAAAGGGAGGGGGCTGCGTATTTCAGCAATCTTAGGAGAACAAAGAAAAAGGTTATTACAAAGGATGAATAAAAAGATCACAATATTAAACTAGAATGGACAACTTCAGACGAAAGTTGGTGCAAATTGAATTCATCACATAGGAAAGCATTATGCTCAAAAATAGAAAAGTCTATCAAAATGAGAAGAACGTGTAAGTCATCTTTAAACCTGGAGTTGATGTTTCTATCAACTTTCGTTGGGCAGGATAAAACAAGCCGCACGGAATAAGAGGGATAAAGGAACCATTTACTAAAACTTTGAAATTCTAATTTACTTTGAAATACGTTACACTAATACGATTTCCGCCAAACTTAAGTCTATTATACAGAATTACATAATGGACGGACAGTTTCTAAGAGGTTCTGCAGCCGAAGCGAAACAACAATTAGATATGTAATCTTTTTCCTTGCTACGTTTCTCTAAATCAGTGGGACCGTGTGGAAATTCCACGGTGTTTTCTACATCATGCGTTTAATTTACTCTTAATAATATTCTCTTATAAACAATAAAAGAGACGTGAGAATCAATACTTTTTTTTTACATGGAGGGGGTCATCACTTATCAAGGCCCAGGAGCTACTCGGAGATAAGGGTTATTGTGTGTACAGTAATCAATGGGATAGTATCGTAGTAATAATTAGTATTGGGGATTTGATAAGGTGTCATTACTTAAGGGGTCGGTTCATCAGAAATTTGTGTTGGACTTGAAGACATCCAAGTTGAATTCGGGAGGAGGGGACAGGCAAGCGCCAGAGAGTTCCACAGCCGTGCAGTTCTAAGAAAAAAAGCTTTGTTTATGGAATCTACGTTTTGATTTTTTTTTTTTTTTTTTGTAGCACATAAGATAAAACCGTAACAATTATCCACTAGTATGGCATCGAGCGGCCCCACCAGAGACTACTGTATGGTCCAGAATCCATTCACCAAATGGCAATACAGCAGCCCCAGTATTTTGCACCTGCTGATAGGACAGCCTCCTTAGTGGTTAATCCAAGATTCAGGTCCCTGGCAATTAACGTCAGCCCAGATGAAAACGTTTACCTCCAGCACCCTTACTAGTGACATGGCCGCAAGGATAGACATAGAGACAGAAAATTTCCAGCATCTCCGACTACTGTTCACAAAGTACTACCGACCTGGGGAGCAGCTTTTCCTTTACCCTTTGTCAGAAACATTACTCATTGGAAATGAGGACTGGGGGACAAAAAAAGGAGAAGCGAGAGTTACTGGAGCTGCAGATAACACATCCACTGTACTATCTACTCTCCATTTAAAAAAAAAGGTAAGAGGGACTTATAATTATCTACTTAGTATAAGTCCTTTGCCCCATTCCCAGTTTAGGATAGTACTTGAAGATAGTTTCCCTTCCCATATTAATCCGTGGAAGATTTTTTTTTCTTTGCTTTAGATACTTCGAGGTAGAAACTTCTGGCTTCACCTTATGATTAAGTTCCATTAATGGGAATTGTAAAGTCGGCTTATGTTTTTTGGATTGCCGAATGTTATTTAAGTACTGGTTTAGGGTAGTACCAAGCATAATTGACAAAAAAAGATTTAAAAACAAGAAAATTAGCAGAACAGGATAAGTAGAGTTAAGTTGTTTCGAGTTTTAAGTCAAAACTGCAATAAGAAAAAATAAAATAAAATATAAAATAAACATAAGCAAACATATATATATATATATATATATATATATACTTTTAAGAAAAGAATGTTCTTCTGTAAAAATAATTGTCATTGTCAGCAAAATATTCTTTCAATTTCATTTTTAAGCAATAGATATTCTCTTCTTAACGTAAAAATAATTATCAGTTAAATATTCGTCTAATTAATAATGTCGATTTTAGAAATGTATTTAAAATTGTAGTTTTTTTTTTTAGTCGACAAAATTGGATTTTGGAACAATTCATTATAAAATGGATAAAACTGAATTTGTTTATCATATAATCACATTTTGTAATGCATGTGAAACAGCAGCATATACTCGACATGCCACAATATGTTCCCGTGCAAAAAAATGTCCATTGCCAGGTTTGGGTTTTGGACTGTTATCCTCATCATTGTTACCGATTTTATACTCGATTACTTCGTCTGCTTTACATCAAGCCTTTTCAGTAATTTAATGCAGATACCCAATCCGTATATTAAACGATTCATTGTATATAATTAATCAAACACAAGTTGCTATTTTTAATGATAACAGATATAATAGAATTTGAACTCAACGTAGGCTAATGACGCACCTTTATTTATAACTAGCCTTATCTATCTGGTGTTGTTTCTGAGTCTTACTTGGGCGTCTTAGCCAGAAAGAAAAAGATATACAATTCTATATTCCCTAATGTTGGGTGGAATCAAATATTTTTGATTTCCAGAAATAAAAGTTTATTCTTTGCAGCTAGTAATGATTAAAGGGAGATAACTTGGATATAGTTCAAGGCAGATTATTCGTGATTATTCTGTCATTACGCACTTACTGAACTCCACTCATACTCCTGTGTTGCCCCCCCCCCATTTTTTACAAGAAAATATTTACATTTTTGGAAAGGCAATTAAAATCAAGAGTAATGCGTCAAATCCTATAATAATCTTTTTCTTTAATATCGAAATACAATATATATATATATATATATATATATATATATAAATAATCATTTTTAATACGTAAAGACACTAGTGTTTCATCCTTCCGGAACATTCAGTGCAGGGAGTTACGATTGCCACTAGTCAGGAGATTCGAACCCCACAGCGAAGCCATCTTCGTCTCCATTTGCAAGGAACATAACCAGAGGGCCACTATCAACCGCAACAATATTCAAGTGAATTTTAACAGCTGTTACATGCTGCCCTTTTTTTTCTTTTCTTTTACCGGACTTTTGTGAAGTTTAACAGAATTACGGTATCGTGTGACCATTACATTAATTGAATAAACATGTTGAAAACTATAGCATACTTAGCAACAAAAGCGCTAATTTAAAAAGTTACGTTTAAACATGAATTGCCATAAACAGACGATTTGTTTTCTGAGAATTTTATTTCATGGATACCTAGCTGTACTACTCGGTATTACAGTGAACCCATTTTAGCTTTTCATTTTAAAACCAATACAGAAAAAGTATAAAGCTTTAGTTGTAAGGATGACAACTGTTTATATTCTTTAATTAAAAATCCAAGTTATTACCCTCGTTGTGTTTGATTTTCCCATCATAATTGAAAAATGTTTCTATATTACCAGTTGTACAGGTGGTCATCGCATATAAAAATGTATCATTGTATTATAGTGCCAATAACATGGTACAGCAATAACAAATGAGAATTTGATAATCAAAAGTAAAATCAGATTTACCAGACTAAATGCATGCATGCATGTACGTAACTTTCGACAGAGGCAACGGGTTTTCACAAGATCAGTATCGTTGTGAAGCTCAACCCTTCAGACGACAAATATCGAAAAATTGCCTAAAAACATTAATTCCTTCACCCTCAGCCGGGTACTTTTCTACAAGGAGGGGTCGCTTTTTTCGCCAATATTTTCGAAAGTAATCCCCTCTTTTCGATTGACTAGCCTTAATTTAAACCTTTGCCACTTCCAGTTTGGCGATGGACGCTATGGCAAAGATGTCACCTTTTTTTAATTTTTTTTACGTTCTTTTCCTCCTTCGCGGTACAGGTTCGAGCCTGCCTGCCTACTACCACTTTTTTTATTTTTATTTTTGCTCAAAACACCTCCAAACACCAGCACAACGCCGGGCATCAGGCTAGTTTACAAATAAAAGCAAAAGTAATCGAAAGTATTTATTTGATTAAACAAGGCTGATAGCAATTAGTCACATGCTCTCGTGTAATGAATGAATGCGTGAATGTAGGATTGACATGAAATTCTTAAAGATAAACTAAAACGACCGAAAAATGGGCTGAAATGACTTAAATAAATAAAAAGTAAATGACTTACAATGACTTTAATGAACTTAAGGATGAATTGAATGGCCTTAAGAATGACTTGAATGCTTAAAAAATAACTAGAATCCTTCAAAAACTACTTGAATGATCTGGAGAATGACTTGAATGGCTTTGAGACTGATTGGTTGTAAAGTGGGTGATCATTTTACATTAAATTAATACAGAAAAGTGATCCCCACTTTATATCACAAAGTTACATACTACACTTTGATCTTGGCCAAAAGGCCAAGAAAAGCTAAAAAAGCTAAGAACAACATCTATCAACAACAGACTTTTGATCTTAACCAAAAAGGCCAAGCACAAAAGTGTTACAGACATCGACCGACCGACGGAGTGATTTACAGAGTCACTTGCACGCGACAAAAAACAAAACAAAAAAAACATTGGGTAAATGTGTATAATAATACATGTTACGAATTCAAAATCAGTTTTTCCTAGTTACCTAATTTTTTATGGTTGATAAAGTTACATTTGAACGTTAATTGCCGGGAATATACGATATTTCCTGACAATTTGATTATACAGTGGATTAACTGTCCCTACTCAGCGTCTACCGAAATGCAGTAAACCATTTTAGTTTTTAATTTTTATTTATGTATGCATTTTTTAACTAAAGGTTTTACATTTCTCAATTTGAAAGAAGTTATCTGACTTGCTGATTTTTATTTTTAAGTCATCATTTAAAAACCGTATTTGATTTCCAAAAATCGATGTTTTATAAAACAACAAAATAAATCAAACTGCTTTATTCACAACCTTTGCAATTGTAAAGATATCTGCTAAAATATTTAAGACCAGATTTTAATAACAATAAACAATCATAGTAATTTTTTAAATCATAGCTAAGTATCTATAATAATAGTCGACCCTCCTTTAAGACAGAATTACCTGATCAAATAATTAATTCAATATGTAGTATCTGTTCTGTCCGAAGATAATACAATAATATCATGGAGTTTGCATTCATACGGGATATCCAAAGAATGGAAATATGCAACAAACTCCTTCAAGAGTTTTGGAGATAGACTCTCCATCACCAGATATAATCTGAAACTACATTAATTAGAATATTTAGAGGAGTATGTTTCTGTTTGAACTAGTGAGTGGACGATTAATCAGGAATCTGGGAAATCGAAATTTAAGGGGTATTGGAATCTGAAAACTGTGCCCATTTTCCAATGCCAAATACGATTTTTTTTTTTTTTTAACTTAATGTTTTATTGCTGGTACCAGTGATAAAATTATATTTTTTTTTATTAAATTAAAATCTATAGACCCTCCCCACGTACTCACCTACAATTGTTATTGTATTGTCTTTAACTCGGTACAACGATAAAAATATGACATTTTAAGACTGAAATATATATATATATATATATAGTATAGAAATTGATGAAAACGGGTATATTATAAGCAAGTCAATGTGTTTGGTTGTCAATTCATGATCTGTAACCTTTAATAGATTGACCTTGTTCTGTAATCAAACAGGTTTACCTCTAAATACTTTGATCTAGAAAATCTTGTTTATTTTCAGGCTATTATATCTATTTTTACTTTTAATTTATTTCCACCCTCCATCAGGTAAGGAAACATGTTGCAAGTAGAGCAATGCCTTTAAAGGTGGGCAAATAGTACTGCTGAAATATTTTCTTTACGTAATTTTAACATTTATATACTTAACATAAAGTTACCTTGTCAGATTTTCAAAGTTGGACCCAACTAGTATTTAGTCTGTCAAATCTGATTTTACTTTTGATTATCAAATTCTCATTTGTTATTGCTATACCATGTTATTGGCACTATAATACAATAATACATTTTTATATGCGATGACCACCTGTACAACTGGTAATATGGAAAATCTAGAGTTAATCGAGTTCTAAGTTATTTTTTCGGTGTGTGTGTGTGTGTGTGTGTGTGTGTGTGTGTGTGTGTGTGAGAGAGGGTGGGATAACGATAAGATAAAACAAGATGTCTACGTACGCATTTTCGAGTGCGTCTCTCTCTGTATTTATTGGCTTCCCCACTAAAACCAAAATGTGACACAAGGTCGTTTTTAATTAACCAACTCCCCCAAAAGGGACGCTCTCGAAGTATGCAAAAAATAAAAATTGCCTTGGTATAGAAGGGTTTCCCCCTCCAGTGACTAAAAACAAATTGACTTGAGCGCAGCGTCAGAGCAGACACAACACCCCGGCCTAAACCATTCGATGAATGTTAATAGCCAGAGGTGCCAAATCAGTATATAGGCCAATAGAAGAAAATGGCTACGCATTGTCAGTCTTCTGTGCAAAGAGTTAAAGGCGGGAGGGATATTAATGGAGGGCAAAATATGACTTTTTTATTATTAAAACCTGGTGTTAAATATTTTAGCATATATCTTTACGTCCATATCCATATTCATATAATCTTTACAACTGCAAAACTTGTGATTAAATCAATTTTATTTATTTTGTTTTACAAAACGTCAATTTTAATCATAGATTTTTGGAAATCAAACAATTCATTTATTTACTTTTCATTTTTAATTTACTAAAATAACAATATTAATAGATAAAAAGAAAATTAACAAATCGAAATAAATTTTTTAAAAGATTACATTTTTTCCTTATTTTAAGTAAAATTCAAAACTAGAAATCTTTCAGATACGTTAGTACTGACAACTGACTTATTACAATAGATCCATACATAAATTCCTCGTGGATTAACAGTGGCATCAGTGCTAGACACGTCAGCCATTCCTTCCCACTTTTGCCCAAAACGATCAGCCAAGCTCAGTCGTTCAAGAACGTGCTACAGTCTTTTTTGTGCGCATTTTTTAAACTATTTTTTTTTTTCTTTTGGCATTATTTGATTCTTGACTCACGAGTTGCATAGAAATTCAATATTTTATCTCCGCTTCTTTACATGAAGAAACTGTCATCTTTCCAATACGATGTATTAAACAGTTGACATATCGCCAGATTTTATCCCCCACCCCTACATCTTTCGCCCTGTAGCGTTCAATAGATTGGCTCCTATGTGCATGAAACGTGGAGGCCCAGAAATTACAATTTATTATTTCCCATTGAACGGAACCGAAAGTAAATGGCAACTGAATAAAGAGAATATGTAGAGTAAGTTTGATGAATGGTTTAGTTGTTTATTTTTGTTTGTTTTTTCGGTTATTTTATGCTGAATATAATTTTTTTTGGGGGGGGGGGGTTATGATTCAATTTTTTTTTTTTATATCTCTCCAAATAATTTATTCATGGTGTTTTAGTTTGGTTGTTTTGCAGAGAAAAATTGTTTTTCTTTTTTTTTTACTTTGCAGAACATGATTGAGTTTTGTAAAGGGAAATGAAAAAAAAAACAATAACATCAATGTTTGGTGCATTTAAGTCAAGAAGCCGATATCTTCAGACAGCCTGCACCGGGTTGGTAAGTGGACATCGAATTGCATTGCCGCTTCTTGGAAGCCACGTTGAGGACAACAGAAATGGTAAGTGTCCCCGGTAAGAATACAAAATACTAAGAAAAAAAAATTATATCAAAGAAATTCTATACCATTATAAGCTTTTACCACGCAAGTTTTTTTAACCAGTAGAAAAGTTTTACAAATTGTTTTCATGCATTAAAACTAGCCAAGTTTGGTATAAAAAAAAAAATCCAGAACTTATCTAGTTTACAATCTGGTAACTTCATGTCGGCATCTCCTGACAGGTTACATAAGTAATCAGAAAACGTTGAAGCGATTATTCAATCAGCTGTCAGAAGACAAGTTGAAATGGAAGTATGAAATTCATTAAATCAAGAAACATTTTTTAAACCAAAAGTAGCTCTCAACACGCTATGTCAACGTAAAATTCTCCCTTTTCCTATGTTAAGAATGGTTTGCTATTTAAAAGATCATTCTAAATGGGGAGAGAACACACCGTTTTGGATTAATCATCTGGCAGTCTTCGCATCGGCTTTTTCCAGCTGTTACGCAACTTGTTGGAAGATACCGACGCAAAGTTCCAGAAATTGGGTTGTACACTAAATAAGTCTCAGAATTTCATAGTAAAAGGTTCAATATAAATTATGTTCTTGTTTGTTTCTTTCTCGATTACGAGTTCGCGAGTGTTAACTATTCTGTATTTTTACCAGTTTCTATATTGGCCTCTTATGATTTTTAATTAAATTTTCACTGAATTGACGCCTTTGCCACCGAATGTTTTATCACTATGCCGCACTCAGCGTCATTTTTTTTAAAACAAAGTCTACCATTTTTATTTATTTATTTATCAAAGCCAAAAGCCACTAGAGGATAGGGATTAATGAGATTGGTTAGTTGAACGATGATAAATATTATGAGAGGACCGAAAATGAATGGAATGGAGAAAATGTAAAAACTTATAAGGACGGTTTACAACAAATATTCCCTGACATTGGATTCGAAGATGATCACGTTGTAGTCTGTATGGTTTAACATAAAATAGCCACCTCATTCATGAACATAAGAACCTCTTGAGAAAAGCGAATATACTCACGCCTGGCCGTCTAGACAGATATATTAACATGATACTCAATGAATATGTAACAGTGTTTTGGCGGGTTGAGTGCCTATCGACTATCCCAATAAAAACGTTAGAAGACTGGATGACTAATGCACAACACAAGATGCATATCTATTTTATCATATAATGGTATTTACTTCCACGACGTCAACACGACAGGTTTTGTGAGATGAGTTTGTTTAACGACATAATCAACCGTTGTTGATCATTTAATGTCAAATATTTTGTTTTATATATTTCATGTATCCACACACAAAAAAAACTTCATAAGATATATTTTATGCATCGATCTTTAGCATTTACTTAACAGTGCTCAATATGTGAGTAGAGAAAGGTAGTAAGTTATGAAAATATACATGACAATTAAGATACACAAAAATTTTTGCGCTTCATCCTTGTGAGAACTCGGGTTTATATATATTTTACTAATATGTCACCGCATATCAAGGCCCAAACACTACTAGAGGATAAAGTTAAGATTGTTGATTGGTGATGAACAACTTAAGAGGATTAGAAACGATATAAGAAATGGTCAGATTTTTATCATTTAAATAAATGGCTCAATTAGAATTTGTTAATATTGGACTTAATTTGTTAATATTGGACTTATGTGTTGTAGTCAGCTGGAAAGCAACTCTATGATATTGAATTTCACCAATCGCAAGAAATTTTGTTCATGGAAGTTCTGTTCAGTTTTAAGCATACAAATTATAAAGGAAAATTCTTTGCAGTGGTCATAATTAGATGAGTTTTTGCTGTAAATGTTTTACAGGGTGGAACCATTGATTGGAGTTCAGTCGAGCACCTATCATGAAAATAATGACAAAGAAAAACCAGCAACGTCTCTTCTGCAAAAAAAGGTGTAGGGAATAAAATGAGTGTTCAAAACTGATCTCCAATGAGACAACAAAAGTACCGAGTACAAATATATACAAAGAATACGTTTATTTATGATCAATGTAAGAATAGCATGAGAGCATGTATGCAGGTGTGCACGTATGAGCATGTATAAACTTGAGATGTTTGTCATGCGTAAAGTTCTGATAAGTTGGTTAATATTGTTGTAGGCATTTCGTCCGATTGTTCATGACAGACATTAATGATGTTTATGACGAAATTAAGTCATCTTACCTCAATGCGTGCAGGTGAACGTTTGCTTTTTGATTGTATGTTCATGGAGCGATGTGATATCACACCCGCTCATGTGATGTTGAGGCGAAAAGGAGGGGGAAAAAAAGGAAAGAAATAGAAGTGGATAGATAGAAAGGTAAAAGGTCAAAGGAAATGACCTAGATGTCATGCCAAATATCAAGTTGACATTGCTTTTTGTGTTCTACACTCACGCGGCTTATTTTGTGTCCATGCTACAGGCGAAACACTGTTATAGCAGTTGTTTCACTAGAAAAGAACTGTAGGGGAAAAAAAAAAAGATTATCCCCCCCCCCTCATAACACACACCAAGTTGATTTTGTACCCTATCAAGGCAGGAAAGAGTAGTCCAAGCGGTATCTCCAGATATGACAGAAATCCAGAAAAAAAATTATCTGACAAAGTAGAGAAGCAGACAAACAGTCGCTTACCTCAAGACGTTCTAGACTAGTAGCATCAATACACCAAGTTCTGCGGCTCTTCAAACATGAGCATAGAATGATTGACACAGTTGGTCAGAACAAATGCAGCACGTATCCTCTACACCCCCTAACTTACCCCTGTGGCCGTGACGTATATTGTCATAACGATGTCTCAAACGGAGGTTCGACATGGGAATACGTGCCCTAGGCTATGATAGTGTCACCCTAGAACATATTTGAGAAAAATTATCAAGATATATCTAAAAACAGTCATTATTATACATGCACAAATTCAAACTTAATAAATATATCTGTTTTATAAGTTTTATTTAATTTTAAATAGTTTTTTTTTAATCCAGTTATAAAAACCTTAACAGTTTTCTACTTGCACTCCATTTAAAATATAAAAGCTTAAATTTTATATTTTTATTTTTATCTAAAAACGAAAAAGGATTTCTACAGACAATAAAAGAAATTCCAATAAATAAATTATTTACATTGAAAAAAAATGAAAAGAAAATGTTATATTTTAAAATCATGAGATAAAAAAGAAAAAAACAAATGGAAATCTGGAGCAAAACCGATTTAATCCTCAAACATTTTTTTTTTCTTCATATTGAAATAAACTATGTTAAGTGGATCGAATAAATGTTCAAGGGCAGCCAATACTGAAGGGGTGAACATTACATCAACAAGGAAAGAAAAAGATTGAAAAAATAAAAAATAAAATCCGAGATGCTAATGCTTTACTTAAAAAAAAAACAAAAAAAAAAAAAAACACCAGCATTCATTGAAATTTTCTTGGAAAAAATATATAAATTCTTATTTAAATAAACTGTTTTATATGTAATCAAATATCGATATTTTTAGACATCGACTCTACTGCATCTGTTAAAGGAATAATTTTATCATAGCGAATTTTGAAATAGGGGAAATTTTATGGAAATTAAGTTTAATATGCATGTAAAGTAAACTTATTTTTTATATTGTTACAATTAAAATCAACTCTATATCATCCTTCTGACAACATTTCAAGAGAACATACAAGGTTATCTTGTCGGAGTAAAAAAAAATTCAAGTAGAAATAGCACGTAATCTGCTAAATCAAACAAGCCAGTTTTTATTTGTTAGCGTGTTATTGGAAATATATAGTTGACAGCATGTAAAACAGACATTAAACCGAATACAATGATGACTACAATCTTTTTTTCTAAAATTATAGACTAACCTGAAGATGCATTTAATAAGCACTTCGGTTTGTTAATCCATACATGTGTCGACACAATGGAACAACCGCATCTTAGCTGGAAGTTCTGTAATCAATTATGTGGCGAATTTCAGGGAAGAGTATGCAATTTATTCATTCAAATATATTTGGTGCAAATTCGGTTATAGTCAAGATTGTCTACTCTTTTTGACTTCCGGTTTCTGCTCATAGAACAAGATGACGAAGAAGAGAAAGATATGGTCCCTTCTGATTACTGATTACCTTCTACTCAGATAACATGAAAGGCCCCCCCCTACTTTTCCACCATGTTAAGAAAGAATTTATAGTCCACTTGGTCATGTCTAATTATCCAGCTAAATAGACAGCAGAAACTGGATTCATCGGACTACTGTCTTCGTCTTGAGGGTGATTTTCACGTTTCAGTCGATGTAATCTCCATAAGGACCAGTGGCGCAGTGGTTAGAGTATTTGGAAAAATCAATTGTAAAAAGTAATATTCTTCTGAAGGTTCAATCTTCAGTGTGGGCGACCGAAAAATACAATTGCGAATTACTTAGAACCTCTATCCAGTCATGGCTGACAGAACAAGAGCACGCAACCCCCGTGAAGTAAATAAAGGGTTCCGCTCGAAATTCCATCCAAATTCACGAGTTCGACAAGATACACCTGAAGAAGGTCGGAGGTTACATAGACCGAAAAGTTGTGAAAATCACACTCAAGATAAGGACAGTAGTCCTATGAATCTAAATAATACAAATAACCAATTCTCAACTCAAAAATTTAGAAACGTCATAGCAAACAATTTTGACTATAAACCTGGATTACAAATTTGGGTTAAACCAGATTAAAACGTGCACTTCATTTTCCACATTAACAACAGTGTTATTTTAAGATATTCATGGGTAAGTAGATAATGATCTACAATAGTTAGCAGGTGATTGGAGAGATAACTGAATGTCATTTCATAATTCAGTTTATTTTGTAGACAAGGAAACAAAGATCTGAATGATTATAGAAGAGTGTAAAAAAAAAGGGGGAGGGTCAACCCGAAGTGTTCGTGTGCATGGAAGAGTGGTAAACTAACACCAACTAAGGAAAATTCGAGACAAAATGTTTTTACATTTATTTTAGAAATAAATTTGATAACTAGAAAAAAACGGTGTAAGTCCATAATTTCCCCCCTCCCATGCAATAAAAGAAGCAACAAAAAATAAAGAAAAATATTTATGGCGTACGTACACGTGAACGAACGAAAATGTTGAACACCAAAAATCATGTAAATCGATCAAGTAGCTGCATTTTTTAAAAAAGAAAATCCAATTTTATGGCTAATCGACGATTTCTCGACACCATTTTGCAAAACAAAGGAGATAATTCGAAATGAATCAAATTTTTGTGAGGTTATAGAAAACCGTTCTTAATATGGGTGGAGGTTATGAATTCCCCATTATTTGCTTAAAAATGAGTTTCTTCATAAAAGTAAAACTACTTCCTCAATTTACGTACTTTTTTATGCATAATATTTTCTTTCCGTCACAGGTAAGTATATCATAAAACTTATGTCTTTATTTTTGTTTTCATACAGGGAGGATTATGACTAGCACCAAAAACACATTGCTGACCATTAGCTAGGATTGATTAGGTGCAGCCACACACCTCTATAATCGGCATGTAATATTATATCATCAAGTCGTTGGCAAATATTTAGTATAGTACTCGCGCACAGGATTATCCCATTCTGCGAGATGGACCCGTCTAAAAATAATAATTTAATATGGCTTTATAAAGGACTAATTTAATACTGTTTTATGAAGGACTAGAAAAACAGACTCGTTGGCTCACTCATTGAGCTCTAGATTTTTTTTTTTTTTAATCAGGAAAAAGTGTTTGCAAAGCCAGCTATTCAATGCTAGATGTCTTTGTCAGCTCAATATTGCTTCAAAGGTTTCTACTTAAAATACTTGAAAGAACACTTTTAAATAATAAATATTTTAAATATGAAACAAACACTTGCATTTATTCATAAAGACAGATAAACACTAACTTATTGACAATTTTGATACCAATTTATCTTAATTCTTACACCTACACTTGTGCCCGATATTATTCATACCCCTCGGATCTTTGAGATTTCTATAAGAATATTGCTCAAACCAGAAGGTAGACAATATTAAAGGGATTTCAAACAATAAATCAAGCATAAGCGTTTAATTTAAACTCAACAAATAAATAAATTATGCAAGTTTGAAACATTATACAAAGAAAAACAATAATGGCACTAGTTCAAAATTATTCATACCTCTCTTACTAATAGTCAATAGCATGCCCTTTATTCTTAATAACTGCCTGTAACCGTTTGGGATATTTATCAACAAGGTTTTTACAAGCATCAACACTGATTTTTGACCATTCTTCAATGCAGTAGTTCTCCAAATCCCTCAAATTTCTAGGTTTCCGCTTTTTAACCTCAGTTTTCAATATGTGCCAGAGGTTTTCGATAGGGTTCAGGTCGGGACTCTGGCTAGGCCATTTCAAAACATTAATTTGATTATCCTCAAACCATTTCTTGACTATTTTGGCAGTATGTTTTGGATCATTATCCTGTTGAAGGACCCAGTTTGGTCCTAAATGGAGCTTCTCCGCATCCTGTCTAATGTTTTTCTTGAGTATCTCCAAATATTGCTCCTTCTTCATGGTTCCATCTATCTTGACCAAACTACCTGGACCACTAGCCGAAAAGGAGCCCCAAAACATTAGGCTACCACCACCATGTTTCACCGTGGGTATGGTGTTCTTTGGGTTGTAAGCTTCTCCTTTCTTCCTTCAAACGTAAGAAGCATCCATATGGCCAAACAATTCAATTTTTGTTTCGTCAGTCCACAAAATACTTGAGAAAACGGACTCTGGAGAATTCACATGGGTCCTAGCAAACTTTAGACGTGCTGCAAGGTGTTTTCCGGTGTGCAATGGAGTCCTTCTTGGTCTTCTTCCTTTCAGACCATTTTCATGCAGAGTCCTTTGCAATGTTTGCCTTGATATTTTTATGCCAGAAGACTCCAGATTTTCTAAAATGTCCTTATTAGTGGTGGTTGGATTTGCATTAACACTTCTTACAATATTCCTGGTGGCTCTAGCAGACAGTTTCCTTTTTCTTCCTCTACCAATCAAGTTGTTTGTTGTGTGGTGGCTCTGGAATTTTTTGATGATGCTCTGTACTGTTGCTGTAGGGACCTCAAATTTCTTGAAAATTGACTTGTAACCTAAACCATCATTATGTGAATTCACAATTTTAGGCCTAAGATCATTACTAAGCTCTTTTTTCTTCCCCATTCTAATAATTTTTATTCTTTTATTGGTTTTCAGTTGATATCATTTTAATTTCTGAAAAATGCAAAAAACGAAATGAAATTAATCAAAGGTTGTATAAAAGCATTCAAAATAAGAATCAAACAGAAAACAAACAGTCAGAAACTCGATTAATACTGAAAAAATAAGGGGGTATGATTATTTTTGAACATTGCAGATTTTATAAATAGCTGTATATTTCTTTTATTACAAGTATCCCGAGATTTTAAAATGACGAAAATGATCAGAAGAGGTTTATTAAGAATATGTATCAATATGGACGTAAACAATAAATTCTTACAAAAGTTACACCTAATAAACTCAATTTTCAAGGGGGGTATGAATAATATCGGGCACAACTGTAGTTCTTCGATTTCATTTGAAAATTTATAAACTTTATAAACTAACATCTTGCATGATTAAAAATAAATCTCATTAGATAATATATAAGTAAAGAGCCTTTTTTAAAACCATGAGTACAGACACTATGTGAATTAGATGACACGACTAAAAAAATCATTCTTTCTCTAAATTCATTAAGAAATATTAGTGTGGTTGAATCAACACATGGTGAGAAGGGACAAAAATACATAGAAAACAATGAGATGATAGACTTGTTCAGTTAATTGCAAATTATGTCTAATTAAACCAGAATTCTTTTTCCACCATACTCAATCCCAACACTAAAGTATATTTTAGCAGGTATTTGGTATGGTTAAAATATAGAGGAAAACAAACATTACAGCTTTTTTTCTTTTTTTTTTTTAGGGGTTCTTGGCAGAATTTGATTAATTCTTCAGAAAATTAAACAGCTACTATTATCACAATAAAATTTTTACATTCGTATGCTTAATGTGATCTGCCCCACCTCTTTTTTTTTTTTTTTTTCAACATTTCTTCTCGACTTTCAGAGTGTTAACTGCGTCAGACATTTCCAACCTGATCTGTAAATCGCAATCATAAATAATTGGAAATACTTGTCTCAATATAAGTCTTGTCTTAAAGAAGCACCAAAGATAGTTATTTGTTTGATTAAATTGACAGTCACATATTTTTCTGATTCGCTTTCACTTGTCACATATTCAGTAAACAAAATCTAAACTTAATTTTGCAAAAAATTTCATGGGTTGGATTACTTATGGAAGAAAGTTAACATTTTTATACGATTCCATCTCATAGAGTTGGATAATCCTGTGCCTGAGTATTATACTAAGTATTTCCAGACCACCACTAACATATTAATTAACTACTTAAAATAAGTTCTCATGTCACTTCTGAAAATGTAGAGATTGTTTCTCCTCTCTCATATAGGTAAATATGCATATTTTGGATCTGAGTGGGATAATCCTGTACACAGGTACAATACTAGGTATTTCTAGACCACCACTTTCTTAAAAGACAAAAACAAACGTGTTAATTAACAATTTAGAATAAGTTTTCATGTCACTTCCAAAAATTTAGAGATAGTTTCCCTTCTCTCATATATGTAAATATGTATAATTTTATGAGAATACTAGAAGGCTACCTAGTGTTGTCCGGTTGTAAAATATGCATAAACATTATATTTTAATTTATACAGAAATTGAGGTGTGTGCATGTGAGTATAATGTTTTTTTCTAAACTTCTTGTAAATTAAAAAAAAAAAAATACTTGAGCTGAGATCGAAACCCAAACCTAGACAATGAGTCAAGTATAATAACCATTAGACCAGCTTGAAACGGCTTTTACAAAGTGTTTCCAAACCTACTTATTCTTAACAAAGAGGCTGCCAGGTTGCACGGCCATGCACGTGCAGTCATGAAACAGTTGACAAACAGATAAAAATCTGATGACTCAAATACCAATTTTTCAATTTTGACCCTTAACAACCCTTTTTTCTGGATGAAAACCAATTAAAAAATATTCCATATCTCCGAATACCCTATATACCAAATTTCAAGTCTGTAGATAAAAAATTCATTGAGTATATAGGTTGAGAAGTGTCCTCACACACATTCTCAGTTTTATAGATATATGGATTTTCACATACTTTTTCTTAGAACATTCGATACTTTGGAAAAGAAAAACGTTCGAGTTACCTTTAGAAACTTATTTTAACATGCATTCTCCGAGACAAGAACTTTATCTAAACTTAAAAGCTCTAGAATAGTGTACAGGTCACAAAGTACATGGAGAGGAACATGTCAACCCACTTCTAGTTACAAATCTTTTTTGTTTCTTAACTACTTTAAAGAACATAGCGATATTTAGAGCTGACCTTTTAATTCAAAAAAATATTCATGGCAAAATCATCATCATATTCGATTTAACATTGTTTTACATGCTGGCATGTGTTGAACAGCTATTAGAAATTAACTTTCAAACAAACCTATCTCTTCCCAGGTCTTTATCCCTCTTTATCTCAAATCCATCCTTATCACTTACAAGGTATTAAACTAAGAACAATTCAGCTAAATACCGGGGATTTTTATTTTTGCCCCAAAAGCAACAGAGTCTAGACCATTCTTGTAATGAACTTTTCCTCTGTTGATTGCGATATATACTGGCTGGTCCTGTGCTGTTATAAGAGGTCTACCCACCCAGGTTTGCCGTTTTTCTTTGAGAAGGGATTAGTTTATTGCTAACTAGCAGGGGGGGGGGGCTGACGTTCCTCGGGATTGAATGATGATTGACGAAGGTTTCACACTCCCATACTTTTATCATTATCAAATTATCGGTGAAATTGCACATTTTTCAAATTGATTGATTTCCTGCTCTAATTTGGGATTCATCACAATGCACCAGGAGAAAGCTCACATGCCTCTTGCAGTTACTTGGTTCACAATACATTGTAGTCTACATTACACTGTAAAGAATCTGTCAATTTTATAAAATTATTTTTTTTATATATAATGGCTTGAATTAAAGTTTAAAATGCAAAAGTCAAGTACCATACTTCAATTGTGCTCTAAACAGAAACATTCATTTCAAACACGCCCCTGTCATAAAGAACCTAGTGCAGATTTTATATACCAAGCCTTTCGGCTTGTGTGATAATAAAACTTCTCAAAATACCCTTGTGATGTTAGTCTGTATAAGGTGTTAACTTTGGTCAAAATCGCCTGTTCTTTTTTCATTGGATTATTTCGATTATCGATACTTATCAAAAATATTCTGATACAAAACCTAAGAACACTGCCAGGCACATAAAGTACCTTTGTGTGAGATTTCATAAAAATCGGTCCAGACATTTTCGAGTCCATAGGGAACGAACTCAAACAAAGTTCCTTTTATATAATAGTAGAAATTACTTGAGGCGCCCTTATTGGGGAATGCTGACAGGGCTGCACAGGTAATTTGTGGGCTCGTCGAGCATCCTGTCTTTTTAATTTCACTTTCCTAACCCTTGTATCTAATCTGTCAGTGGCAGAGAGATAGGTACAAGGTTGAACGATAAAAGTGACACCCTAAAGAAAACACCATTACAGCTTTATTTTAAAACTTTTATTGAGAAAAAAATCAATTCAAGTAAATTGATTATGTAGTAGAACTGACATTTATTCAATGTAGCTGCCTACCACCTCAATACAGGTCCGGAACTGGGAGCATGCCTTTTCCACAAGTGCCGGTGGGAGCTCGGCGGATGGCGGCGATCAAGCTGACTTTGGTGTTGTGGGAGATTATGTTTGTGATGTTCTCGATGTATGACCAAATAAAGTAGTCCAGCAGGTTCAAATCGAGAGAGGAGTGGGGGGGGGCAATGAGAGAAGTCGTAGCACTTTTTCTGAAGCCAAGCCTGGTTCTCTTTGGACGAGGGCTAGCATCGTCCTGCTGCCACACCCAAAGTTTACCAGCAACCACCTGAATGCCCCAGGAGATTATCACACTCTTCAGCACATCCAGGTTCACTTTGGTGTTGACTTTCAATCTGACTTCAAAGATGTGAAGTGGCATGATGTGGCTCTCACTTGAAACCACACCAAAAACCATAAACGTTGCCGGAAATTTTGTTTTCATCACCCTCGACATGTTTCTGTTATTTGTGGCAATCCAGCGATGCACTTTGAGGGTGGTGGCAATGGTCCCGATATGATAGAAGGCTCCTATCGCTCATGGGATTTGTACACAACTGGCTAATTAGTAGATGGTTGGCAACAAAAAAAAAAAGAAAACCGGTTTTCATCAAACGGAAATGGCATCATGTCAATCATTCCTAGGCTGATAATTTAACTGTTCCACACCGTACATTCAATAACATAACTACCTTCAGTACCCTTCATCAAATATGTTCTCCATATGATAAGGAAACTTCTCATACTATATTTAATTTTAAGATGCTTTTTCTTATGTATCATCAAGCTCCAAAATATCCAAGCTTACTGAACCCATAAATCTATTTAGGTCAGTAAGTTTCTGGCATCTGTTACCGTTGAACATGTTTGTTATGTTTAGATGTGGCCAGGAAGATAAATCATAAATTACTTGCTTACATGAAGAGCGTCTGAAAAATAATGGGACTGTCCAAGCTCTGGGGGAAAATAGCGGTAAGAAGCTGATTGTAAACACCAAACAAGATTATTTCGTTTGGTTGTTTTAATGCATATCAACCTTGTTCATGTTATTTAATGCTGAATCCAGCAACTTTGGAAAAGTTTTTTTATTTTTCAGGTTCAAATATTTATTCATGGTGTTTAGTTTGATGGTTTTGTAGAAGATTGTTTTTGTTTTTGACTTTGCAAAACTTAATCATGTTCTCCAAAATGAAAGAAAAAAAAAAACAATTACAATGTTTGTTCATTTTAGGTCAAGAAGCCACTATCTTCAAACAGCCTGATCTGGTAGCACCAAATGCCATAACAGATACTACCACTCTGGACCAAAGTGTACCTAGGAGCAATGATAACTAGGGGTAATTCTACATCCCCACAACCCCTAAATGAGGCCTCCCCACTGGATATCTTAAATATATACCCAGGATCACCAGGATATTGTGGAAGTTTACCGTTACTTTTCAGACACCCTGTAAATGTATGTATGTTGTCAAGTATCAGGTTTCTGAATTTTTTTAGATGAGTCTCAATTATTATGACTATTTGGACTAGTGTTCTAATCATCTTGAGTGTTATTTTCAAAACGTTTCACGCAATGTAACCTCCAACTTTTTTCAAGTGTATCTTGTCAAACTCTGGAATCGGCATGGAATTCCAAATAGAACCCTTTACTTAATCGATACAATTTTACCAAGTACTTTATTTACTATGCCATGGGTTCTTATGGACAATTCTAATATGAATTTTAAGAGCCATAAACCTATTTTTGTTTTTAGGTGTCAGGGATCCATAATATTGGCACAGCACAATCTTACTACTTATATATCATTACATATTATTGCTTTACATATATATTAGTGACAAGTAATTTGCTGAAAATATAGTTAGATCCGATTCAAGGGAAGGCCAGGCAGTTTACCCTGGTCCTCACTTAATAAATTCACCAGTCCTCTCTCTATTTCCTCCTCAAAAATGAAAGATGTAACCATTTGTTTTTGTTTTTTTAGAAGTTGACAAACTTATTTATTTTTAGGCGAATAAATCACATAATACTATGAAATACGTTTTATATATTTTTTTTACCTCGTTATCATCGTCTAACCAGTTTATTGTAATGACACTTTAAGGTTATCTTTCAAGAGCTTATTCCCTGATGATTCCTGCCTCAATGCTGAGTTCTTTTATCATAATGTGACAAAAACATGCAGAGAGAGATTGTACGAATTTTGAAAGAGTGGATAGTTGTAAGAGGGAGTAATATTGGCTATACTTAGTCTAATTTAGCGCTTATGGAAAGGAAGCAAAAGAGAGAATGAAAATTCAGATACCTTCGATTTTCTTTTGAAATTAAAATATTTCAGATTTGCATTAAATGTGATCCATACTTATTAGACATCAATTAAGCAAGATTCCTTGAATTTCAATTTCTTAAGATTCATTGAATTTCAATCTCTTAAGACCCCCTTAAGCTTAAACTTTTAAAAATTTCATAGAATAAAAATCATGTAATGGATTTTGACCATAACTGGAATAAGGATTCTAGTCATATGGTTTAGAAGTATTATTTGTCAAGGTTTATCTTTCTAAGAGGACAGCAAATTGGTGCAAAACTTATGGTCCAAGATTTAATCTTACCCATCTTGAGATGAGCATTTTTCTAGTTTATATAATTAAATATGTTAGTATAAACAGTTATGACCATTGGTTTCCTGCTTTGCGTGATTCATCAAATGACTTAACATAAATGTACTTATTGCTGAAGATGACAAATATTTCACACAAAAAGTAACAAAAGTACATTAAAATAATGAAAAATAGAATTATTGATGTTTCAAAGAAAAAAAAATTTACAAGGAAATAAATTATATTCTTTTTTTTTTTTTTTTTTCTATCTGATCAATTTTATGTTACAATTGAAGCTCTACAGTTAGCATAAAAAATCCGAATAACCTGAGAAGCGGGAGGGAAAAATAAAGAATTGAAAGCAAGTCATACAAAAGATAACAATGCCGAGTGAGCCATCTTTTGCAAGAGTAAACACATAATTATGGCGGTAATATTTGCAAATTGAAGAGAAGTGATATGATGCGGTGGAGAAGCTGAAAAACGGATGGGAATAAAAAAAAAAAAAGAAAAAAAGAATGAAAACAAATAAAATAATGGCAAAAACTAAGGTAATATAATAATAATAAAAATAGCGTCAAAAAAAAACATGGAGAAAATCAATGGGTGGGGAAGAAAAAAGTGGCAATTGCAAATTAGAGAGAAAGAGTAAGACATTATATATATATATATATATATATATATATATATATATATATATATAGTCATCCACATACAGTACTGTTTCGCTGTTTCACAGCTCATCAGTGCGGCTAGATATATATATATATATATATATATATATATATATATATATATATATATATATAAGATAGAGAGAGAGAGAGACATTGGCGAATTCAAAAAAGAAAAGGAGTAATTCGTAGTTTAGTACAAAATATACGACTGGATGACCTCTTCGACCTTACCTAAGTAAAATAAACATACACACATAATAGTACTTATGTAAGTACTCCACTAATGTTGTGAAACTGCAGTAAGATTGTTAAGCTAAGTACATAATTATTTTACTTTTTGCAAAAGATCTAACTGAACTCATATTGAGTCCAATGTTCAAGATTTTATTTGTCTTAACTCGGTTCTGTTCCGAATTAAAGAGGTTTTTCTTGTATTATTTGAACTACTGTTCTCATCTTGGACGTTTCGGCTGATGTAACCTTCAACCTTTTTCAGGTGTATCTTATAGAACAAGATAATCTTTCGGTCAAATTTGGGAATCTATATGGAATTCCAAACATAACCTTTTATTTAATCCATGAGGGTAGCATGCTTTCATTCAGTCAGTCATGACTAGGGCTGTGACAACAGCATATTCTTTTCATAGTTTTGACTTGAGTATATATCCGACACAGTTAATCAACAGAGAACTACATCACTATATAAAAGCATATATGATATCAACAGATACACACTAGAGAGTCAAAACAATGAAAAGAATATGCTGTTGTCCTAGGCCTAGTTATCACCCTTGGTTGGTGGCTGATGAAGCCATGACCAGGTAAAAGTCTCAAGTAATTTGTAATTGTATTTTGAGTGTCGCCCTCACTGAAGATTGAACCTTCAATCTCCAGAATTTTATTCTATTACATGAAGGTACATCGTTGTCCAGGATTGAATGAGGAACACCATGTCCTCATGCGCTCGATCCATGACATCATATTCTCTTATTTTATTCTTATTTTTGTTTTTACATTTTATAAGATTTAAATTTTGTGGGTGGAGCTCAAGGGTGTGCTTTGCATTGATTATGTGCAAATATAAAGTGAGATTCATTGAAACTATCAAAATAATGCACAACGACAAACAAGAAAAATTCAAAGAGTTTTAGCATCAAGTAAATTATAATTAACACCTGTTTCTTCAAAATCTAGTGAGCAAGATTCTTTTCTGTTCCCTACTTCTTTTTTTTACAGAAAAGAAGTGTCAAATCTATTGTTGCTCTGTCGTTATTTTTATGGTAAGTGCTCGACTGAACGTCTATCTATGATCCTCCCCTACAAACCATTCACAACAGACACTCGTCTAGCTACAACAGCTGTCAAAAATTTCCCTCACTCTCTATTTGTGTCTAAAACTAAACAAAAACTTTATGAGCAAAGTTTCTTTCCTAGAACTACCTGCCTATGGTACACAATACCGTGGGGCTACTACCCAGATAACTATAACATGGTTGTAAGAAGTCTAATATAAACAAGTTCTTGTTGAGCTGTCCTTTTAAGTAATCAAATTGTACCCAAGTTTTACAATTTTATTTGAATCACAGTGTTGTCTCACTGGCCACTTGACACTCATTAACATTTATCCTTGAGTGGTCTTTGGGCCTAGATAAGTGGTGACCCCAACCCACTTTTAATTAAATGTAATGAGAATTGTGTTTCCTCAATAGATTATTAATTTTAATTATTTCAATATAAGTTGTTGAAGGAAATTGGTTAACTATTACTAGCAGGGGGGGCACTCGGTCTTGCCCTGTCAGAAAATATGCTTAAATATATTTCAATTCATGCAGATTTCGTATTTATTATTATAGAGGCAATTCTCTATTGAATATTATAGTGTACCTAATATATAGTACTGATTTCAAAAGTTAAAAAAAAATGACTTGGGTGCCATCAGCTAGAATCGAAACCAAAACATTTAGTGCTCTAGCCATGTTTCTTTCTGTTTGAGCTATCGACATATAGATAAAAAATAGAGTTAAAATTAAACAACTTCAAGCTATGAATGAATATGCGTATGATCAAATAATAGAAATATGTTGGCAAGTTGGAACGAACATTTTGCATTTTAACTTGCCGACATTTCTGTACATGTTATTTATCCATCCAAACAAAGATTTTACTCGTTATGGACCATCTTTGGTGTATGATTACTATTTCCTATTAATTTCTGTGTTATGTGACCAGTAATATAAGAGTTTATTAGTTAAATATTTTCAAACAGACACATGCACACATACTAATTTATTTATAAAGATTATACTAAATAGGAGTTGACCAACGTTTATTTCCATAAGGCTTTTTTATAATAACAAAATACATGTTCAATATACTTCAGTCCTGGGATTGAGTTATGTTAAAAAAAATATTTTAATTTTTCTAATTAGCTGTAATTTATAACCAACTAAACAAGTCACCCATCTCTCTCACTCTCTAATCTTTATTAAAGTTTTTGTGAGCATATCGAAAGAGAATACTCTTTTCAGCACTGCCATCTAATTAATATACACGTGTTCATATACACCACAAACACATGGGAAATTAGAGGACAAAATTCTCTCTACTTTTATAAGAATAATGCTGTATATAATAATTATTATACAAGCAGGAAGACCCAACGTTTCTCGGGATTGAATAATAAGTGTTTTATCATCCCATATTTTTATAGTCATTGAAATCGGTGAAATCGACCATTTTCCAATCAAATCAAATCTGATCTAATTGGAGACCCACCACAGTGCACCAGGAGGAAACTTCACATGCCTCTTTGCAGTGACTTAGAACTGTAGAGAACCTTCTATTGATTTTATAAAAATATTTTTATATATAATGGCTTGAAGTAAAATACAAAAGTAAAGTATCATGATTCAATTGTGCTCTACACAAAAACATTCATTTCAAACATGCTCCTGTCATATCAAAGAACCTACTGTTCATTTTTTATGCTCAGACTTTCTGCTCATGTTGTAATAAAACTTCCCAAATGCACTTGTGATGTTAGGCTTTATAAGGCATTATCTTTAGTCAGAATCGCCTGTTCCTTCTTTCATTGGATTTTTTAAATTACGGTTTCAATTATCGATGTCATTTTGATATGACACCTATCTAAGAACACTGGCAGGAACATAAAGTACATTTACATAAAATTTCATAAAAATCGGCCCAACCGGTTAGAAGTCCATACCAACAGAAAACACATACAAACACATACACAAACCCAAAAAAATACACACAAACAAAAAAAAATACACACAAACAAAAATACAAACAAAGAAATATGCACAAACAAAAAGAAATACAAACAAACAAAAATAAAAAACAAAAAATACACACAAACAAAAAAAATACACACAAACAAAAATACAAACAAAAAAATACACACAAACAAAAATAAAAAACAAAAAATACACACAAACAAAAAAAATACACACAAACAAAAAAAATACACACAAACAAAAAAAATACACACAAACAAAAAAAATACACACAAACAAAAAAAAATACACACAAACAAAAAAAAATACACACAAACAAAAAAAATACACACAAACAAAAAATAAACACAAACAAAAAATAAACAAAAAAAAAAAATACACACAAACAAAAAAATACACACAAACAAAAAAATACACACAAACAAAAAAAAATACACACAAACAAAAAAAAATACACACAAACAAAAAAATACACACAAACAAAAAATAAACACAAACAAAAAAAATACACACAAACAAAAAAAAATACACACAAACAAAAAAACACAAACAAAAAAATACACACAAACTAAAAAAATACACACAAACTAAAAAAATACACACAAACTAAAAAAATACACACAAACTAAAAAAATACACACAAACTAAAAATACACAAATAAAAAATACACACAAATAAAAAAAAATACAAACAAAAAAAATACACACAAACAAAAAAAAATACACACAAACAAATAAAAATACACACAAACAAAAAAATACACACAAACAAAAAATAAACACAAACAAAAAAAATACACACAAACAAAAAAAAATACACACAAACAAAAAAAATACACACAAACAAAAAAACACACAAACAAAAAAATACACACAAACAAAAAAATACACACAAACAAAAAAATACACACAAACAAAAAAAAATACACACAAACAAAAAAAAATACACACAAACAAAAAAAATACACACAAACAAAAAAAATACACACAAACAAAAAAAATACACACAAACAAAAAAAAATACACACAAACAAAAAAAAATACACACAAACAAAAAAAAAATACTCACAAAAAAAATACACACAAACAAAAAAAAATACACACAAACAAAAAAACACACAAACAAAAAAATACACACAAACTAAAAAAATACACACAAACTAAAAAAATACACACAAACTAAAAAAATACACACAAACTAAAAAAATACACACAAACTAAAAATACACACAAATAAAAAATACACACAAATAAAAAAAATACAAACAAAAAAAATACACACAAACAAAAAAATACACACAAACAAAAAAATACACACAAACAAAAAAAAATACACAAACAAAAAAATACACACAAACAAAAAAAAATACACAGAAACAAAAAAAAATACACACAAACAAAACACTTCCTTTTATGTATTAATATAGATAGAAGCACAGAGACTTATTAGTTATGCAAGAAGAGTATCTTAACAGATGTGACAATTTATTAATTTTCGAATGAAATCAAAGTAGAATAGTGATAGTGGTTGTGACCCAACGGGTCATCGTTATGTCTAATATTAAACTATCAATCAGTTACTAATACCGATTATCTGAAAGTGGTTGAAAGATTTCAAGACGTTCATTATAATTCCATTCACTAAAATCTGTGAAAAAGTTTAAAAAGACAGTTTTAGCAAAATATTCCACCAGCAAATTTGAAAATTGTGCATACATCACGCAAGTTTAATTGAAAGATTTTTAATTTGCATTCAATTGTTCCATTTCACTTTCCACAACCAAAATCTTGAAGTAATAGAAAAAGAATCCACAGCATTATGCCCTCTCAGCATAAATATTACTAACTTGAAAAGCAGCAAAATCTTACCTCTTCACTGTTGAGGTCACTAAATGCTGGAAAGCCTCCTACTCTAATAGCTTTTTTCTCTGACTATTAGACAGTTTTCTGCTTACCTGAATATATTAATCTGCAGAAGTTTAAATGTAATGTGAACAGACATCTTGCTGCTTAACTCCCCACTGTCCCCTGTTAGACACGATCCCAAATAGTAACTCCTTATGATTAAGTGGCAATATGCCCTGTTTAAAGTTAAAAAGAGTAAAATGATATCTAAAATTTATAATCCAGTCATGGAAATCTTATTTCAGTAAGAATTGCTCTGCTTTTTATTATTCCATTTGGCAGTATAGGCTCAAATTCCTACTTGTAGAGTACATTTCTATGCCATTACTTTTCTACAGAAATGGTAGTCTTCAAACGGAATGCCCAATACTTGTCACAAATTGTTCCCCCATTCTATCATTTTTAATCCTCTCATAATATTCTTCATCATTTGGCCGACAATTCATCTATCTCATCAATCCTCGTTCCCAAGTAGTTCTTGACCTCAATAAGCAAGTTAAAAAAGATCTTAACATTACAAAAGCGTGACAATCATTCAAATAAAGTTTTAAAAGTTTTAAGTCAATTTTTTTCCTAGTGTATATGAAAAAAAAAAACTTTAAATTTTGTGAAAAAACAATAACAAAACAAAAAGAAAGAAAAGGGAATGCAAGTTTAAACATGAAGGACGTTTTCATTTTTTTCCACACACACACACACACACACACACACTTCATCAGTTGAAAAAGTTAACAAGTTGGTGTGAAGATCAAAGAAAAATAGATGATGAGATAATCAGAGACAGGAAAGTCGACATATTTGTTTATTTGAAACCAGTTGCCTTGTTGGCATTAGGGTTCTTAATAAATTTTGCAACATCCCAAATTGATATCACTTAGAGCATTTTCAGTCACAGGGGAAAATTCTGGAAGTATGTGGCTCTAATCACAAAGGATGAGATTTGAAGCAAAGTTATTTGCAAAAAAACTGCCTTTGTCAGGTACTGAAGAGATCACCTCTGATCTATTAACGATGGTTGGAACAGAATTCTTACATGTGTCCAGTGCCCTATTTGTTATTCTCTAAAACTCTTGAGCACCACGTCTTTGTTCAACAATTCTAGATTTAATAGATGGGACATAGAATTCTTTTGCGTTTCTTACAATCGATTTGCTGTAGCTGTACACACACAGTTTTAAAGGAAACTTTCGTTTCAGGCATCTATTTCAATGATACGAGCAATTGAAATTGTATTTACTGTGAGCAATGGCATGTACCAGGGCTGGTTGTTTCATCTTTGTCGACATTGTTAGAAGGTATAAAATTCTATGAGTTACTTGAACGCGGCACATGAGATATTCTTTCTGAAAATGGAATGCAAAAGAGGAATTTCAGAGATGAAAAATCTAAAGCAATCTCAATCAGCCCTTGAGTATCAATACATTCTGCAATGGAAATGTAGTTTCCATGAACTTAAATTTGATATTAATAGAAAGATCCGAGGGTTTAGAAGATCCCACAGGATACAGATGCACATTGTTCAAGGCAAGTTATGAGGAAAAGATCAAGAAGGCTTGCAAAATGTCTGTCAGCATCAGGTTTGTCAATACACCGAGTCAGATCATATGCAAAGGAAAAGTCATGACAAAATCTTCCTTTATCATATATAGTGTTCCCACAAAAAGTAATTCTGATCATGTTCATAAGTATGTCCTTATGGTCCTTGCAAAGGTAAAGTTAGGCACAAGGTCAGTTTTAAATGTGGGGCATTGTCAGTCCCACCACCACTACCACCATCCCAAGAGAACTCTGGATGAGATAAAAATAAAGTGCACCAATACAAAAAATTTTCACCTTCTTTGAAGACAGAACAGATATTCCGTTTGATTTGTTTATTGAAAAAAAAATTACAAATCAATACATGGCCATCACAAGTGAGGAAGGTGTTTCATTAGTCATTCTCTGTCTATCCTTCTCTTAACTAGACGCATTTTGATCCACATATCCAAGAACTGTTTATGTTATTCTTTCACATTTGGCTAATCACTTTAACTTCAGCAGTCACTACAATAGCTCATTTACTCTACTGAAAATATCTACAATAGTGCAAAATGAATTTTATTTGTAAAAAATATTTACAATTTAATTGGGAAAAAAAGTAAAATGGGGAGTGAAACAAGAAAACACCAAAAGAATAAATACAAAGAAGCCAAATAAAATTAAAGGCAAGGTAGTAAGACCATTTTGACCCTCTTAAGAGTAAATCGCCCACAATTTTCAAGTCTTTTTAGAACGTAATAAACAGGTCGATTCTTAGATGGGAGTGAAACTTAAGTGGGAGAAAGTATAGAGGTGAAGTTTGGTAATGGATATTGTCCTTCCTATATAAAACAATTGGTAGACGGATCAAGGGCAAAAATAAAAGGAAGATCTCTATTAGAAAAAAATATAAAATATGACAGGACTCATACACTTAACTATTCAAGAGACTACCAGGGCAAGATCCAAAAGGGAATTAAACTGCATGCATCATGCTCAGACAGTGAACATATATCCAACTCATACAGATACTACACTTTGAAATATTTATTTGCACAAAATACGAGTATAAAAATACACAATGAACAAATTAGGCACAAGGCCATTCAAAAGTGTGGGGATATGGGTGTAGTTGGTTATCCTTGGTCGCAAATACTTAAAATTGTCTATGAAAATTAACTAGAAATATCTCAGTCACCACAATACCACATTCATTTCCGAGAGTTTTTCTACTTAAGATAAACCCAAATTTGAAAAAGATTTATTGAATTATTTACAGTAATAACTAGTGTTGGGACAATTAATCGGAATCGGAAAAATCGGAAGATTTGGAGGTATCGGAAAAAATTGATGCCTATTTTCCAATGCCAAAATGATTCTTTTAATCATCATTTTTTATTTGATTTTGTTTAAAGCAAAATCTTCCATTGATGATAAAATAAATATTTATTGATTTTAAAATACCAGTAAAGCTAAAATCGATAGATCTTCCTCCACAAGTGTATTTTGATGTTTAGGAAAATACCTGCATGTTTAACATGTGTTTTTACAAAAATCGAGGGAAATAACAATCTTATAGTTAAATAATTAGACATTTATAAAGAATCGGAATCAGGAATCGGTAATTGTATCGGAATTGGGAAAAATATTGGAATCATCCCATCACTAGTAATAACATTTTCATGCTGAGGGAATGGGGAATAAACAATAAAAATTGGTTAGTATGGCCCTCCCAACCCTTTCTAAATAATAGACCACTCACCGTTTTTTGGTTTGCCAAAAACAAGCAGGTTAAGCTCTAAGTGGGAGTGGAATCTAAGTGTAGGAGAAAAGATAGAGGGGGCGGGCTCCGCTTAAAGACCTGGATGTAGAAATGTTTATAAGTCTTACTTGATTCTTGATGTGCAAATCAATATCTTGCCAGGAGTCAGCAATATGACCAGTCGATTCGAACGTGAATGTAAAACGATATTTTAATGATGTTCGTATTGATCAGACCATTTATCTGAAACAATATAAGTCAATCTCACTTTTGTGTGAATTACCAGTTTCAACTACAGGAATTTGAGATTCTTCCATCTATGTTGTCTCGAATGCATGCTCGTAACGGATCCTTTTAAAGTTCTACATGCTCAAAGTCATGTGGGTCAGGAGGAACAGAAAAAAAGGTTTCGAATTCCTATTTCACAGGTCGTTAAATTGTACACCTACCACCGTTATATCTCAGTTACCAATCCTCATTCATATTTGCTAACTTAAAGTAAGCAGCCGTAAGCATCTGCAGCATCTATACTAAAAGTTGCTCTTTGGGTGAACTTTTGGTTAGTTTAAAGCATGAAATTCATAAGTACATACACACATTATTTATATATATATATATATATATATATATATATATATATATATATATATATATATATATATATAGAGAGAGAGAGAGAGAGAGAGAGAGAGAGAGAGAGAGAGAGAATAAATGACAAAAAACTATTTCAAAATTCATGATGTTGACCATCTTATAATTTATTCCTTTAATTCAGTTGACTTTTATAATTCTTGACAGTATCTGTTTTGTAGTGCAAAACCAATCTCTTAATTATTATATCAATCAGTGAATCTATTATGCCCTTAACTCAGAAGAAATAGTAACAATCAATCTGTCAAAAGGAATTGATGTGTGATTTGACAGATTGATTGTTGCTATTTCTCCTGATGAGTTAAGGGCATAATAGATTCACTGATTGATATAATAATTAAGTGATTGATTTTGCGCTACAAAACAGATACTGTCAAGAATTATAAAAGTCAACTGAATTGAAGGAATAAATTATAAGATGATCAACATCATGAATTTTTTAATATAGTTTTTTGTCATTTATTCGCTATATTGCTCTGTAAATAAAAAAGAGCTTCTTAAAAAAGGATTGGTATATATTATAAGAGAATATATATATATATATATAATTTGAGGTTGCTATTTTTCAAAAGTAGGGTAACTAGTGAAATATAACTAGGTTAATACAAGAGTGCTCAAGACAGAAGTAAAGCAAGTTACATTTTAAATTTGTCGCTACACAGTCATGAGCATGTTTCGGTCTTCTAGTATTTAGTAACTAGAGACCTCTTCAGGAAACAACGATTATATTCAAAAGCGGAATTCTTAGTTTTAATAATTAGGTTAAGAATTCCACTTTCGAAAATAAGCGTTGATGCCTGAAGCGGTCTCTAGTTACTAAATACTAGAAGACTAAAACATGCTCATGACTGTGTAGCAACAAATTATTGCTTATGTAAAAACAAATTTAAAATTGAAAAAGTATTTATGTAGAATAAGAACGATGCTATCCTACAAATTTTCTGGGCAGTCTATGTAAAATGGCGGAAGGTGCCAAATGAAAGTTGCATGTTTTTTTTTGGGGGGGGGGCACAAACGCTGGCCAATTTTTTCTATTATTTCTATTATTATGAAGATAATCCATTTCAGATCAGGAGTAAAGGTCAAACCCAGGAGCTTGTCAAAACATGAAGCCTCCCCAAGACGAGAGCCATCCATTTCAATTGATGCTAGATGAGGAACAGAGCGTTGATGATGTAAAGTTAGGAGCTTGGTTTTAGATGCATTAAAGGTAACCAGCCATCTCTTCCCCCACTGAACCACGCACTCAAGATCAGAGGAGAGGGAATCAAAGAGAGCTTTGTCATTTACAGCCTTTGATGTGTTGCCGTAGATGGTCGTGTCGTCAGCATAGATGTCAACGAATGATTTATGTGTTTTGGGAGATCATTGATGTAGATCAGGAAGAGAGTTGGGGGACTCCAGCATTAATACTGTGGGCCTCTGATTTCTCCCCATCAACCATTACTCTTATGAACCTATCAGAGAGAAATGATTTAATTATTGAGAAAACATTTCCAGTAATACCGTAGCTGGAAATCTTGTGAAGTAGGCCCTTATGCCAAACCTTATCGAAGGCCTTTGATATGTCAAGAGCAATTGCCCTAGAAAGGAAGCCTTTGTCGAGAGATTCACTAATCCCATGGGATATAACTGTTAGAACATCAGCTGTTGATCTAGCAGAACAGAAACCATATTGCATGTCACTAAGGAGGTTATTTCTGCTGAGGTGGTTGACTACTTCTTTATTTAATATGGATTCCAGTAACTTAGTCATGACACACAACAGACTTATTGGTCTGTACTGAGAGGGAGATAACTTATCACCTGAGTTCTTAAATACAGGGCATACTAACGAGGTTTTCCAGGGTGTTGGAAAACACTTTTCCTTAAGACAACGCTTAAACAGTTTTGTAAGTATGGGGGCAAGTTCTGGTCGAAGCTTTTCCAACACTATAATTGGAATGCCGTCTCGTCCAGTTGCTTTACTGGAATCAAGGTTCTTGATTAGTTTGGCAACCTCGTGCACAGATATTTGCATGTTGGATAGTGTGTTGTCTGTTGTAGGAGGAAATATGGGGAGTTGATGACCTTCATCGCAGAGGGTAGAGTTAGCTGCAAAGTTCTTGGCAAATAGTTTGGCCTTGTCGGATATTGATGAGATGACCTCAGGTCCATTGATGATTATTGGGATAGAATGCACGCATCTGTTCAGGATCCTGTTTGCTATTTGCCAAAACTGGTGGGAACCAAGCCGCTGCTCAGCTACTTTGGATTTGACGGACTGAGCATATAGCTCTCTTGCATTTTTTATTACTCTTTTACAGTGGTTGCTGGCCGTCCTGAAGGCAGCTTTAGTCTCAGTACATCTATTACGTTGGTAGCTATGAAAAAAGTGATTTCTATGTGCAATAGCAGCAGCACATTCTGGAGAGAACCATGGCTGGCTGTTAGGTTTTTGTTGGAATTTTTTAGATTGTATGAATCGGTCTATGCCTACAATTAACCATTCGGTCAGGTCTGATACTATAGAGAATACATCCTTTTTAAGCTTGGAATGCAGAGGTAGATCAGATATGAATGTATAGAAGCTATCCTAGTCAGCCATAGAGTATCGATATACGGTACGGTGGAGAGGTACATCTGAAGACTTATCATATTTCATTTTTATCTTAACTGATACAACTGTGTGATCGGAGGATCCCAGGAGAGATAGAACGGAACATGAACATAGCTCAGGGGAAGTTGTGAGAAAAAGGTCTAGAAGGCTTGCATATTGACCAGTAGTATCGGGCACACGGGTAGGTACATGAACAATCTGACTGAGGTCATAGGCAATGGCAAAATCATGACAGAACCTCCCCTCATCATCTGTCTTATTTGAGTGGGTCAGCCATTCCACATTATGAACATTGAAGTCACCGCAAATGTGAATGGTACCTGAAGGATGAGCAGACAGGACGAGGTCAATTTTCTCTTACGGACAGTAACCCCGCTGTTGTGGGGGCGATAGAGGGCAAATATGAATACGGTGGTGTAAGCAAGTGCAACCCAGAAGCACATATAAGGTAAATTAGGGTCTTCTCTGGAGATATCTCTACCACACGGGAAGCCATCTTTAATGTAGGCGCATATTCCATGTCCATGGCAATATTGGGGGTCAGATTTAGATGTTAAGTTAGAGTATCCTTTTATTATGAACTCATCTAAGGAAGTGGTTGACCCTATGCCAGTTTTGCTTAGAAAGAGTAAGTCCGGTTTCATCTCATGTAATTGCGTTTCAACTTCTGGAAGGTTGGAACGTAGACCCCTGATGTTGGAGAAGGAGACATAGCAGTAGGGATCTACGTTGGAGGATGAGGTTCTAGGTTTATTTGTGTTTTTTTTTGTTTTGTTTTTTTTTTGTTTTTTTAGATATTTCATGTTGAGTTTTTGGGATTTATGGAACAGGTCGACAGACTTGGTTAGAGTAGGACAGAGAGGAAAATATTTTTTTTTTATTGGACAATTATTACAAAACTTTAAAAAAAATAAAAATTCAAATCAAGAAAAAATTCACTTTTTTGATAACGAACAATTGATAACAAACAGTTGATCTTTTATAATTTTCTTTTCTATACGGTTTTGTTTAAATCAAGATTTATATACACACACACATATATAAGGGATGTACTGATTATCAAATTGGCCGAATTGGCCTTTGATAATTGGCCGATTGCCAATTAATAGGTTTTCTAATGCCAATTTATCAGCAAATTTTGTTGTCATAAATGATTCTAATCTTAATTATATTTTAAATAAAGTTAACTCCTCTTTTGCTTCCCAGTGAAAATTTATGAAAGAGATATGAATCGTCTACACACGATTATCAAACAGGCATGACATGCTGTTAAGAGAAATGATTATTCAACCATGTTCTGTAACATCTGACACTGGATTTAATAGGCTTGTTGCAAAACTTTGAATGTTTCCTTTTTCATGTTTCGTAGATTTCTTTCTCCACTGAAGAATCGCTGCACATCGAAATTACTACAAGTTCCTTTCTCACAACATTATAACAACGATCATATATTATCATCATATTCGAAAACAAAGCTTCAAAGGGAAGTTACTCATTTTTGTCCAGGGTTGCCAGATTATCCTTTTGCAAAGTCAAATTTCAGGGGTTTGGCTTCTTTTTTTTTTAAGGCAGTTTGACTTAAAAAATTGTATTTGGTCTTTTTCAGAGCGTAATGTACGGACTAATCAAGGAATAAACAAGCTGAATTATTAAGAAATACAAATACTAAAATAAAAAAAGGGATTACATCAAATGGAGGTCACTCATATTTTTATTCAGGATTGCCAGATTGGCCTGTTAAGGAAGTTTGGCTTTTAAAATTTGTATTTGGCCTTTTTCAAAGCATAACGTACGGACTAACTAACGAAGGAACAAGCTGAATATTATATAGATGCTCAATTTATGGGTGGAGTAGGGTCGTATCTCCTAGGGCCTACCTTATATTTTGGGGAAGGGATACTGTAATATCTGTTTTGTTATGAGACCATACTCCCAGATAATATAGAGATAGCATATGTCAATAAAAAAATTGTCACAACTGGCTATTCATTAGCAAATTGAACGTTTAAACTATACAAGGAAAGATATGCAACTGGAGAAAGCATATTGCTAGTAATATATATATATATATATATATATATATCTTTTTGTCCATTTCACATTTTTTCGGAAACTACAGAGTCAACCTGCCTGAAATTTTGTATGGACGTTTATAATACTTAGTTGCAGCGAACTAAGTATTACAGTATCTGTTTGATGCACAGTTAGAGATTAATAGAGATTAGTATTTAATGCAAAAATAAGCACAAATTTAACCATATTCAACCATCAATTTGGCGTACAACACTCATTCTAAGTCAACAGGCTATAACTTTTGCTCATGTTTAATCGACTAAAACGTCTAGTGTGTGTATATATATAAATTTCTATGTACAAGACAAAACTAGTGAATGGCTTTTGGAATACATACTTTAGGCAACACAGTAACATAGGCAAATTATATTATTTTTGTGTAAACTTTACCATTTAGGAGGTGCGGTCACCTAAGCTTGCATCCTACCTCCAAAAAAGTTCAATACAAAAAATTTAACAAAAAAGAATTTCCCTCCATCAAATCTTTAATTATATTAAGTAATATATTTTTAAAAAGATTGGTATACATGCATGGTGATGTAACGAATACGAGTATACCCTGACTCTTCCTCGCAAGAATACGATTAGTTGGTTAAGCTATAAATACCAACTGATAGAGCCGCCTGATAGAGACATCAAAAGGTATTCCAAAGCCTCACATTAAGGTTACACCCGCTCCAAACACGAACACCATTCAGTAACGTGACTTATCAGTAGATTACTGGAATGTTGTAGTCAAGAACACTCAACTACTTCAAAAAAATATATCCATTTATTAAAACATATCATTTGGTAAAATCCTAAACTACCAAACTTATTATGAATTCTTGAATATGTATTTTAGACAGCAAGGTGAGTTACGTGGAAACATTTTTTTTTTTGTAACCTTTACTATTTAGAAGGTGCCAACTAAAACCTACCATACTTATCAAAGAAAGAAAAAGCACTAAAATTTCAAACTAATTCTATATTTATTTCTATACCTGTTCTGGGACGGGTATTCACCTAGTTGTAATAGCTACAAATAATTTCCTTAATTTTTTTTTTTTTTTTTTTCTAAATGACAGGAAATTATTTGCAGCTATTATGTTCCATTCGTATTATTTGGATTCTTTGGACTACCGTTCTCATCTTGAGTGTTATTTTTACAATGTTTCGGTTGATGTAACCGCCAACCTTCTTCAGGCATATTTTGTCGAACTTGGAAATGTTTCTGTTGAACTCGGGAATTTGGACGGAATTTCGAATGAAACCCTTTATTTACTTCATGGAGGTAGCATACTCTCGTTCCGTCAGCCATGATTGGATAGAGTCTGAGAATTGAACCTTCACTCTTCAGGAGAAGATCACTTTTACAATTGATTTTTCCAAGTACTCTAACCGTTGTGCCACGATGAGAACAGTAATCTGAAGAATCCAAATATGAATTACGAATCCTTATCTCAAAAATTCATAAATGTAATATGCGCCATTGCTAATGAAAGTGATTCTTCACAATTCGAACTTCTAATTAGTACGAATTATTGCTTTTAAAGAGAATGGCTTGAGATGTATTATTTTGCAGGCGATAAAAACCTGCAGATTCCATTCTTGAGAAAAAGGAATGAAGGTTTTTTTGTTTTTGTTTTTTACGTTCAAGAAGCAATCAAGCGCATAACACGGATCAAATCTCTGAAAACCGATCCACTCTGGAGAAAATTAAATTACGACAGACCGAAGGCAGCAAATCTGTCAATGCTCCATTATCAACCATTTAATCTTTCCAAACACACAAACAAATGAAAACGAATCCATTGGGAAAATGTATCCGTTCAATCTGTGTGTTTAACAAAGAAAATGTTCTTTCAAACTTATGTTTTTTGTTTCTTTTTACGGATATCGTTCCAGACTAGGCATGAAGCCATCTGATCTAAGGAACTAAAAAAAAAATACTTCAAGCCTATGATCAGTGTTATATAACTTCCTACCCCAAGAAGAGCAATTATGTTCTCTTTGTCAGAAATATCGCTCATGGAATGCGTGGACAAAATAAAGGAAACTAGTTACGAGGCTACTGAAAATAAACCAAGGTTCATTTTTTTTTTTTTTTTTTTTTTTTTTTAGACGAGACAAACGTACCAATAGAACTTTTTAGCGAGACACAGTGATGGATTTAAAGAGAAAACGTACTTGTCATTGCTATTACAAACTTAAGCATGATGGATTCGAACTTGAGCATTACAGACCAATAAAATACTATTTCAAACTAGTAAATTACTTGTGTTAATCTCTTCACCGATTTGTGATCTGTGCACATTTTATAACGGAAATGTTATTTCGGAACGAAGCATACAGATGGACGCCGCCTCTGTCGAGGTGCTTGGTTGCATGTAAAATTAAATTAAATTGTTATCGCCCATTATTTTGCAGGCAAAAGAGTGACAAGTCTCCTTCACATGAGTAGACGGACGTTGTCTAGTCCATTCAGAGCTCAGATGAGCTCCAGGCTAGATTCTCTCATTAAAGATCATTTATCTGTCAGGAATTGTATAATCAAAGAAATACGTCCAGCTTCAAAACACGGCCATTACATTTGAGAAGCTTGAAGCAAACAGACTGGAAGAAAATCTAATATCTTTATTTGAATTGCATTATTTCGAGAGGGGGAAAAAAATAACCACGACTGTGAACCTGTTGCCTTTAAAACAATTTCTTTTTAATTACAAAATTTAAAAAAAATAAAAACTTCGTAAAACTGAACAAAAAATAAACCTCAACGTAAATAAATAATTTACCAACAAAATAAATACCTAAAAAAATATCCTACACTTTTAAGTTATTACCATTGGGCAAAATAGAGTTCCTTCACTAGTATATCATCACGACATAATAAAATATCATCATCACTATATAATAAAATGATCTGGATTTTTTTCCTGCATCTACAATTTCAATAGGAAAACAGCCAAACACTTCCTAAACAAATCTATCACCCTCGCCACTTAGTAATTAAATCATGTTTCAATAAACTATACCAACATTTCACGCCCCCACACCCGTTTAAAACTGATTACATTTATTCCGAAGAAACTGCTTCTCTCAAAAAAAGATAGCAAAGAGTTTCATTCTCTAACCAATAAGTCCCATCACATCACCGTGTTCCTTTGTTAACAGGTATGATTATTTTTACCCACCATTTATCATTTTTCCAAACATACTAATCCCAACATACTACACTATATTTTACAAATAAACGATCCCTCACTTTCAGTACATTCAAAATGGCGTTCTGAATTTATTCCAAGAATAAGTGAATATCAGAACATTTGATTTTCAGAACTACTGTCTGCCTTAATCATTCTCCAGTTCAAATGCAAAAAGATGTTCCTACAGGGATACTCGTTTCATCTTCTTAGCAACCAATGTATTTGTGATAATGCTAATAACAGGTAACATCGACCTAAAATGACAAATCGTTCAAGGTTGAGCATGAAATTTCTCGAGTTAATCTACTTCCCCTCAATGCCAAGATAAGTCATTTAGTAATAGATATGATGTTAAATGTGTGTTAATTAACGATTATTTTACTAAGATATATGGCATAATTCATGCCGACACACCGGTTCCCATTAAGTTAAGCAACATTGAGCCCGATTAGTACTAAATTGGGTGACCATTTTAGAATTCCAAGTGCTGCGTGTGCTCTCCGCTTATCTCGCCATTGTTTCCAGCCGTTTAGCACTTCTTACCACTAGATTCAAGCAGTGTCGATTCAGGAGAGGTATGGATGAGGATTGTGCAGCCCTTGCCGCACAATTAAATGCACAGCTGTTCTTACAGGAGGTATTCATAGTCTCTTGAAACTAAATGAAGGTGTCATCATTTCCCGAGTTTTTTTTTTTTTTTAATGTTTTAATGACACAAAATATATGCTAAAATATTCTTTAGTTCTGGGATTGAGTTATAATTGAAAAACAATTTAATGTTTCTAATTAGTCATAAATTATAATTAATTGAACAAGTTACTTATTTCTTACTTACCTATCTACATATTTTCCTTGTCCTCTCTTGCTTTGTATTGATTCAACCATTGTGAATATTTAGATAAAGAGCAACTCATTGTGTCCATACACCATAAACACGTACGTAAATTAGATAGCAAAGTAATATATAGTGTTACTTACTTTTATACTATTCCTAAGAATAATAGAAAAGTAAAGAGATTTATTATTTTGGGTCATGTGCAAAGAATTTTTTAACAGATATCATTGTTTATGAATTTTAGAATGTAAGCAAAGTGGAAGAAATAGTATTGATAGCTGCACCCCAGCAGATCACATGTCTAATATAATATGAATATTATGTATATCTGTCCAGTAATACAAGCATAAACGGAACCATGTACCAAAATAATATATATATATATATATATATATATATATATATATATATATATATATATATATATATAGAGAGAGAGAGAGAGAGAGAGAGAGATAGTAAAGAAACTTAGTAAAAGAAAGTAACTTAGTTAATAAATTGTGAATTACGATCACTTAGAACAATTTTTCATTTTCAGAGAAGAAAGCAAGAGTTGGTAAAAAAGGTATTGCTGTGGACGCCATGGCAGGGGCGCACAAGCATAGGACGGCCAAGATCCACGTACATCTAGCAAATTGCACACGATGCCAACTGTGATCCTGAAGATCTGAGACAGCTTATAGAAGACAGGGAAATCTGGAGAAAGAGCGAAAGAGAGCCACATTGATCTGAGCAAGGGGGCACAACCAGATAGATAGAACAAATAAAACAGGTTATTTTCAAACATAACTCAATCCAACATTAAATCCGTGTACATAAAATACACAGGAAAAAAAAACTTTAGGGAAACAAACGTTTATTAACTAAGCTTTAGTATGATAATAGATGGTAGGAGATAAAAATTCTGATAGAACGAGTTTTTTTGTCCCCCGCCTCTGTTTTTATTGTAAACATTTACGTATTGTGTATTGCTATTCCTCGTTTTGATTCAAGGAAATGCTATATTGTTTCTGTAAATATTTTGAGAATCAAATGTCTTCCGGCATCAGCTTGACTTATTTTTGTTTCCTTTATGTTTTATTCTTTCGTGTAGCCTTGTTCCAATTTATGGCCTTCTACAGAGAAAAGAAAAGAAAAATCTCCATAAATGGCAGGTTTAGTGACTGATAACATCAAGTATTTCTAACGCCTGACATACGTACACGAAAATGGTATTTTAAAAAAGGGGGGGGGGGTCCTTTAGTTTGTGGTACATTTCAATTTTTTTCAAACACATGTAAGCACTGGATACACGAGAAGTGCAGTGGAATTACAGATAGTTTATATGCAAGAAGTCTAAAACAATAGAGATAGATGAAAATTCAGATGTGGACAAAAGTATATTTGGATGCTGAAGCTATTAAGGTTGTTAAGATTTGTTAATCTTGATATCTTTGGATCAGATGCTAATGTGATTGCAAGAGTTTGGAATAAATGAAGTAAGTTCAAGGGACCTCTATCATTACTAACCAGCAGAGTATCACTACTGGGAAATATTTCTCAGGCATGTTTACATAATGGGATGATGTATAGAAATGAAACCTGGCCAGCAAGGATTGAGGATATACGTTGCATGGAGAGAAGTGATATAAGAATATTATGATGGATGTGTAATGCAGGCTTAGTTTTGATGAACTCAGAGAATGATTAAATCTAGACAGTATAAGATATGCAGAACAGAAGATTTCAATAGTATGGCCACAGACAGAATGGATAAAATTTCTTGGCTTAGTAAATGTAAAACAATTGCGGTAACAGGTTCAATTCACAGGTAAAGACCAAGGAAAACATGAAAGTGATAAAGATAAATTTGAGAGAATGAGGGATAAATAAATACCTGGTCAGAAATAAGTTTGGAAGTCAATTTTTTAAAGCTCTCCAAAAAAATGGCAGCATGTAAAAAGGATATTAAACCAAATATGATGATCTGATTTTAATGTACAGAAGGAGGGCTGCAGGATTAGTGTAATGGATACAATTATGGCCTATGGAATCGGTTAGGCAGAGTTCGATTCCTATTGGATCTATTAGGATTAAACTATAAACTAGTACTCCTGGGGAAGGTATGAACATACAATTCTTCTTAGTTATAGTTAGTGGTGTTTATACCGACCTTGTATCTAACTCTGTCCCTGTGACGGAGCCAAATAAAAAGATTATTTATTTCATTTTTTTCTTGAGTATGTAAAAGTGGATGTACAGTTTTTATTATATATACATTTTATACAAATTTTGTCAAAATGTTTTTTGGTTTTGATATTATACAAAAAAAAAAAAAATGTTTGGTGTAAGAAACACAGAAAAAATCCAACTCCCCAAAAGTTCAACTTGGATTGAGACAAAAATAAAAAATCACCCCCGGCTAGAAGGATTTCTCATTCACTACCCGAAGACAGAAGAGATGAAATGTACTTACAGAACAGATACACTGTCATATGGGGGGGGGGGGAAACTAGTCGATAATTTAGTAATTATATATATATATATATATATATATATATATATATACACACACACACATTTTATTTTTTATTACCGTTTTTTTCTGTTTAGTTACATTATTGTTTCAGCTACGCGACCGTTTGAAACAATAATGTAACTAAACAGAAAAAAAAACGGTAATAAAAAATAAAACGCATATTTGCTCTACAACAGTATTGAGCACTTTCTTCAGGTTTTTATTAATTACCATTTCTACTATATATATATATATATATATATATATATATATATATATATATATATATATATGTCTTGGAATTTTTTTTTAACCTTTAAAACTATATGTATACTAGCAGGGCGCCCGACATTATAGCGTAAACTACGCTTAAATATGATATTTTGATTAATGTAGATTTCGTATTTGTTATTTTATTATATTGGACCCAATATATAGGAATGATTTAAAAAGTTAGAAAAAAAAAAAATAATAATGACTCGTGTGCCACCACCGAGAATCGAAACCAAAAAGTTTAGCTTACGATTTATATTTTTCCTCTGCCGTTAATGAGCTATGAAGACATGTTTGCTGCAAGGTTAAAAATTAAAACATGAACCAATAGCTACTACGTTATGCATGCATATTCGTAATGCCGGCATTCGCCATTCACTGGGCAATTGTTTAAACAGTTTTTAATTTTCACAATTTTATAGCGATTTTCCCGGGCTAAAACCCAAATATAAAGTTTCGCATGGGTTCAAATACCTTATAGATGTAGTTTCATGGCTGTAGACCAAAATCCCTAGGAGTAGCTTCATGGGCAAATTTTATAAGCAAAAATATATACGCATACAAAAGTATATATGGAAAGGATTTTGTGTTTACTATAAACTTTTTATGCAAATATTACGAAAGTATAAATCATGTAGAATATCTGCATGAATAGAATTACATGTAATAGTAAACTAAAGATGACCATCCCGTAAGAAAAAAAAAAAATAGGGAATTAATTAAAATGAATGTTAAAAAACATATGCAAATTAGCAAGATCTTTTTTAAATAAATTAGAAAAAAGGCTTGCTTTTTTGGTTGTTGTTCTTGGCCTTCGGGCCAGGATCAAAGTGTAGTAATTATGATAAAAGATGCTGGCGAAAAGAGAAATCCTTTTAAGTTTCCAACAGAGACGAGATGGACCAACCAACCTCACCATCCCAACTTCTTTATGAGTTGGCCTTGTGCCTAAATTTTTTGTTCATTTTCCCTTTTGTATTTCTTTTTCTAGTGAATAAAAAATTTATCTCAAAGTGTAGTATCTGTTCCGGTGCTACTCTTAAGGTAATTTGTTTGTCAATGAAGGGGAAACCCTCTATACCGAGACAATTGTTGTTTTGGGTCCCTACCAGAGTGCCCCTTCTGCCTTTTTTTCGGGGAGCTGGTTTAACTCCACATTAAAAACGACATCGTATCACATTTTGCTTTCGTGGGGAAGCAAATAAATACTAATAATTAGAAAGGAAAGATTTTAATATGAATATCAGTATACACACACAAAAATTATAGGAGTATAGATAGATGTCACAACAGGTAAAAAAAAAATACATAAAAGTTCAAAGTTAAGGACGTTAAAAAGCAAAACAATTTGAGGAAAATAAATTTTATCCAAAACCAAACGAAATAAGATATTCTAGCAGTGCATATGCTATGATTGAACCCATTTATGATAACGGCATATTATCTCTAACAGTACACCTGTAAAACAAAATAAGGTGTTGAAAAAAAAAAAATTCTCAATGAAATCTTTAAAATTAAATTGAGACGAGTATCGATAATTATAACTTTTTAACCCCCACCCGCCTATATTTCATTTTTAAACACAATCACTTTTAGGGCACTTTGCATTCAGCATATTTCATTCACAAAATATCACACTCACGTTTTGGCGTTTACTACTAACATAATGTCGATTGTTTAAATGAGTTGTTCGTAGTAGCTTATTTAGAGGAAGAAAAAAGTAGCAATGATAATTTAAGCACATTTTTAAAGAGAGTTATAAATTTGCATATCATGAATTTTTTTTCTTTTTTTTAAAGATATTGTAAAAAGGAAAAATATATATATATATATATATATATATATATATATATATATATATATATATATATATATATATAATGCTTCCCCTCCCCTCTCCGGTTATTTTTCGATAGCAGCCGGGAACTAAAAGTAAGCTTTTAATTAGTTGCGTAACCTGGCTTAATGGAATACGCGCACCTGATGGGCAGGTGATTTATTGCACGAGTTGTGAAACAATTACGCGTCTATTGTTCGCCAAACTCAAACCCTCACGCACATCTCGGTATGTTCGGAATCTGACTTTAGGCATAAAAGTAATTCAAAACGAGGAAAAGGCACACGATCAAACAAAAAGATCAGAGAACGAACCGTTGCTAAACTATGATTCTAAAAATGATTTGCAAAAAAAATTAATTAAAATAGAATAGGATTGTACAATTTGTAGAGCCCAACAATTTTAAAATTTAACATAAAATGAGTAGATTCATGACTTTTTTAAATAGAATCATTCCCGTCACCAAATCAAACGACAAACTTTTCCGTGTATCGGTATAAGAAAAAAAAAATTGGAAACGAGAGGGATTCTATACCCACTCCCGAAAAGAAAGAAAGAAAAAAAATGTCGATTGGAGACCGGGGGGGGGGGGGGGTCTATTAATATAAAAGAAAAATGACCAAAGCAGGTAGAACGTAATCTTTAAGAATGCCGACTCTGAATAGTTGTGAAAGGAGTTGCGTTTTCAACGGAACGAAAAGTTGGGTTTTTTTTAACCCATTACAGTTACACATTTCAAACGCGTAGCAGATAACATTGAGGAAGTTAAAATAATCGTATTTTAAAACGTAGTTGAAAGGATTAAAACAAAATGAAATGGAAATAACTAAAATAAAAAATAAAAAAAAGCAAATCTGCAATGCAGAGGAAAATCAAAAATTTAAAATATCACCATGTTTATTATTTTTTACGCGTTTGAATAAAAAAGAAAAAAAAAGGTGTTAGTGATTGAAGGGGTTACTAATCAACTTTTGGTTGCATTAAAAACTCAACTCATTTCGACTTTTTGCACAACCCCAATAGTACAATCAAGGATGTGTTATTTTATTTATTTTTAATAATTTAAGGTAATACTAGTGGGACCCATGGAAATTCCACATCGGACTCTTTCATATGTAAGATATTGATGTTGGCATTCTGTAGATGTTCAGCGTGAATGAAGATGCCCTGATACTGTACCTATTTACAATGCCTCCCCACAGGACAGTTAGACACCAGGGTCGTTTTTTAACGTGGAGAAAAGGTACAAAAATAAAAAATTGTATTGTAGCTCTTTTGTTAAAACTGCAAAAGTATATATCTAAGCTAGTAGGAACGCCCAGCATAGCCCGGTCGTAAAATATGCTTAAATACGATATTTTAATTTGTGCCGATTTTGTATATATTATTAGTGTCAATTTTCTATAGATTCTTATATATTATAAAGTTCTGATTTCAATATATATATATATATAACGCATGTGTGCGTGTCTGGTCAGGAATAGGCTCCTATATGGTTGACTATTATAGAAAACTGATTACATATAATGATAGATGTATCGAGACACAGGAATGGGTATGTTTGATCTGGCATAATGATGATTCATTAAAATTGTGGGGTCTGCGTACGCGCCTGGTCCACAAAGTATGGAAATAAAAAAATTAAAAATTAAAAAAAAAAACGTTTACAAGTGTTTTTGATATAGATGTACATAATACTTTGATAAGTATGTTTTAACTTAAATAGGGATGGTATAATAAAATTGTGGATTCTGCGTTCGCGCCTGGCCTCCATAGAATGGAAATAGGCACAAACTTTAATAAAGACTTTTCATATCTATCTGCGTAAGTATACTTTGATAATTATGTTTCAGTTTGAAGAAATATGGTATAATAAAATTATGGGGTGTTCGTTCGCACCTGACCTCCATAGAATGGAAATATGTCAAAGTTTAACAAGGTTTTTTAATATAGATCCACAGAATATTGTGATAAGTGTTTCAGTGTGAACAGGTATGGTATAATAAATTATGTGGTTTATCTATTTTATTTTTACTTTCATCATATTTTGCTTTGGTTTTGATACCCCCAAATTCGAAGCTACCTCTTTACAACCCGTCCTTTTCATAACCTATCATACTCTCATAAATCAGAGTCCATTTTCTGTAGGCTGTTTTTGAACGTAGTCAACGACGTGTACTTTTGCTAATATATATATATATAGTAATTTATAAAATATATATGGCGATTAAGCTACACTGAATATTCTGCGTTTCATCCAACTATAGGATTCGTCAGGCATATGCCTGACCAATCCTATAGTTGGATGAAACGCAGAATATTCAGTGTAGCTTAATCGCCATATATATTTTATAAATTACTAACTAGCTCTACCTACGTATTGAGCACTTTTGAAGTAAATACTTAAAGTTTACGCATAAATCTATACTTTCGTATATTAAATTTATGCGAATAAATGAAGTAGTTATATATATATATATATATATTTATATATATATATGACTTGGGTGCATCAGCTATAATCGAAACTGAAACTTATGAATAAAAACATATGTATATATAGATAATTTGAGTTCCTTCAGCTATAATCGAAAACAAAACTTGTCATAAGTAAACAACAGTCACTCAGAACAAAAAAGACAAGCGTGACACACAAAACAACACACGCTATCGTATTAATATATACATTGTTAATATTAACAGCATTTTATTTTCTTAGAGCAACTTTGAAAAACGCATATTTTTATTATTGTTGTTTTGCACGGAAAAATGTATTTTTGAATTCTTAGTTTTGAAATATACTTTTGATGATTTTCTTATTTTCTTCTGGCTAGGGATGACGCATCCTACCGGACGCCAGACATCCACTCGCTATATCATATATTCCAACAAAGAAATATTTAAGATTCTAGCCGCCCCTTTAAAGTGCAATTTTATGAATCTCTTTTGCACTTAGTTCAGATATATTTGCCAGGGAATTTTTTAAATATTTTCCCAGGAGTCCGCCTGCTCCTATAATAACTGAAATGATGTAGATCTTCCTAAGATTCCAGTTTCTTTAATATTTCGTCATTGCATCAAAAAAAAAAAAAAAATAAATCCTGGAATAAATGCATAAGCATTTTTTTAAAACAATAAAATTAATATCACACATTAAAAACATGCTTGCAAAATAATATTAAAATAATTTTTTTTAACGGAGCACTAAAATAAGACGTCTTTAGTATACTGTAGAAATTTAATTTTTTTTTTTAATACGTTTACAAAAACATTCGGTTTTTATCAAAAAGAAAAATCACAAGTATCAAAAATGGCTAAAATTTTTTATAGTTCTGCTTTTTCTTATATATATATATATATATATATATATATGTGTGTGTGTGTGTGTGTGTGTGTGTGTGTGTGTGTGTGTGTGTGTGTGTGTGTGTGTGTGTAAGAATGTAGTTATTTAGATTTTTGATTTTAAAATAGTCGAGTGTAATTTCCTCATGAGAAGCATATCGTGTCAGCTGTCACAAGATCACGAACCAAAAAAGAAAAGAATTTGTCACTTTCTACCATTTCTGGTAGCAGCACTGGAACTAATTGCAGAAAGATCAGCCTCCTAACCCACCTTACGTCTCTTAGCTAAAAATGAAAGTTGTATTTTTAACGGTCATCTGAGAAATGAAGAGAAATTAAAAGAACAGCCGGCTCTCCGACTAGAATTGAAATATAGCATATTCTGTTCGTTTCTCATTATGCCATTCTAGGAATTATCTCCTCCAAAATGGGGGGGGAGTATCGTCTGTCGCCTGAAGCGCGCTCATAAGGGATACTGCTGGGTTCGACCAGGGCCTATTTTTATAAGTAATTAACAGGGCTACACAAAGTGTAGTATCTGTTATTAGACTACACCTCAACTTTTGTCTTCGGTCAATGAAGCAGAAATCCTTATAGACAGAGGTAATTTTTACATTTATATCAACCCAGAGTCTTCCTTTTTGAAAAACTGGATTTTCCCATGCGAAACACGACCTCGTGTCTAAACCTACTCTCGTGGGAAGGTAAATAAATAAAAACTAGTGGAACCCGTGTTCTGCCGTTGCCCGAGGAAATTGAAGAAATCAAGAATCACAACTCACAGAAGTAAATTGATCGGAAAGGTTCAGAAAGGCTCTTTTCACCCAAAATTCTAAGTATTTATTCACAATATAGTAAATATTCATAAATAGAACTAAGAGTTAAATGGAAAGTATCATTGAATAAAACAAAAAGAAAAACAAAAACGAATATTTAATTAATGAGATGTCCTTTTGCAAAGCAATATGTAAACTAGTTACCATTTAGAAGTGGATCGTATAGACATGATTAGTATATCTGAAGGCTGTTCTGCTATCCTGAATATGAAAGTTTTTTCATCTCACCGCCACTGCAACAAATTGTTCAACTTTCTAAATAAACACAAAAGAGATAAGATAAGGACAGATTTGTTAGTGACCATTAGCGCAGTGTGATAAAAAAATGACTAGACTTCACATTAAGCTCAACCTAGTGTCACACCCGGCCATAGTGAGGAGACGGGAAATCGACAAAAGCAGGAGAAGGAACATGAACTGGAATAAATATACTGAAGACATTGCAAAGGCTGCTGCAAAGAAGGTCGGTCCCTCTCCCATGTTGGAAAATTATTCACACCTGAGAGTATCCTGTACTTCTACAAAGCTACCATTTACCCATGCATAGAGTATTGTTGCCACATCTGAACTGGTGCATCTACCGCTAGTCTCTCACTCTTGGACAGGGTCCAAAAAAAAAAAAAAAAAAAAAAAAATTCAATCTAATAAGTCCCACACTGTTAACTAAGCTATAACTCTTATCCCATCGCCACAATGTTGCATTTTCTGTACTTGTTTTACAAGAATTTTGATGGAATGTGCTCTATTGAATTACTCATACCTGTGCCTGTATACCCGATTGACGTATATACCCCCCTCCGACAAACCTCTTTGGCAGAAAAATCTCACCCCTTCACTATCGAGGAAATCCCTATACTCTAGTAGTTTATTCTCCCAGACTGCTACATGTTGAAATGTCCTTCCAGTTACCTGCTTCCCTGACTGTACTGATATGCAGAAGTTTAAATGTAATGTAAACTGACATCTCGCTCATCCTCTATAAAAACATGGTCACAAATTGTCACTCGTTACATCTGAGTGGCAATATGCCTTGTTTGAAGGTGAACATGACTAAAGAAATAAATAAAATAAAATAAAATCTACACGATAAACTTACAGGTTGTTCTTTTCCCCTTTCATTGAAAACGAAAGACATTTGGAAGGAGGAAAGGGATTCTAATCCCATTATTTACAGCATTTGTAAATACGTGGTTTAAACATTATCGTAAATTTGTAAACCTTAGGCATTACTTTTGGTACTTGTGCAGTTTACGGGCTATGGTGAAATAAAGTTATTATTTAGAAACGCATCCTTAACACGGGGATGGGGGGAGGAGGGTTAAAAAAACTTTTCTGTATTTTTACCTAACAATTTTAATTAAATTTCACTCTGAAAATCTTATCTAAAAAAAGATAACACGATCCGTAAACTGTAAAAAAAAAGAAAAACAAATGTCAAAGTTTTATTTATTTGAAATTGATGCTTCGTAAAAACAAAGCGTAAATTAAAAAAATAATGACAAAGTAAATGACAACAGTGTGGAAATATTTAAATGTTTTGCTATATTTGAAGAGAGGGCGGGAGGGAACACGCACTTACTGAATGGCCGTACTACGGTCTTTTATTTTTTTCTTCTCCCTCGCAAAAGCCTTCTTTATCCGGTCTTAAAGAATCGTCTTAAGAGACATTTTCGAAAACAAAGAAATAGTCATTTTGTTGTTTAGTCTTTTAATCTGTTCCGACTCCAACAAAGGAAATACTAATTTAAATGTATAAAAGTTTATTTTAATAATAAAATCCTATAGAAGAGATAGAAAGCATATGATAAAACTTGGAAATGGTGCCTCCCTCTCTCATGATGAATATTGTTGGTGCGCCATTCATTGACAAAAACGGGAAATCGACACGAGTAGTAGTTACACTTTGCAATGAGGAACACAAAATATAGTTAAAGTGGCAAAACTAACACAAGACTGAATAATAATAGTTGAATAAGTTGTTAATTTGTTTTATTTTTCATCTCGATTTTCTATATTTCTAATTATAACTCATTCTTATATATATATATATATATATATATATATATATATATATATATATATACACACACACACACACACTAGCAAAAGTGCCCGGCGTTGACTACGTTCAAAAACAGCCTACAGAAAATGGACTCTGATTTATGAAAGTATGATAGGTTATGAAAAGGAAGGGTTGTAAAGAGATAGTTTCTAATTTAGGGGTATCCAAACCAAAGCAAAATATGATGAAAGTAAAAATAAAATAGATAAACCACATAATTTATTATACCATACCTATTCACACTGAAACACTTATCACAATATTCTGTGGATCTATATTAAAAAACCTTGTTAAACTTTGTGACATATTTCCATTCTATGGAGGTCAGGTGCGAACGAACAACCTATGATTTTATTGTACCATATTTCTTCAAACTGAAACATAATTATCAAAGTATACTTACGCAGATAGATATGAAAAGTCTTTATTAACGTTTGTGCCTATTTCCATTCTATGGAGGTCAGGCGCGAACGCAAACCCCACAATTTTATTATACCATCCCTATTTAAGTTAAAACATACTTATCAAAGTATTCTTATGTACATCTATATCAAAAACACTTGTAAACGTTTTTTTTTTTAATTTTTAAATTTTTTATTTCTATACTTTGTGGACCAGGCGCGTACGCAGACCCCACAATTTTAATGAATCATCATTATGCCAGATCAAACATACCCATTCCTGTGTCTCGATACATCTTCTATCATTATATGTAATCAGTTTTTTAAAATAGCCAACAATATAGGAGCCTATTCGTGACCAGACACACACGCACACATTTAACTGATATATATATATATATATATATATATATATATATATATATATATATATTAGTGATGGGGCGATTCCAATATTTTCCCGATTCCGATACAATTACCGATTCCTTACTAAATTCTCGATTCCGATTCTTTATAAATCTCTAAATAAATTACTATAAATTGTTATTTTTAACCGATCATCTTAAAACACACATGTTCAGTGTGCAGCTATTTTGCTAAACGTGAAAATATACTTGTGGGGGTGATCTATAGATTTTAGTTTGTCTGGTATTTTAAAATTAATAAATATTCATTATTTTATAATTACTACCAGCTGTAGAACATCTTGCAAACAAAATCAAATAAAAAAAGATAATAGAATAGTTTTGGCATCGGAAAATAATAAATTTTTCCGATTCCAATACCCAAAAAAAGTTCCGACTCCCGATTAATCGTCCAACCACTAATATATATATATATATATATATATATATAATAAATGGGCCGTAATATTTATACGTACATACACTAGAGTTTCATGCTTATGTAATCATCAGTATAAAAAGTGATAATTACTGCTGGTCGGGAAATGCGAACTCTGTCACAAAGTTACAATTGACTTCGTAAGATAGCAACTAAATATGTGGCCACTGGTAATGGACAGAAGGAAATTATACGCAAAACGCATACATAGTAAACATTCAGAGAGTACTCGACGATCGGTATGTTTCATTTACGTTATATATACATCCATAATGTCATGCCATGAATAAAAACTTCTCCAAATGTTTTTAAGTCAGTTTAACATACAACTTAAAGACAAAAACGAATTATCAATTTCATGTTTAATGTTATGAAAAGAAACAGTCTGAGAAAGAATTGATCTTTAGCTAAGTTCAAAGTTATCTATTATGTTTTTATGGAAATTGCTCGAGACAGAGCATGAAGCCACTTGATGTAAGAACGAAAGTTGATTATTGAAAAGACAGGAGATGTCTAGTGACCTTAATGTTGAAAAGAAAAAGGTTATAGGTAGAAGGAAAACAGTGAGCAAGAAGAGAGTTCCACAACCTTGCATCGTTGGAAAGAAACTACTGGAATTTGTATTACTAATAATACTCTATTACAATGAGGTATTAAAACAATGAATTGATGGAGACCACTAGACCAACGAGTCAAACGAACTGGAACAAAGGAAGCAGAGAATAGATCAGACAATTCTGTTTGTCCATTCCGCATTGAAATTTTGTTATGGATCATTGTTGATAAGGTGCAGCGAAATAAATATTATGGTATCCATTCCATGCATAATTAGTGATTAATATTCAATGCAAAAAATGAGCACAAATTTAACTATGTTCAACAATCAATTTTGCATTAAGCCCTCATTCAAAATCAACGGACTATAACTTTTGCCAGATTTTAACAGCCTAAAAAGTGTAGTACACACACAAACACACATACGTGTGTGTGTGTGTGTGTGTGTGTGTGTGTGTGTGTGTGTGTGAACACATTGGGGGTATTTTAAGTAGGATAACCCAATACATGTGGTACCATGGTAATCGCAATTATTCTAGCTCAGAGTAAGATGCAAGAGGATGACCAACGAAACTACAACTTTTCTCTTTTGTCTCCTGTTTAATTTGTTTAAAATTAGAATTATTTATTTTATTTATTATTATCATATCTTTTTTTTCTTTGGCAAAGTAATAATTCAAAGTGCAGAATCTGTTTTGATACTACACTTCATCTTTGTCTTCGGTCAGTGAAGGAAAAATCCTTCTAAGTTTGGGCACTTTCTATTTTTGTCCCAAAGTACTCCTTTTGGGAGAGATTAGTTCCCTCCTCCCCATATTAAAAATGGACCTTATGTCTAACTGGCCTCGTGGGGAGGTAAGTAAATAGTGATTGAGGAGGAAGGTTTGGAGTAGATGTGATAATAGTATTTAGTGTCAAAGGTGAAAGTAGATGCGATGATAGTACTTGTGATCAGTTTATTGTCGAATACAGACCTTTTCTCCCTCAAAGAAAAGGGGCACTCTAGACGACTGAAAAATAAACCGTAAGGAGAAGATAATGCATGTGAAGGAAAAATCCGGTTTGAAGCCCAGTTTAGAGACGAAAGTTATTTTATCAAAATATTAATCTAACAAAACCATATTGTATTCCAAAGTAAGCCCAAAGGCCTAAATTAAAACAGGTGCTACAGTTGTAATGATTTATTTGCAAATAATTTTTTTTTTTAATTTTTAAAATAAAAATTTTAAAAAAAGTCAGTTTACAAATTTGGACAACGCTATCAAAAGTGTGAAGAGGAGGGGGTCATCCTCTATTTTACTCTTAACTAGAGGCATTTTGACCCATTCGTTCCAGCACGGTTCATTTCACTAATCACCATAATACCACATTTTCTCTATGAATTATTCTACTTAAAATATTCCCAATGCTTTAAAATCAACTTGATTTACAAAAGTCACTTATAATGGCATCAATCTAAAGACAATTATTAGCTCATCAAACAATCGTTAGTCTATTTTGTTGCTATTGTTGTTTTATAGAAACATTCCAACGAACGCATACATGAAATTATCTCGCTCCTTCTCCCTCAATACTTTTTAAGCCTGCCTTTTTTAGCCACTAGATAATTTACAAATTATATAGCGGGAATAGCATATATGCATCACTGTCACACGAACATAGTTATTGACTTATATTGTTTTTAGCATGTTTCTTCACACGCACACTGGTTTTAGCAAGTGCACGATTACACAACGCAATAGTTTACATTTTAAAGAATGTATCGGCTTATGAGTGTAACCTATAAATAATTAGCAGAAGGAATAGAACTTCTTTTTTAGTTAAGTTGGTGTGTTTATTACTAGTCTCCTTACGAGGACAAAGTTAGGCACAAGGTCGGCTTTTAATTTGGAAATAAACCTACCTACCTCCCTAAAAAGGGGCATTGGGTGGAACAAAATTTAAATTGCCTCAGTTTAGAATGAATTTCTCCTTTTTTTACATAGCAACTAAAGCATACTTGTTTTATTTTTGTCAAATTATTTGAACTCACTGACGAGGACAAAAAAGATAAACGTCACAAGACATTACTTCGTCCCTAACCAGTGGCGTTTCAGAAATCTGTTGATAACTGATGCCGCAAAAATATAAATCCTCATATTGAAAAATATGAGAGAGTCTGGGTATGATTGGATGATCCTATACACCAATTCGCAGGAAACAGCACTCTGTCGTCCATCCCTCAATCATACAATCGCTCCTAGCCCAAAAATGCAAAGGAAGACGAAAGAAAAATTTAATTACAGTATCATTGTTTTATGTTATAAAAGAACTAGTAAGGTTTCCTAGCGTTGCTCGGACAGGGTGCTTAAGGAAAATATCACCACATGCAACAATAATAGTAAGGACTAAACAGCAACTTTTTATGGATACATTTATTAAAAAAAAAAAAAAAGGGGGGGGGGTCCTGCCTTAAAAAGATAATGAACATAAAAGGGAGCTACGTTTTAAATTCAGAAAAATATTGTCAGTAGTTTTTTTAATACATGGATACATTTATTTCCTGGGTGGGTGAGTGATGCAACTTTTAACGCCTAAAAAACAAAGCGGAAACAGCTCATTAAGAGGGTCGTTCCAAAATTAAGGACTCTTATTTTTTTTAACTCAAAAAACTAAAACGTTTAAGAACTACGAAGACAGAAGTAGTACTATTAAAATAAGCGACCTTTTGTGCTCCAGAATTTATTTTCCTCCAGTCGCCATCATTCTAAAGGCACTTTTGCCAGAGCGCTCTTTGTCACTCACATGTCTGTCGCCACTCTGAAATCGACGAGCCCATCTACCAACTGTGCTGACATCAATTGCATCGGCTTCGTGAACATTCCAGTGAATATGGATCAGTTCATTTTTTTTTCTCTATGACGCACCTTTGCTTCTGACTCACGTCCATGACGGTGATTGGTTTCTTCAAGTCTCACACCATCAACATCTGCAACAGAGAGATGGAATTCATGACTGCATAAGTTCAGTAATCAGAACGATGTAATTTGCAGTCTCCTCTGATCCATTTAGGCAGAATAAAAAGTAGAAGGCATTACTTTTGAAACATCTCTTGTACACTCTTTTACGATTCAAATTTCATAGCAGTTTTATCAGTAGTTTTTGAATTTATGGAATGCATTTAGTTTAGAGAGAGATTCTGCTACTTTGTATAAAACTAAACTCAACTAACTATAGTCCACATTACCCACCCGTTACGCCTAAAAGCAACATTTTAAAATGTTATGAATATTCGTAATTAACCATCAGATACAGATCAGGTTTATTCATTTGGCCTACAGTGTAATGAGAAAAGAAAAGAAAAACGAAAATTATTGGCCTTTAGAGAATAACAGAATACCCAACAGTCTTCAATATTAAAAGTATTATTATTGTTATTATTAAAAAAGAAAAGAAAAAAAAGAGAGAGATGCGAGAGAAAAAATAGAGGGCAAGAAAGTAGAAAAAGAAAGAAAAAGAAGGAAAGAAAAAAGAAAAAAGAAGAAAAAGGAAAAGGAAGAATATGAAGAAAAAGGAAAAGGAAGAATATGAAGAAAAAGGAAAAGGAAGAATATGAAGAAAAAGGAAAAAGATGAAGAAAAAGGAAGAAGATGAAGAAAAAGGAAGAAGATGAAGAAAAAGGAAGAAGATGAAGAAAAAGGAAGAAGATGAAGAAAAAGGAAGATGAAGAAAAAGGAAGAAGATGAAGAAAAAGGAATAAGTAGAAGAAAAGAATAAAAGGAAAAGGAAGAAAGATAAAAGAGGAAGAAAAAGATAAAAGAGGAAGAAAAAGATAAAAGAGGAAGAAAAAGATAAAAGAGGAAGAAAAAAGAAGATAAAAAAAGAAAAAAGATAAAAAAGGAAGAAAAAAAAATAAAAGAGGAAGAAAAAAGATAAAAGAGGAAGAAAAAAGACAAAAAAGGGAGAAGAGAGAAAAGGGAGAAGAGAGAAAAGGGAGAAGAGAGAAAAGGGAGAAGAGAGAAAAGGGAGAAGAGAGAAAAGGGAGAAGAGAGAAGAGGGAGAAGAGAGAAGAGAGAAGAGGGAGAAGAAAGAAGAGGGAGAAGAAAGAAGAGGGGGAAGAAAGAAGAGGGGGAAGAAAGAAGAGGGGGAAGAAAGAAAAGAAAGAAAAGGAAGAAGAAAAAAGAAAGGAAAAAGAAAAGAAAAAGGAAGAAAGAAGAAATAAAGTATTTCTGAGTGCATTTTTTTTAGGATCAGAAAAAAAAAATCTAACGGCTGCAAGTGTTAATAAAATAATACAAAAAGTGAAAAATCTTTTATTTTTTAATACAGGGTATTTAAAGCTAAACGTAACCAGGTTTTCAATCTGTCAATTCATTGTAATTCAGGGAGGCGTTTTAAAGGGCAGTCGATAGTAATAGTAGTAAATGAACTTTCATTCATACAAATACGGATTTGATTTCATAAAAAGAGAAGAGGGAACAGTGTCTAAAGCCTTTAGTCTTAACATTTGTCTTACGTAAAGCATCTATGCAGGTCTCTTAACGGGAAATGAAATAGCAAAACAATTAGAGTGCATTTATGTACTGCATCCATTTACTATTGCGCAAGTATAATGCTGCTGCGCCGTCTACGTCCTTGGAGAATTAATAGAGGAAAAAAGACAATGAATGAGACTTGCAAAGGACTAGACTTACAACGTGTACCCGACGTTCGTGCTTAGGTCAAAGTGGAAACTAGTTGATTGAGCGAGTTCCGTCTTTATTTATTTATTAAGTAAGGAAGATCAAAGATGTTCATCCTTCACTTATTTTTTCCTGCGCCTCCTTCCAATTGTATTTATCTTCACTACCCCTAAATGTCGCCGTTACTTAACTCCCACTTCCGCTTAGAGATTGGTCTGCTTATTTTTTTAAAATTTATTTATTATTATTGTTTCACAGCAAATCGAAAAACAGTGAGAGATCTACTCTTAAAGATGGCTGGGAGGGTCTTTTATTTGGTTTCTTTATTTTTGCTGTACCATGAAATTACAAATATCAATAAAATTGATTTTTAGACCATCGAGGATAATTTAAGCAGAGTAGTCTGTTGAAGTGAACATAATGGTAAAAGAATGACAGGAACAATGCTTGGACGAATGGACCAAAACGCATCTACTTAAGAGTAGTAGTAGTAGTAGTAGTATAAATAGAGCGGGACCAACGACCCCACACATTTCTGATGACTTAGTGCCCAATTTGTAAACGAAATTCATTTTTTTTTTTTATTTGCGAATAAATAATTCAAAGTGTAATATCTGCTTTCTTGAGGGGAACTGGGTATCCCACACATTAAAACCGATCATATATTTAACACTGCCCTCGTGGGGAGGCAAGTAAATATGGACACTTTTGGGAAAATGCAAGAGGCTCCCGCATAAGTGGTGACCAAATTATTGTCTAATCTCGTAATAAATAAATACGTTCGATCACACCTACGCAATAGAGGTAAAAAGTTAAACGGTATCCAACATCAAGAGATTTTTTTCTACTTGCTTAGAAGTTAGTTTAGTAGGGGTTTCTTTTTACGGCATATCAACCCTTTTCGTTTCATGCAGTGCTGACTTTAGCCATTTTAGTAAAAAGTTTTAATTCTTCAAGTATCTTCCTATGTTTTACTTGCAGTAAAATTTGTTTTGTGGCTTTTTTTTTAATCAGTTTCCAGACCGTTTTTTTTTTTTTTTTTTTTTTTGTGGCAAAGATTACGTTAAATAAAGAAAAAACAATTTGGAGATGTGATTCTATAAAAAGACCGTTTTCTCAGTATATAGTCTGCAGACGATGGGATTTGAATAGATGTTACCGTTCCGAATCAGAGTGAACCCGAGAATGGTAACCATGAAGTGACACCACACACACCCACAAGCTCCCAAATTGGGGCCGACATTGGATTCAGTTTTGTGTCATGGTTAAGGAGGCTTAAGTAGATGATTGGTTTAGAAATAGAGTAGGCTGGAAGGAGTGAATCTGTGTGTAGGCGCGAAAACTTAGCTCAATAGGGTACCTGTGAGGCAGTTTATTATGTCAACTTTTATTTAGCCCATAGCTTGGACCTTGGCAGGAACTCGAAGTGGATAATCTCAACTATGGGGTGGTTCTACACTTCCCAAAGCTCCTAAATTAGGGTCTCACCATCGGATGTAAGTTAAACATTTAAGTTAGAAATGTGTCTGCATGGCTTGTAAGTACTTTCTGTTTTGTTGTTTGGGTAAAACCGCAGTTTAGTGGCCTGAACATAATACGATAAAAAAAAATGCACACATGTGATAAATATTGTTTTATCTTATTTTTCTTAAATATTAGTAAATGAGGAATCGTTTCGAGTTAAATTCTATTTAGCATTACGCTTGGAAGCTTAAAAACACGTTTGGAATCTATACATGTGCTGAAATAATCGCCAGAATAATAAAATAAAAGAACAATGGGGTCTGCATACAAACGGAACATAGCGATTATTTTAGCATATCTACACATTTCAAGCGTATTCTGTTCGCAAGATTACAAGTGTAACACTAAATAAATTTTAACTCTAAATGATTCCTTATTTATTTAACAAAAGCAATAAGATAAAACAGTATTTATCACTTGTACACAATTTTCATCGCGTTAAACCACTAAACTGCGGTTTTACTGTTTGTTGTACCTATTTACTATGCCTCCCCACGGGACAGAGTTAGACACCAGGGTCGTTTTTTAACGTGGAGAAAAGGTACAAAAATAAAAATTGTCTCAGTCGTGAAGGATTTCTCCTCCACCGAAAGAGAACAAGAAATAGAAGTGCAGCATCTGAAGAACAGATACTACACTTTGATCTTGTCCCGAAGGCCAAGAATTGTAACTGTTTGTTGTAACTGAATGTTTGAAAAGATATACAAATAAATGATTGGTCGATGATGACCAACGTTGCAGAGCATATAAAACTATATCATTTTGCAGACAAACTTTAATCAAAGGAAATACATTTTTAAGATACCATCAGTGAGACCTGACGTTGCCCGGGAATGAATGATGATCAACGAATGTTTCGCACTCTGATAGTGTTATTGTCACTGAAATTGGTGAAATCAACTACTTTTTCAATCTAATCAATTGCCTGCTCTAGTTTGGGACCCATCATGGTGCCGTGGTGCACCGAGATGAAGTTTTACAAGCTACCATACAGTGACTTAGTCCACAAATACATTGTAATCTAGATTGCATTGTCGAGAACCTAATGTTGATTTTATATTTTTTTTTTATATATAATGGCTTGAATAAAAGTTTAAAATGAAAAAGTCAAGTATCATGGTGCAATTGTGCCTTAAACAGAAACATTCACTTTGAACGAGTCCTTATCATGTCAAAGAACCTACTATCGAATTTATATGTCGGGCCTTTCGGCTTATGTGGTAAAACTTCTCAAATGCACGTGTGATATTAGGTTGTATAAGGTGTTAACTTTGGTCAAAATCGCCTGTTCCTTCTTTCATTGGATTATTTCAATTATAGATTATCTATACTTATCGAAGACATTTCGAAACAAAACCTATCTAAGAACACTGTCAGGCATATAATGTACCTTCGTGTGAAATTTCTTAAAAATCGGCCCAACCGTTTTCAAGTTCATAGGGACCGAACTCACACACAAATCCCCTTTTATAATAGAGATAGAACGGAGGTGCCGTAAAGAATGAAATAAATGTGACGTTTGTGTTTTTCTGTGCGAAAAACAATGTGTCAAGCAATCAAGCATGCTTTTAGTTTGTTTATTCGGACTTTTATTCTCATTTTCGTTGTTATATTCACAACGTCTCGGTTGATATAATCTCCGATCTTCACCAGGGAACTTCTTAGGAGCCTGCAAGGAATCTGAAGAAAATGGAAGTGACAGTGGTGAAATTTATAACAGCTCGGACCGGACAAACTCGGCGCGCCGTGTCACGGCCTTCTGTAATATGAATAATTAAAAAAAGAAAAAGATATATATTACGTGTTCAAAACCTGTTGAACTCATGAACACCACTTTTAATATAGAGGTTTGCAACCTCAACTTGACTCCTCATATGAGTGCCTAATTCGGAAAAGGAATTTTAAGATATTCCAGTTATTATAGGAGCAACTGGAAAAAAAAATGTAAAAAACTACCTGGCAAATATACCCGGTGAACAAAGTGCAAAAAGGATTCAAACAATTGCACCTAAAGAGCTAGTCAGAATCTTAAAAAGATTACTAGAAAACTATTAATGAAAATAAAACCAGACCATAATAATAAAAAGGAACATCAATTGAAACACTTTACAGATCTAAGGGGAGTTTTTCAGTGCAGGCGGGAGGGATAAATATGAGTTTGTTTTTTTGTTTTTTACGTTTATCAAATTGGTATTTAAAAAAATGTTATAACAAATTTCCACTTTTTATTTAAGGAAAGTAAAAATAATTTTTGTAAAACGTTAACGAGGAAAATAAAAAACAATGACAGTTGATTATTTTGAACAAATAGTTATGAAAAAAAAGAAAAGAAAAAAAGTACTTTATTTTTTGCGTTATATTTATGACGAGTTGAACTTACCAGACGTTGCACACGAGTTTTTTACTTTTATTTTTGTGTTGCTAAAGAATTCGAACCGAACTAAACTTCAACCTTACGTTAGATTAGCGTTGGGGTAAAAAAAATAAAAATAAATAAAAATAGTTCAGTTCAAATTCTTTAGAAGTAGCGTCCTTTTGGTTCTTTTTTCTGACAATTACGAGATCGTTTGGTCTTTACATTATTATTAATTGAACCAAATTAGTCTAAAACTGAATTTGCTAAGATACGTAATACTTTTTTAATCTCTATTTATAAGATTATTCAGTGGAAATATCTCAACTTAAATCGTTTAATGCATGAGAATTTGTTAACAATCGAAATAACATTTAGAAAGTAAGTTTTAAAGAGGAGTGGGGGGGCTTGTTAACTATTCTGCACTTTCACCTAACAATAAACAAAAGACATCGTAAAAATTGAATTTAACTTGAAAATCCCATAACAAAAAATAAAAAAATAGCACAGTCCGTAAATTGTATAAGCACCGAATCGTAAAGCCAGAAGCGACTTTCGATTTGACAGTTTGAAGGTTTCAAAATTCCTTTCAAGTTTCGAAGACTCGCATAAGATTAAAAGGGCTGATTTGTTTGCGAAGAAACCGACATGCATTCTGATGGATTCAATTTCGTAATTAAATTTTTTTTTAAAGATTTTAAGCATTTCGTTTTATTTTATTTTACTTTTTTTATATTCCTAATTTCAATATCTATTCGACTAATAGTAAATAAATAAAAATACAAAGTTACGCTGATGCGAGAAGCATACACACATTTAATGGTCAGTTTAAATATTAGAAATAAAAGTTCGTGATGATTATTATCGTTTTTTATGCAGAGTTTTCTTCAAAGAAAAATTGTTAAAAAAATAATAAATAAAAAATCAATATAAAGAAAGGTAAAAGCTGAAAATTGGGTAAAACTATACAAACACCGTGACAGCGAATTAACCCTAACCCTAACCCTAACGCTGTCACGGTGTTTGTATAATAATACCGAAAATTGTGTTTTAGTGACATCAAGCCAAGATGACAGAAAAGTTGACAACATTGAATAAATAGTAAAATCAAGTTCACTATTTACAACATGTAATCTGAAATTAGTGTTTGTTGGCGACAATTAAACACCCCTACAAAAAAAAAAAAAAAAAAAGAGAATGTATACAAATAGCACTTCTCTTGAATAACAACAGGGCGTGGGTTTGATGAATGAATGAAAATTATAAATATATATAAAAATACGCTTAATGGTTTTTTTAATCATCAGTTTTTTTTGTTTTTGTTTTTGTTGTCCAATAAAATAACTTGTGTCCTATATTAACCACATGACGACATGCAGTTGTAAGAGTTAACGCATTCCTTTTGATAGTTTTATTATTATTTATTTATTTTGTTTAACGTTCATCATTTGAGACATCATACGATTTTTATTTTTACAGAGAGAGAGAGAGAGAGAGAGAGGATAGTAATAACGGGTGATTTTAAAACAAACGAATACTTACTCCCTCACAACAAAGAACGGGTCCTCCAAAGACATCCTTTAATGTACATTAGTCGCAAATTAATAAATAAGAAGATTGGTAAGTCCACTCTCCGTGTGTACGTGTTTTTTTTGTTTTTTAGCAGCAGTTTTTTTTTTCTCTATAAACATTGGCCGACGACACAAGACAACAACGTCAGCCGGGACTCCATTTTACCTCTGACTGCTGCTGCTGCTGTCTGCTTGCCGGAAGTGAAATGAGACGGTCACGTGGTCTGTTACGTCAGTACAAACTATCCGACATTTGCCGGCAGATTTTCTCTCTTTCCCTTTACTCTCCTCTCCCTCTGTTTTTTTTTTTTTTTCTATATTTTTTATTTTATTTTATTTTGTTTAGCTATTTTTAGATTGGGGCTTTCCCTTTCTATTTTTTTTAAATTTGTTTTTCAATATCTTTATGCACCACCTTCTCCAAGGCACCTGTTATTTTTGCAAGGTGAATCTTTTTATTTACTCTCGTTTTCAATTACTCTTTTAAAAAGAATAGAGCCATTTATTCTGCTTTGATTTCCAATAACCCAAGTTCATCCCAGTAGTGGAACTGAGAAAAAATATTTATTTATTTTATGCAACAAGATGAATTTAAAACTACAACTGCAAAAGCAGGTTATTCAACTAAGCTTCATATATTGTTTTTTTTTTTTGTTATTAATTTTAACATTTTTAAAAAATCATTTTTTGTGCTTCTGCAATTTAGGGATCGTTCTAATTTTTAGATAGGATTTTAAAATGAAATTCAATTTTTACGGTATCTTGTTTATCAAATTGTTAAGTCAAAGTACAGAATAGATAACAAAGCCCACCACCCTATGTTAAGAATGGGCCAGCACGGTTCGTAAACTGCAGATGTGCCGAAAGTGGTATTTTTAATTTAATTAGTATAGTTTAAAAACTGTATAAAAATAAATTTTATTCAATTCTAATTCAATATTAGTGTGTGTGTGTGTGTGTGTGTGTGTGTGTGTGTGTGTGTGTGTGTGTGTGTTTATTTGCCTTTCCACAAGGGAAGATTCATACACAAGGGTAAAGTTAGACACAATGTTAGTTTTTTATGTGAGGAAAGTACAGCTGTCGTGGTTTGCCAGCCAATCACCCACATGTTTGTAAACAAAAACACACTGTCAGTTGAAACTGACACTTCTCAAAACACGTCACATTACGTATACTAAAAATAGCAATGACCGTTTTTAAATAAAAAGAAAACTTAAAAACTTCATCTTTCACAAACTAAACTCAAACAAAGGACTATTATTTTGAACCTAGATTAAAATAAATGCAGTTAATAAACAATGAAGACATTTTTAACTGTAAGTAATACGGTGTAAAATTAGTTATAGTCATTCGTTGTTTAGCTACATCATCACTGGTTGTGAAGTCTATAACCTGAATGGCTCTCCATAAAGCTAGTGGCTTTCACAGCAAAACTCCAGTTTCGCTCCTGACTTAACTCTTGTCAATTTAGCGTTCCCAGTGTCTGTTAGGACTAATAGCGGCAGAACTAGATGTACACTTCACTCTCTGCTGCTGCTGCTGCTGCTGCTTGCCTCCTAAGACTCCCCTTCACACAATGCCACTCCAGTTCCCGAATCTGCTTCAACTTTGGCTCGCTTCCAGCGACTCCAACACGTCCAGCTCACACACGTCCAGCTCACTCCTACAGCTACCAGTGGCTCTAGCTTGCTCTTCCAGTGACTTCAGATCATTCCAACAGCTTTCAGCAACTCCAGCTTACTCCTGCAGTGCGTCTTCCAGCTCACTCCTGCAGCTTCCAGTGGCTCCCCAGCTCACTCCTGCGGTTCCAATGCTTCCAGTCACCAGCTCCTGCAGCCCACTGACATCCAGCTACCTGCTCCAGTGTCCACTGAGGTCCAGCCACCTGCTCCAGTGCCCTCTGATATTCGGCTACCTGCTTCAGCGCCCACTGATGTCCTATTTCTGGCTACCTATTTCCAGTGCCCACTGACGTCCAGTTACCCATACCACTGTACACTGACGTCCAGTTACCTGCTCCAGTGCCTACTGATTTCCAGCTACCGATACCAGTGCCCATTGACATCCAGCTACCTATTCCAGTGCCTACTGATGTCCAACTACTAGTTCCTATCTTAAGAACCCAAGAATCTTAACCTCACTAGACGCCCATTCTCGCTCCAGCTTATCTTGAATCTGTTGCTGTACATTTTACCTTTTTTTTGGTAAAAATAAAACACGATGCATGTCATCTTAAACCAAACATCTGTGCTTGTTCATGCCTTTCGACCCCTAGCAACACAGCTCTTGAAGGATTTCTTCTTCTCTGACTGAGGGCAGAAAGGATGAAGTGCAGTATCAGAAGAGATATTACGTTTTGCTCTTAACATTATTTTGATTATTGGAAATAATGTTCTTATCTGGATCTTATTCTCACTACGTTTCGACGAATGTAATCTCCAACCTTTATCTGGTGCATTTTGTAGATCTCACCAATCTATACAAAATTTCGAACTAAACTGTTTATTTAATCCACAAGGGTAGAATTAGGTTTAAATCTTTCAAAATTCACGATAGAATTGAATTGTACATATGGACAACTGACACATAAAGTTAAGTAATAATCAGTTCAAAATGACAGTCTTTTGGTGATTGAAGGTTTAATTCTCACTATAAATAAAAAATATAATAAAAATTTAAAAAAAAATTATTTGCGGTCAAAGCTGAGTGAATCTATCTACCGGACACATAGCAATATTAGATGCTGTAATAATATTTATTTATTTCTTTTTCTTTGTCTTTCTCTTGCAGCAATCTTCTTCTTCTTCTTCATAACAGTGGCTGCAAAAGTAATTAGTAACAACAAACAATCATTTAGGGTTTAACCATTCTTTCAGAGTCTTTCTCTTCTTTTGCAGTGTATATAATGCATGTATAATTAATTCCATGTAGCCTTTCCCATCATCACATCCTCCATGAAAGGAGGAAGCAGCTGTTCCAAACATAACCACTCTCCTTTGCAGTTCAGAAACAAGAGAAAGATTTTATCAACTTATATACTATACCGCATAGTTCTAATTCTAAGTACAACTTCTAAAGGAATTTTCCTATTTCTACCTAATCTAGCCTTGTGTGTGAAATTCCGTTTTTAACATTAGTTTTACGCTCCCATCCAATATTGCTATGTTATAGAAGCGAGTGTTTGGAAATAACCAGCTGTTAACTAACATTTGACAAATAGTAGTAGTTACCCGCAGATGCCTCTGTCCCCAGGGCCATCTGGATGAGCAAATGGTAATTGAATGGACTTAGAAATTTATGATGCAACAGATCAACCCGGCTGTTGATGATGGTTTGCATAATTGAATAAATTAATATTATAAAATATTCAACTTTGTCTATGTTCATCTGTTCATAATGAGACATTGCTTAGATCAGGGGTGCTCATTATGTTGATCGTGATTGACTGCCGATCGCAGAGACTTTGTGGGTAGATTGCATAGTATTGAAAAAAAAAAAACGTTAGTGCTTGCAAACTTCCAGAACCTTGCAGCAGAGCTGAATACACAAGAACAGTCATGTATACAGTTTGAGAGTGTATGCTAGATAAAACAAATTGGCAATTGTCCGTCACGTGCGACAAATGCTTTAAAGACTTTGCTTAACTCAAGCTAATCGCTACATTCATGTGCTGCCTTTTTTAGAAAGATGCTGAGGTTGTTTCACTCGCATCGAAAATTGCAACCCGAACTCTTCTGGAATCAGAGATAAGATTCTGACACTATAAGCCGACATTCAGCTGATGCAGAGCTCATGGACAATTATGGAACTTACTCCAACATCAGTAAATGTGATACCTTCTTGACTGCATTATTTAGTTTCACTTATTTATGTGAGTCAGCCATTTCCCACATGAAGGTCATTAAGTCCAAATACTAAATTGTCTCCGTTTATAAGGATTTCTCCTCTGCTGATTGAGGACAGGAAAGGTGAAGTGTAGTATCAGAACATATACTACACTTTGTTCCTAGCCAAAAGGCCAAGAACAACACTGACATATTTTCATCACCACTGCTTTCTCTCAGCTGTTAATATAGCTTCATGAGGGAAGAGAAATGGGGGGGGGGTTATCACATGCGGCAGTATGACTCTGACAACCGTCAAGTCAACTAGACAATAAATGTAAATCGAACGCTTCCATCTACACGAATCAACATGGAAAATGCCGTCGATACAACCTGACACAGTAACAAACACTTCCATTGACACAACCTGGCACGGTCCCAAACAATTCAATCGATATACCCAATACAATCCTGAACAACTCTGTTAATATGACCCCAAACACCTCCATTGAAACGACCCAACACAATCTTGAACAACTCCAATGAAACGACTCGACATGATCCCAAACAACTCTGTCAAAATGGCCCAACATGATCCCAAATAGCTCCATCAAAATGACACGGTACCAGAGTAAGCTCGTCAGTTAATTACTGAACGACTCTGGCGTCAGCTTTTTAAAGGCCTTGAACGAACTTATTTTCGCTGTAGGTAGGCCACACTAAAACATTGACACACAATTCTTGAGCACTTTTGTGACCAAACGTGTGTGGCCCTGACAGATCGCCGACTCCCAACATCGTGTGTTGTGGATTTTTCATTCGACTATTCCTCTTATGGCCAAGTCGTCATTTTCTCGCTTACTATTTTATTGTTTATTGTAGGATAGGAACAAAGTGTAGTATATGTTCTGATACTACACTTCACCTTTCCTGTCCTCAATCAGCAGAGGAGAAATCCTTATAAACGGAGACAATTTAGTATTTGGACTTAATGACCTTCATGTGGGACTTTATCTATTGCACCCCCCCCCTTCTCAACACTTAGTGACTCAAGTCCGCCTCAGGTCTACTTTATAGTATCACAACTCCGCACATGCTCATCATAGTTAACAATTCAACTCCCTGTGATTTTTAAGTTAGATGGTCTCTATATTTACAAATTAGTTGTTCACGTATGCAAATTAGTTCCAACTATAAAATTCTATAATCATGAACGCAAGTTCTTTTCTCTCTGGAAAAAGGTTATCTGACATGCAAGACATCTAATATACTTTGAAGCTGGTAAGTTTTTGTTTTCGTCTCTATCGTTATACACTCAAAAGTAATAAAATATAAGATTGGTATAGTTCATCATAAACAACAGAAAATATATTATTTAACCTATAGCTGGAGAGAGAAAGACAGAGAAATAGAAACCTATGGTAGATATAACGAACAGAAGACTAATTTTGTCTTTTGTCATTTTATTTTTTTAAAATTTAATTGGCTTTGCAAGCTCAGTTTTCCTAATTCAAACAATCTAATCAGAGCTCAACGGATGAAACAGCGGGTCGCATTTTCTCTCTTGTAGTATTATAATTAGTAATTGTAGTAAGTTATGCTTTATGACACAGTGGGAATGCCAAAAGTTTTTCGTACTAAAACGGTTCTGAGCTAATAAGTATGAGAATGTGGAGTAAACAACTTCAACCTTATTTAGTTACTAGCTGGTATAGCCCGGTCATACAATACGCTTAAACATGATATTTTAATTTATGTAGATTCAGTATGTATTATTAATTCGCTATTGAATATTATATATTATGAGGGATAATTTGCCCAATTAACTAATTCACAAAAAAAAATCATGAATGCAAAAATAATAATGATAATGTCGTTCATTAAATTCTGTCTGTGTTTGTTTACAATATCACGTCAGCTGATATTTGGGCTTGATGATGAATGCTCTGGAAAATCATTTCTGATTAATGTTTAGTCTTAAAATATGCAAATGAAGAAATGATTTGCGGCAATTTTAAATGGTACCTCTTCTTTTATCATAAATTGAATTCATTAATAAGAAAAAATTAAAATAAAATGGTGAGGTACCGGGCTTGAACAAAGGGATCATTCGATCTGTAGTTGAATGCTCTACCACTGAGCTATATTTTCAGGTGTCAATACTTTATTTTTATTTTTTTTTTTAAGAAGAAATGATTTGTTGAGATTTTATTATCTCCCTTGCCGGTGTAACCTGAAATATTACCCTGTAAAAATTCTTTTTTATCTATAAGAAAGAAAGGCTGTTTTTAGGATTAGATTTTTTCGATTTTCGATACTTATCAGATGAATTTCCGTACAAAACATATCTAAGAACACTGCCAGACATATAAATTACCTTTGTGCGAAATTTGCAAAAGATAGGCTTAGCCGTTTCGGAACCTATGAGGAAAAAACTCACACAGACACACACACACACACATACACACATACATACATACATTTATATAATAGTAGAGATAACACTGGTGAATAAGAAAAATATATTCCCGGCATCTTAAGGCGTTTTCACCCTAATCTTGGAACAATTTTGTTTAGTAGTTTTAGAGTATATAAGTGTTATAGGATAAGCTGATGTACATATTTCTGGAATAATGAATTCACCCAGAGACTATAAATATAGTTACATTTAATAAGTCATTAAGTAACAGTTTATGGCAGTTATGGCTCTTGCAATCATGACATGCACTTGTGCGACATATTTTTGTTAAGATACTTTTTGTCAATTATATCATTCTGTTTGTCTTGATTATCACAAGCCTACAACAATAAGTGATCAACGGACAGAACAAAAATATCGATTACTTTTGTAAAAGTCTGCTTTGATATTGCTTCCCACTTTGAATGCACTAAGTGCACATTCAAGCAACGAGTTCTAAATTTTACATGCGATAAAATTCGTTCCAATACGGATGATTCATTGAAAGAAAAGTAAAATGGCCGTCTCTCTCTTTTTTTTTATTTATTATCTTTAGTGTTTGATGATAACAACTGTTGACTTTCTCTGGAAGTTGAGTGGCAATAAACTTCCTCAGGTCACAATATCCACCATGCTCTTGATGTAGAGGTCTGGATAGTGCTCTCACCTATCAGTCTTCCAATCCTCCTAGACTCTTCACAGCAATTTTCTCTGGTACTAACCGATGCTGGTGCCACCAGGACTTTTTGTTGTCATTCATTATTATTATTATTATTATTATTATTATTATTAGCAGGACCTGTGGAAATTCCATGGAATGAGAAATATATTTAATCAACAAATATGTTTTGATAAAACTGATATAAAAAAATAAGTAAAGGTTATAAAGGGAACATTCGAAAGAAACAGGGCAAAAAAAAGAAAAACATTTGATCTCCTTTTTTACATAACGTTTCGCTGACTTCTTTCTTCAGTGAAGAACTGCTGTGTGAATAGCTTTCTCACACCATTACAACAGTGACCATATATTATTATTATTATTATTATTATTATTATTATAAAGGCAAATTTCGCGAATTTGGTTTTATTTCAAGTAGTTTAACTTTCAAAAATTGTGTTTGTCCTTTTTCAAAATTTGGCTTCACTTTTGGCTTTCTCCTGATTATTTGACAAAAATATTTACTCGATAATTAGAGTGACATAGTAGCGAGGTTGCATAGTAACGAGTTTTGACTATATATAATTACTGAAATAAAATACAGATTAATTAAGGAAGGAACAAGCAGAATATTATATAGATTCTGTTATTATTAGTAGGAGGAGGAGCAAAAGTAGGAGGAGGATAATTGTGTCCCTCTATGACACACCCTCCACTCTAAGGGTCTTTCATGCTAAACTTATTGCACTACTGTCCAATATTTTTGGAGGTGTTTATTATAAGTAATCATTTGTAATAGGATAATTTGGATCCCTTATGACTAGGGCTGTGACAACAGCATATTCTTTTTATTCTTTTGACTCTCAAGTATATATCTGGCGGTCCTGGATATGACCTTAAACTATATCCAGTGGCAAGGCTCCAGCTTGCGGCCTTAGGGGAGTGTGGAGCCACGCTTTAATTGCCATTGCTCCCAGGGCCACTCTGACCCGGAGTGGTAGTACCTGTTCGGGTCCCAACTAGGGGTTAAATAGAATCCGACTTGAAAACAACAAACATATTCTATAAAAAAACTTTTCTTCCGAATCTTTGGATTCGGCATTAAATAACCTGAAAAGGGTTGATATGTCGTAAAACAAAAATAACCAACCAACATATATCTTACACAGTTAGATACACTTAATAAACCGAGAATCACATCCGTCTATATAAAAACATATAAGATATTAACGGATATATACTCAAGAGTCAAAACAATGAAAAGAATGTGCTGTTGTCACAGCCCTACTTATGACTAGTGTTCAGATGATAAATCAGAATCAGGAATCAGAAAAATCGGAGCTTCTTGGAGTATCAGAATCGGAATCAGAAAAATTTAAGTCTAATTTCTAATTTTCAAATCAATTCTATTAAATTTTTATGTTTTAGTTTTGTTTAAAACTTAATTTTCTATTTCTGATACTGATAATGAAGTGATACATCATGATATCGAATTTAGGTAAAAATAGCACCGAAAAAGATGGCCCAGTAAAAATGGCACTAGTAAAGATAGCACAAGTAGAAAAATATAGAGAAATCTTACGATGAGTTTATGCTCATTCCGTCAAGTCCAAAGTAGCTGAGCAGCGGCTTGGTTCCCACCAGTTTTGGCAAATAGCAAAGAGGCTCCTGAACAGAAGTGTATGTTCTATCCCAACCATCATCAATGGACCTGAGGTTATCTCGTCAGCAGCAAACAAAGCCAAACTTTCTGCCAAGAATTTTGGAGCTAATTCTACCCTGTGCGATTAGCACTGCCCCCGCCCCCGTATTTCCTGTTGTATCTGAAAACACGTTTTGCAACATACAAATATCTGTGCATAATGTTGCCAAGCTAATCAAAAACCTCGATTCTAGTGAAGCAACTGGCCCCGATGGCATTCCAATTTTAGTGTTGAAGAAGCTTCAACCAGAACTAGCTCTCATAATTGCAAAGCTGTTTAATTTAATTTAATTGCTTCCCAACACTCTGGAAAACCCCATCAGTATGCCCCATATTTAAGAATTCAGGTGATCGCTCATCTCCCTCTCAGTACAGACCAATCAGTCTCCTGTGCATCATGAGTAAGTTACTGGAATCTCTGTTAAATAGAGAAGTAGTCAACCACCTCAGCAAAAATAACCTCCCCAGTAACATGCAATATGGTTTCCATTCTGCTAAATCTACAGCAGATATGTTAACAGTTATATCTCATAGGATTAGTGAATCTTTCGATGGAGGCTTCCTTTCTAGAGCAATTGCTCTTGACATATCAAAGACCTTTGATAGGATATGACATAAAGGTCTCCTCCATAAGATCTTCAGCTATGATATAGCTGGAAATGTCTTTTCAATTATTGAATCATTTCTCTCTGATAAGTTCATAAGAGTAGTGGTTGATGGGCAGAATTCAGAAACTCATAGTATTAATGCTGGAGTCCCTAAGGGGTCCATCCTAGACCCAACTCTCTCCCTGATCTACATCAATGATCTCTCAAATCACATCCTAAGATCATTTGTAGACATTTATGGTGACTACACAAACATCTATAGCAACACTTCAAAGGCCATAAAGGACAAAGTTCTCTCTCCTCTCATCTTGATCACCTGGTGCAACGAGGAAAGAGGTGGCTGGTTAATTTTAATGTATTTAAGACCAAGCTTCTATCTTTCCATCATCTACAATCTGAGCCGCGTCTGGCATCAAGCGAAATGAATAGCTCTTGTATTTGAGAGGCTCCATATTTTGACAAACTTCTAGGTCTGACCTTTTCTCCTAATCTGAGATGGAACATGTACATCAACGCCAAAGTCGCTGGAAAAATGGTGGCATCATTCTACTGCTCCAGTAGATATCTCACTGCTGATGCAATTCTCTACATATATAAAAGCCAAGTACGTCTAAGGATGGAATACTGTTACCACATCTGGGCAGGAGCTGCTAAAAGCAGCTTATCTTACCTTGATCGAGTTCAAAATAGACTTCATAGCTTAGTGGAGGATGTTGTTTTCTTTTTCCTGCAACCTCTTCCCCACAAAAGAGATGTTGGTTTATCTTTATTTTCATGGCAAGTGCTCATCTGAGTTCTGTGGGAATCGAAATTTCCCAGCCAACAGACACACAGAAACAAGACTGTACTCTTAAGCTAAACACATGCCTTGCCACCAGAGAGCAATATAGTTACGTAAATATGTGACAATAATACGCTCTGGTTGACATAGCCAGCCTGCTTCCCTGACCACACTGTCAGCCTCTCAGAAAATACCATAACGCAAGTAACGTTACTAATCATCTCTTCTTACCGAACTCTTATTGTCTCTTATTCTTACTATCTCTATTCTCTCTTTTGTATTTTGATGTAAATAAATCTACATTTATTTGTTATCATAGATTGGTATGTTTCGTCTCTTCATTATGCGACCTTTGTTTCTTTTCACCTACCATTCACACATGAAGGATGGGATCGTCAATTACATAAGCAGACCATCCTATCCTCCACAGTTCCGATCTATGGTCCCCTCTCGCCAAACTTTCACAAAAAAAACTCGTCTAGTTGAAACCAATATCAATAATTTCCCCTACTTTTTATCTGTGCCTAAACCTAAACGTAGATTCCATGAACATTGTTTCTTTCTTAGAACTGCACGCCTGTGCAACTCATGATTACTTCGATATTGTCCCATTGACTACTGTACACTCATTACCCTTATCCTCGAGTGGCCTCCAGGCCTTGAATGACTCCTTTCTACAATTAAAAAATGAAAATCTTGTATACATGAAGAAATTTTTCTAATTAAAAAGAAAATCATATCTACATTTAATAATAGATCACTCCTCCCCGCCTCCCGCCAAAAAATGGAAAATTTGTTTTTCAGAATCTGAATCAGTAATTTTATGTGAATCGGGAATTTAGAAAAGAATTTTGGAATCGTCCCGTCACTACTTATGACACACTAGGTATACCAAAGGTTCTTCATGGCAAAATGGTTTTGATCTTATAAGTATTTATTTTTGGCACACATGCATACGCACGCACACGCACACACACACACACACACACACACACACACACACACACACACACACACACACAAAAAAAAAAAAAAAATACACCACTCTTCCAGTAAAATGAATCGCAAAAGGTTCCATGGGGATCAAACATGAAAATGTTTACCTTATTCTGAGCTGAAAACGAATCAACCATGTGAAACTTTGATGTTCTCATATCGTGGTGCGAGATTTATTTGATTTGATCATTAGAGCAATGCTCCAAAACTATAAACATGCTCAAATGCTATATTGTTCAAATATGTGATCGTTCAAATTTACAAGTCTCACTGTATGGTACAAAGCATTTATTTGTTTACATCAGAGCAATAGGAAGCCTTATTAATGTTGTGCATTGCCCTATCTCTCATGAACATTAGTATCGGCTAATAACTAAATCAATCAATGCGGTTAAGATGAATAATCTGAAGCAGTTAAAATAAAATTAGATCTGTCGTCGAAAGGTCCCGAATAACACGGGATATCAGGTACGAGACAAAACTAGGGAAAAGCCAGCCTTGATCATTCCATGCTAGGAATCTTATAGCGAATGAGGATTTTCACATTTCAGAAATTAGGTTAAGATTAGATACTGAGTAAAAAGTAATTAGGTTAAGATTAGATTCTGAGTAAAAAGTGTGTAGGCGTCAAGTCTAGCTACCGTAAACGGACAGACGAAAAAAGAAAAGAAGAAAAATAATTCCGATTCGGTGATTAATTGGTTTACTAACTTTAAAGATAAACATAGTTTAAACTTTACTGCATTTGACATAAACAACTACTACCAATTTCTTCTATTCTTTTAAATAAAGTCCTTATTTTTGCGAGAAAATACTCAGATTAAACGAACTTAGAAATTAAACGGATTCGTTTGGTCAGACGGATTGAAATTTCACCAAACTTCATCATCGTGAATTAAGATTGATGGCAATTCCGAATATATATATATATATATATATATATATAGTCATCCATATACAGTACTGTTTCGCTGTTTCACATCTCATCAGTGCGGCTAGACAGGCAACTATCTCAAGTCAGGATTGAAACCCGACCGCCTGTACGACAGTCAAGGCTCCTAACCATTACGCTAATCGGTGGCTGCTGAACGAGTTGTGAATAAACGATGTTTTGACATCGTCCGAAATAGCTAAGCTCGATTTGTTTACACAAACAGCATCGCTTTATAGGCTAATGGTAATTCGTGTATCACTTCTCAATATGCTCAACTGAAGATGAGGAGCAGTAAGAACTTTCTTCGTTCATGAATCTAACCAAAAGATTTCATTACCTATTTCGGTTTGTTAATCATTTTTATTCAATTTTATAAACAGCCTACGAATACTTTTTTTTTTTTTTTTTTGCATTTTATGACCAATGTCTTATAATGTCGTTTCATACAATGTTAAAACCAGCTAATTTTTAGCTCACCTATATGTATGAATTTACTAATTTATTTATTTCCTCTGAAGAGAAAAATTTTGTATTCTTTGAAACTCAGTGGAATAAGGATTTATTAATCATCTTTGAGGTATTCTGTCGAAAAATAAATTTTAATTGTAAATTTTTGTTTACAGTTTTCATTTATGCAAATGAATACGGTTCAGTTCCGCACCATTTAATCTGAATGGCCCTTTTTTTTTTAATTTCCCTAGCAAGGTTGGTGAAATCATAATGCAATATTTCAGTTCAGCCTTTATGAAATTTACTGTAAAAAAATATACCACGAATTGGCAGCCCCTTGAGATCGGCATTATGATGGGTTGTGTGGAAGGTCTTAAATCAATTGATGGAACTTACCTACTAGAAGAATGAAGGTGTGGTGTTACCAACATGGTTTGCTACCTTGTCTTTCATCACCCTTACAGATGTATTTTTTAAATTTTTTTTATTTTTCTTCCTTTGAAGATTGTAATGCTGGGTTTGGGGCATATCGGCCTTTTTTTTTTTAAATTTGTCTTATATACTTTTGTTCCATTTTGTGATGTGTGTGTTGACTTTTTTTTCTTTTTTTTATACTGCGTATGTGTGGGTGCTTCTCTTTTTTCCTTCTTAATTATTGTTTTATTTCGTTTTGCATTTTTTCCTTTGTTTTTTTTCGCGCTGTGTCTAATGGGCCCTTACGTTGTGTCCCGTGGTAACGCTAAGTTCGATTTGTTTTTAATTTATTCCTGTTGAATAAAAGAGGTCCGGCATCCAAATTAATGTATATGTTATGTAGCGGTTTTATTTTAGAAGGTACCATATATGAGAGTGTGTTACACTGTTCTTATTTAGATGACGACTTATATATTTGTTGTTGTTCATGTTAGTAAGAGTCTTAGAGTGATAGAGACAGTCTTAGGAGTGGTCATGCTGTTGAGTGTTGTGAGATACTAGATATTATATATATTCATTGTGAGTGTTCATATTGTTGAGATATAGAGACAGGTCTTATATATAACGAGACAGACAGGTAGGTACAGATTACTGCAGGAGAACCAAGCCTGTAATTCAATGAGAGGAGATTTACGAATATCTTGATAGATAGACCGAGAGTGCGTTTAACATTTACGTTTTGCCAGTTGTACATTTTTATAAACACAAAGTTCATATTAATACAATTTCACTTTACTTTTGTTTTGATAGAATGACGCAACACAAGACGGCAGTTATAAAAACACATGATGATACGTTTATTTCTTCGACCGGTCGGATATGATTCTGTATTTCAGGGATTCAAAGTTGTTTACATGGTTACCTCTAAAACCTCTCGCTTCCCAGAGGGTGCCTTGACTCTTCTAGCTTCTTCCGTCTCTCCTCTCGCTTCTTCCAACTGACTGATCCTGATTCTGACTTATCTAACTAAATTCATAACTCATGACATCACTGCATGACTAGCACGTGCCTCTCAGACACATGGCATGACATGCCTCCGTGTTTAAGCATGCATTGTTATTCACATGTTTCTTACAAAGCCGACCCTCTAACCTAATTTTCGTAACCCACTTTACAGTTAACATTTTCCATTGTCCGTTTTTAAATTCCTTATTTTAATTTTAATTTTTATAACAGAAACAAAATTCATCATTACATTCCTTTTTCAATAAACAGATATCTAACTATTTTGTGTGAGCTAAACAATGGCAATTCCACATTCCTTAGTTTCAATAACATTCTATATTTATTTTAACTTATGATTGGAATTCTCAATTTAAAATCTAGCTTCGCAAGTTCGAATCCTTGACTATCCTCCTAGTTCATATTTACTCACTTACAAGAACAGGCTGCTGTTCTTGTAACATATATATATATATATTAGTGTTTGGACGATTAATCCGAATTTGAATCGGGAATTGGAAAAATCAAAACCTTTCAGGGTATCGGAATCCGTATTGGAAACGGAAAAAAAATGCTTTAATTTCCGATTCTAAAACCGATTCCTTAAAACATGTTAAACTTAATTTTACATTGTGGGCACTTAAGATAAAATGATCGACATTTATTGTTTTTAAGAACCTAGTGATATTAAAATCTGTATTCATAATAATAATATAAAAACGGTGTAAATTTATTTTACTTGTGCCGAAAAAGAAAAAAAAAAGAAAAAATTTGGCTATTGCTCGGTCACTGACAAACCTGACAAAAAGAAAACTTTAATAAATTAGTGGACTTCGAGTTTTTTCACACTTTTACTCTAGACATATTTTGGCGCCAGCGTTTCTTTGAGTTTGGCATGTCCTGTGTGTTAGTGGTCTTTACTTGTCATAAAAGCAAATTTTTAATATGCTGATAAAAGGTCATAAACTCAAATCGAGTAATAAACGATTCATGGTTATAATTGAAACAATTTTATCAATTAAGTTTTATTTCTTTTCACCGCAAAGACGCAAATACACAGAGAGAGATTGAAAATGTGTCTGCCAACAAAAATGTAAGTGCGTATTTTTCTTAATAATTGAAAATATATTTTACTAAAATGTTTTTCTTATATTTCGTTTCAAATTAACCTTATATTTTCATGTATTATAAAAGTCAAGTGGATTATTTTACTATATAAAAAATTATTATTGTTGTAGTATATGGAAGTCTTCAACAAATCCCTCTAAGTAAAAGTGACATTATGTATGTACACCCTGAAAAATTTGTCGATGAAGTAAAACATGAATTCTTTTAGAATTTAAAGTTTCACATATAATTTAGGTCCCCGCAAAACTCGTCCCTAGAAATGTGGTCCCCGAAAAACTCGTCCATTTTTGTTAGATAGGAAAACTGAGCTATTTTTGAATGAATATCGATTGAAAACACATTTTATGGCCGTTCTTTAAAGAGATATTGTTTTTAAAAGCGACTGTGCCCGCATAATATTTAAAAAAAAATCATTTTTACTTGTTTAGGCTTGTTTAAAAAAAAAAAAACTTGATCACGAAGTCACGGAGTCAAGACACGAAAAACGAAATCATATATTTATTTTAAAAATACTTTAGTTTTAACACTTTTTGTGTTATTACGAAGCAAAATAAAAGAAAGAAAACACTTATTTATTATCAAAGAAAGCAAATATTCTATTCAGAAGAATTTATTTAGTTTAAACAATTCTTGTGTTATTACGAAACAAAAAAGAAAACATTTCTTGCATTATCAATTATTAAATTATCTATATAATAATATAGAATAATTTATTAAATTATTATGTTAGTGTTAAAACTAAGTTAAGTATTTTGAATAAAACATTTGTTTTATTATTTGATAATATAAGAAATATTTTTTGTTTAAAAGTCATTTGGGGAGCACTTCTGCAGTATGCAGACAGCGGCTAATATTAGGGGGCGATAACTCCAATTTCTTCTTAGTCAAACAACGCGGCAAATAAGTAACAAGCAAGATTTTTTTTCCGAACAGAAAAATATTTGATAACCAAAACAGTTATTGTATAAAAATGTATCAATATATAATTGTAAAAACATTTATTTAAAAGTCCGCGTAAGAAAATATATTTTTAATAAAATAATTTTGTGATGGAAGCAACATTGGATTTTTATAAAGTAAAATAGATTTTCTTTTTTCGAACAAATAAATAATTTAAATGAAACATATTTTGAATTAAAGCAACTTTGAAGGATCAACAACAAATTAATAATTTAAATGTTTATTGATCGAGAAGCGCTACCTGGCGACAGTTTAGTGAAACGCACTAAGAAAAGATGGCTTTTGTTGTTACGTGAACACAAAAAAGGGTTAAGACTAAATTAATTCTTTGAAATAAAATATTTGTTTTACTATTTGATAATATAAGAAGTGTTCCTTTTTTTATTTCGTAATAACATAAGAAGTGTTACGAACTAAAGTAAATTTTTAAAATAAATATATGGTTTCGCTTTTCGCGCCTCCCGTTTAGTTTCGTTACATAATCAACCCTATCTACTTTCAGTAGCTTGATATCTTTCCGAGCAATGATCTTGGACATTACCTAAAAAATATACAAATTTATTTTATTTTGAAAGGGGGCTCGATTTAAAACTATATCTACCCCAGTATTTTCTTTAATTTTCTATTTTTGAGTGATTATCGACTCCTAAGACGTGATACTCTCATGTCGGACATTTTTTGTTCAAAAGTAATGCTCGACATTACTTGTTGTTTGTTTTTTTAAACTAAATAAACTTATTAAAATAAGTTGAACCACTAAACTACTCACAAAGCTAGGTAGAAAACGAACGCTTAGAAAAATCAATTTATTCTTTTAAAACAACAGTAAACAAGTAAAAATATTTAAAAAAATATTATGGGATATGTATTCTCTTAAAAAATATCTCCTTCAAGAACGATCATAAAATGTGTTTTTCAATCGATATTTATCCAATTATGGACGAGTTTTCCTACTTCGCAAAATGGACGAACTTTCCGGGTACGAGTTTTCCAGGGACGAGCTTTCCTAAATACATAAATTTAACGTAAGAGATGACCCTAATTTCTGAGCTATTCTAGTGTTTTAAGGTAGTTTTCTGGGCATTTTGTGGGGAGGTATTAATATTAACGTTTTAAAATGATTGAGTGTAATTTTACTATCATTCTAGTCAGACTTAAGCTTAGTGGTAAAAAATTAAATTTATAGAAGAAACTGACCCCCTCCCCAGTCCAAATTCTAAAATAATTTTTTCCGGTTTTTCTATTTCTTCTGTCAAGTTTTTTTTTAGAATGTTCAGTCACAAATAGTCACCTAAAAAGCAGAAACTCATTTTCTCATTTTGGAAGGCAATTATTTAATTACGAATGTTATTGCGGTGCCAGGAAAACTCGTCCACGGAAAACTCGCCCACGGAAAACTCGTCGGCTTTTGTTAGGTAGGAAAACTGGTCCATTATTGAATAAATATCGATTTAAAACACATTTTATGACCGTTCTTGAAGGAGATTTTTTTTTTAAAGGCGACTATGCACCTTCATTTTTAAATAAATATTTTTACTTGTCTACTGTTGTTTTAAAAAAAGATAAAATCGATTTTTCTAAGTTTTCGTTTTCTACCTAGCTTGCTAAGTTTTCAGTGGTTTAACTTATTTTAAAGAATTCATTCAGTTCAAAAAACAAGTAGTGTCGTGTTACGTGAGAATAAGGAAAAATGTCCGACGTGAGAGAATCACATCTCGGGAGTTTCGATAATAGCACAAAAATAGGCTTTGTATTACTGTGAACAGAGGTACGAAAAAGTTGTTAAAAACAAATATTTAACAAATGTAATCAAAGGCAAGAAAAATTAATTTTCTAATTAACTGGACAAGTTTTTAGTGTTTTTATTTAATGTAAAATGTTTACTTGGTTCGAAAAACGAGTAATGTTGAACGCTGCTGGAGAACAAGAAAAGATGGCCGCTATGTCTTTAAAGACACAACAATCACTTCAAAATACGAAATAAAACAAAATGGTGGTTCAAACTAAAAAAGCATACAAAAAACTGTTAGAAACCCACCGAATATATGTCAGTCTATGTCACGGTAACATATGTTGAGTGAGTTTCTAACAGTATTTTGTATAGTCTTCTAGTTTGAACTCATTTTCACAAACTTAACGTATTCAACAGCGAGCTCGCCGCCATTTGTCTTTTTCACGTATACTGATAAACACTGAATGTTTTTCAAAGCGAATAAACATATCACATTAAATAAAAACACTAAAAACTTATCCAGTTAGGAAGAAAAGTAACTTATCTTGCGTTTGATAACATTTATTTGTTATATATTTGTTTTTTGACAACTTTTTCGAATCTATGTGTATAGTAATACACCCCCCCCCCAAAAAAAAAAAATCCATTAATGTTGGCCCGCTATTACGAACTCGGAATAGGAACATGTGAGCAAGAAAAGCGAAGGAGAAATCAAGAGAACCAAAAACATTATTGGGGAGAGGGGTGTAGTCTCTTTTTCTTTTTAACTAAATAAACTCTTTAAAATAAGTTAAACCACTAAAAACATATCCAGCTTGGTAAAATAACGATCACTTCAAAAAATCAATTTTATCTTTTATAAAACAACAATAAACAAGTAAACATATTTAAAAAATAATATAGGGTGGGTGGAGCCTCTCCTAAAAACAACGTCGCCTTCAAGAATCGTCATAAAATGTGTTTTCAATCGATATTTATTCAATAATGGACCAGTTTTCCTATCTAGAAAAAATGGAAGAGGTTTCCATGGACTAGTTTTCCGTCGACTAGTTTTCCGTGGACGACTTTTCTTAAATTCATTATGACTTATGTGTCATTCATTATAATTATCTTCTCAGTGAAACTGATTTAGACACAAGGTTGGTTTATAAAGTACAGACACCAGCTCTCCAAGAAGGGTTATTCTAAATTGGCATAAAAATAAAAATTGTCTTAATCTAGAAGGCTTTTTTTCACTGACCAAGGACAGAAAAAAGGTGTAGTATCAGGACAGGTACTACACTTTGAATTATTTATTTGCTAAAAATATAACATAGAACAAGGTCATCAAAAATGTGGGAAAGTGGAGATCGTTGGTTATCCTCTATCTTACACTATCTATATTATTCTTAGCTAGAAACATTTCACTCACCACAATATCACATTTACTTCTATTCAAAATTGAGTCAATATGTTGAATATATATATATATATATATATATATATATATATATATATATATATATATATATATATATATATATATATATGTATGTATGTATATATACAGTGGCGGCTCGTGCCTGGTGCTGTGGAACTGCAGCACCCCCAAGTCATTTCTACTCATTATTATCGATACACGTTAAAAAGAATACGTTTATTTTTTTCTTTCTATGTGATAATATATCATTATATATATATATATATATATATATATATATATATATATATATATATATATATATATATATATATATATATATATATAATCCTGAAGCTTAATGTCGATAATTGTCCCCATACTCATATAAGCATAAAAGTAAAACTTTGCTTGGAGCTGCGAAATTCACAGTTATACATTCTTAGTGAAGTTTGCTTGTGCGCATGCCCGATCTAGACGGCAAATATGAGCCAATTTGGAACTGTAGTTTTCGCAGTTCCAAACGCTCGTGCAATGCGGTTCTTGCGCGTTTTCGCTTATTTTTTTTTTAAGAGCCTTATTTACAAATGTTTTCTTTTTATTATTATTAAAAAGTGCAACGTGTTCTTGTAAATAAAATCTCCACCTTAAAAAACAATCCCACACTTTTAAATGCGATTTTAAGCAGACAAAAATATACAATATGCCAAACTTTTTTTTTTAATTAAAAGTGTTCGGACTTTTAGCCTTGAAGCTACCAACGCGACTAATGTTATTATTATTTTTTACCTATATGGCTTTTTTTTTTTTTAAGTAGTTTGATATCCATTTATTTTGTAGTAGTTTAACTTTACAGAATAAAAAATATTTACATTTTTTTCTATAGAAAAATGATCTAGACGGCCGATATGAGCCAATTTGGAACTGTAGTTTTCGCAGTTCCAAACGCTCGTAAAATGCGGTGTTTGCGCGTTTTCGCTTATTTTTTTTTAAAGAGGCTTGTTTACAAATGTTTTCTTTTTATTAATATTAAAAAGTGTAGCGTATTCTTGTAAATAAAATCTCCACCTTAAAAAAAATTCCCACACTTTAAAATGCGATTTAAGCAGACAAAAATATACAATATGCTAAACTTTTTTTTTTTATTAAAAGTGTTCGGGCTACCAACGCGACTAATGTTATTTTTGATTTTAACCTATATGGCTTATTTTGTTTGTGTTTTTAAGTAGTTTGAAATCTATTTACTTTGTAATAGTTAAACTTTACAGAATAAAAAATATTTACATTTTTTTCTGTAGAAAAGCGAAGAAAATTTTATTTTTAAAATACATTTTAGTTAGAAATGTTTTTACCTTATATGTATATATGTATATATAAATATATATATATACATATATATAACACACATATCTATATGTACACACACATATATACACACACATATATATACACACACATATATATACACACATATATACACACATATACACACATATATACACACATATATATCTATACACACACAAATATATATACACACACATATATATACACACACACATCTATATACACATATATACACGCATATATATATACACACACGATATATATACACACATATATATATGCACACACATATATATACACATATATATACATACACATATATATACACACACACATATATATACACACACATATATATACACACGCATACATATATATACACACACATACATATATACACACACACATATACACACACATTATATATATATACACCCACATTATATATATACACACACATTATATATATATATATATATATATATACATACACACACACACATTATACATATATACATATATATAAGCTTTAGCATTTATTTACCTTCCACGAGTACAATGTAAGAAGTTTTACACTTTGAACAAAGTTTTTTAAATTAAAATGTGCAATAACAAAACGAGTAAGTAAACCCGTTTTTATAATAAGCAAATAGTAAATAGCAAAGTTTGTTTTTGTTTTTATATAAAAAGTTGGGAAAAGATTTGTAAATAAAATTATGTATCTTTAAATGTTTTATGTTTGCTCATAGTATAAACATGTAAACTTTTTTATTCTATATTTTATTTACAAAGTTTTGTTATAAACACACATTTTTAAATTTTGAATAAAACTGTTATCCAATAAAACCATTTTTAAATGGTAAACTCCTAACTTTACCATCGTTTGCAGGCAAGTAAATTTCAAAGATTTTGTTTTTATAAAAAAATAAATTATTAAAAAATTGTAAATAAAATGTATTTAAAAAATGTTTTTCGTTTGTTTGCCTGCGGAAAAGCCCGTAAAATTTTATTTAATCTGTAAAGCTTAAAAGAAATATATTTGTATATTTTTTTATTACTCTGTAAAGTGTACACAATTTAAAATAGTGTTTTATTAAAATGTTTTTGCGTATTACCCCTTTTTCGACGATTTATAATGGCAAAGTTAAAAATATTTGTATTAAAAAAAAAGCAATTTTAATGACAAGCTTATTTTGTTATACGCCTATTTTTAATTAACAACAAGCTTTTTATAAATAAAACCGTTGTTAAATAGTAAAACTTTTTTCGTTAATAAAAATCTGAGACCTGAAAGTTTTAAAAGTATGATTCAACTCAGTTAGAACTTCCGGTTCAGTTGAATCGCAAAAAGCGGATCACATAAACATTGTATTCCTTCTACCTTAATTGATATTCTACTAATAGACTTACCTTTCCCAACACAGTTGATATAAACAGAATTTAATCATGGCCTCCTTGCAAGAAATAACTTCTGCGACAGTAAGTAAACTTCAACAGATTGAGTTTTCACAGCTGTCTCTCCATGATAAAGTTGAAATTAAGAAAAGAAGCCGTTCAACGCCTGATATTCAAATATCTCAGCCAGGCATTAGCAACAACAAAGTGTATATTCGTAGCTTTAATGGTACCGACGGAAAAGTTTGCTTTGCGGCTGTGAACTAAAAAAGGCATTGTTTTGTTTTTCTTGTTTGTTGTTAGGGGGTGATGTAACGTGGGCAAAAGATAGTTTCAGAACTATTAGCAAAATGAAAGTTAGAACTGAAAAGCATGAGAAGCACGTTGACACTGTAGTTTCCCTATCAATTTGTGAGACCATAAATATTAAAGAAAAACTTAGTGAGGCCTACAGACTTTCAATCAATCATCATAACATGAATGTTAAGAAGAACCGTGAAATTTTATCTAAAATAATAGATTGTATTTTCTTTTATGGGAATTTTGAAACTCCCTTACGAGGACATGATGAAACAGATGATTCAGTAAATCCAAGTGTATTTAGAGGATTTTTAAATTTTGCATCTTAATTAGATCCAGATTTAAAGAATCACTTAGAAACCAGTAATGACTTCAAAGGTGTTTCCAAGACTATTCAGAATTACATACTTGACTGCCTTTTACAAATATACCATGATGAAATAAGGGCAGAAATTAGTAAAGATTCCTTTGTAGCTGTCATGGCTGACGATACAACAGATGTGTCTGAACATACACAAATGATCATTATTTTACGGTACGTCTTGGATTAAAAAATACTTGAACGCTTTTGGGGATTCTTTATTCCAGAAAACCAAACCGTTGATGGGATATCAAAGCGTATTCTACAACAATTAGATATAATCGTACAAGGGAATCGCCAAAAACTGATAGCTCAGGCATTTGATGATGCAAATGTCATGAAAGGCAAAAAAGCTAGTGTTCAGGCGAAAATAAAAGCAGTTTATAGTAATGCGCATTTCACTCACTGTTATGCGCATCAACTTAATTTAATAATGAGGAATGCAGCAAGCATTACACGAAATGCTAGAATATTTATCTCTAACATTTTGGCTATTCCGACTTTCTTTTCGAGATCACCACATTCTCAAGAAGCATCTGGATGTAAGCATTCTACCTCCATCCGCCACAAGGTGGAACTTTATCATACATAGAGTTCATGAAAATGTTCAAGCATTAAAAAACTGTCACTGAAATTCAGTCAACATCATATGTAGATGAGACCGTTGCAGAAGCGACAGGAATTCTGAAATATTTGAACGATGAAAATTTCATATTTTGGTTTGAGCTATTTCATGTCTTATGTTGAAATTATTTCTCGGGAAATTAGCATATATAAAGTCAATGAATACATAACAAATTTCAAAACTGCTATTTTAGAGATAAGAAACAATAAATACTGTGAAAATCCTTCACAAACACTCAAGGGCGAAGCTAAAGAACTGTGTGACTATATATCTGTTGATATAACGGACAGATATTCTTCAACTAAACATTTAATACTTGCTAATTGTTTTACAAGATAAGCTTTGCTAGTTTTAAGAAAAAAACTACCTACAGAAGAGATCTCCTTGACAACTGAAGCATGTCCCATGATTGTCAAAGAAAAGTTTGAAACTGAGCTAGAAATATTTTATAGTAGGTCAGATATCCATGAATATTGCAAAGTAATTAATCTGAAATTTATTTTGGAAAACAATTTAAACGATGTTCTTAGTGAAATCACAAAACTCATAAAAATTATTTTGACAATTCCCATGACTACATCAGAGGTAGAACGTTGTTTTTCAACTCTGAAAAGAAAAAAAAAAACATGGGTTACGAAAGACTAAATGAACTTGCAGTGCTTTCAATTGATAAAAAAGTTCTTCAGCAGTCATTCAGAAGTTAAGTAGAAAATTATCAATCTTTTCTCGCAAATTAAAACAAGAAAAATGGAGTTTACTTTCAAATGAATGTAATAAGTAAAATATTTAAAATATACATCTATTAAGGATTCCTTTAAGTTATTGTATTTTTATACGTGTGCATACGTATAAATTATATTTTTATGCTTGTTTTATTTTTACACAATATTAAAACAATAGGTATTTTCTTTAAAACTGCACCTCCACTAATTTTAGACACGAGCCGCCACTGTATATATATATATATATATATATATATATATATATATATATATATATATATATATATATATATATATATATATATATATATATATATAAAACTACTTAATTTACTCACATAAATTTATATACGAAAGTATAGATTTATGCGTAAACTTTAAGTATTTACTTCAAAAGTGCTCAATACGTAGGTAGAGCTAGTTAGTAAGTTATAAAATGTATATGGCGATTAAGCTACACTGAATATTCCGCGTTTCATCCACTCTAGGATTCTTCTAGCTTAAGCCTGAAGAATCCTAGAGTGGATGAAATGCGGAATATTCAGTGTAGCTTAATTCTTCAGGCTTAAGCCTGAAGAATCCTATAGTGGATGAAACGCGGAATATACAGCGCAGCTGAATCGCCATATACATTTTATAACTTACTATATATATATATATATATATATATATATATATGTATATATATATATATATATATATATATATATATATATATATGATATTTTTCATTAAATATTAATACGTTTTTAATTAAAAAATTATTTTCTATAATATGGCTAAAAAAATCAATAAATTGTCTACCAATAATAAATTTATTCAGTGTTAGAAATCCAATCAATAAAACTTCATATAAAAATATCTATATGCCCCCCTCACCCTTCCACAAAAATCTATAGGGTTTAAGAAAAAACTTAACGGTTTTAGGTCAATTTTTCCGGTATCTCTAATGACATCGTTATAAATCTATAAGTTTCTATCACATGAAAAGAATTTATGATTTATTTATGGGTTCCCCAATGTGTATTTTGTATATAAATTATCGGTGAGATACAAATAAAACAAATGAACAGGTCTATTATTTATAGATTTTGTTTCACAAAATTTTTAAAGAGAAAGAATATACACTGGCGTAAACAAATTGTTAGTTGATTTTTAAATAATAAATTTGGTATATTTATATCTTAAACTCAATGTTTTCTGCGATAAATAAAGCCCCAGATATCGGAACATTTCTTAAACAGACTTAAATCAACGCCATTTAATGAATTCATTCGATAGGGGTGGCAGGGATCTGGTATGCTGTAGTTGTGTTTTTCGGGCGCTTTTGTAATTAGAATCGGAATCGGAAATTTAGAATGGAATCGGTAATTGTATCAGAATCGGGAAAAATTTTGGAATTGTCCCGTCACTTATAAGTGAAAATTGTGTATGTGTGGGTGCATTTCCCTACCAAATAACTGTAAATTTTCGGTCTAGAGATTCGAGATAGAGACACAAGGAATATTGAGATTTGGGAAAATCTTTTTAATCGTTTTCGGCCAGAAATTTGACTGTCAAGGGGTCAAAGTTAAACGATTTGACCTTTGAAAACTCTACCAAACTCTTCCGCCTATTTTGGGTCTAAACACTTGAAATTTTAAATGTAGTTTACTTGGACATGGCTCAAACATTTTAATTTGATTTGAATCCCCAAAACTAAAGGTTAAGGGTAAAAATTGGGGTCAAAATTTAAATAAATTTAACCTCTGCGGTCTCTACCAAATTACTCAGCTAATTTCTGGTCTAAACATTTGAAATTTTACATAAAGAGTATTCAGAGATAGGACAAGCTTTTTAATCGATTTGGGTCGAAAATTTGAGCTGTCAAGGGGTCAAATCTTAAAAGATTTGATCTTTGCGGCCTCTAGCAAACTATTCAGCCAATTTTGGGTCTAAACATTTAGAATTTATACATAACGGGTATTCAGACATGCGACAAGCATTTTAATCAGTTTTGGGGCGAAAATTTGGCTGCCAAAAGATCAAAGTTGAAAGATTTGTCCTTTGCAGATTCTACCAAATTCCTCCGCCAATTCTGGATCTAAAGACTTGAAATTTTAGATGTAGGTAAGTTGGACATGGGTAAAACTTTGTATTTTAATTTGAGACCAAAATAATAAATGCTAAGGGGTCAAAATTGGAGTCAAAGTTTAAAATTTTTTACCTCTGTACAAAATTACTCAGACAAATTTTAGTCTAAACATTTGAAATCTTATATAAAGTGTATTCACATGTAGGGCAACTTATGAACCGTACAATTAATTAAAGGTAATAAACATAGAAAATTATAATATTGTATTGTAATTCTTCCAAGGCACATGGTAACAATCCGATGTAGACATGATTCCTTGGTTTCTCCTTTGGTTGGATGCGAAATCCGACAAATATTTGTCAGATTTCTCATCCAATAATTACAATACGCATTGAATCCCTGCTACCAAAAACCCTCACTTCAGGATTTACCATACAATTTGGATCTGAAGTTCAATATCCTTTTTTAATCTGCACCAATATCTAATTTCCCTTATTCTATGATTTAAAAATTTGAAAAACTTTAAATTATAATTTTCTATGTTTATTACCTTTAGCAAATTAGGTGCAAACCATTTATAATATTTGCTAATATTTTTCTTTTGGGGAGATGAATAAACATCGAAAACTCATGGGTTAAGGAAATATACTTATTAAAATGTATTCTTTGTTTTGCATATAATAAAAATTCTAGATTTGAAATTTAACCATTTCACATCATAAAACTTAAATTCCTAAATTATATATCTGACTAGCTTTCTGTATTTGTCCGTTTGCCTTGACATTATACATAGAACTTACTTCTATTTCCTTTCCCATAATAATTATTGGTGGAGACAATTTTAATCTTTTGTCCCAATCCAGAGTGCCCCCTTTTGAAGTAACTGGATTTTCACCACATTAAAAACCGATCTTGTATCTAACTCTGCCTTCGTAGGGGGGAGGATGCAAGTAAATAGGGCCTCCTTCATTTTGAGATATCTTCTGACACCTTCAAGTGACTGACATTTGAGGCCAATGATTCGTGCTTATTGTTGACTATTTCACAATCAGCAACATAATAAATATCAAAGAAAAGCAAATAAGTTCTGAAACTTGAAATCAGATTTCACCTTGAAGCGATAAGAGAATCTTGATATTGTTGTTTTACCATTCATAGATTTGTGTTTCTTTTCTTTTTTGCTAATGAATTCTTTGCAAACGGCATCATGACTTGAGCTCTTCTTTTCTTATCAAGTAAAAGAACATTGATACAACAAATTATGTTTGATCACGATCAGATAAAAATGATTCAACATGTTGCCTGAAGCAAAGCAGGTGTAAGGGAAAATCTGCTGGGGAGCCCTGGAAACAAAGATTTCAGTAGCATTATGGAAACCTCTTTAATTTTACAGTTTGTCCTTTTACTGAAAATATTATATACAGGGTGACCCTTCCAAAATCCACAATTTTTTCTGTAATCTTCCAACCATATTTGGTAAAAATAAACTTCAGTCTATCCTTGACTTTTCAATAAAGTTTCAGTCATGAATGTTTTGTTTTATCATCGTTCAATGAATGGGCAGCTCTGCGTTTATCAATACTGAGCACTATCCAGTGGATTTTAAAAAGTTTGAGGCACCCTCAGGAAGAAGAGATGTTGTGAAGGATGAATAGTGGTTGCAACAGGATGAGACAACTATGCACATCTAGAAATGACTCATAAAAATTATCAAACAGCGTGCAGAAAATTTATATGAAACTGTGATAGTCTTGCTTGCACAGTGAATCTGGTAGATGATAGGAAGGAATATCGAATGAAACAAGAAGTGATGGGAAGAGGGGAATAGAAGGAAGAGGAAGTGATGGGTGGAAAGGAATGATTTGAATAATGAGCGAATGAGAAAAGAAGTTGTAGGTTGAAAAAAATGATGTAAATAAATGACAAAAAATTATCAGTCGAGATTCAGAGCCCTCTTGCTTCCTTTTCCTCGTCCTATTCCTTTCTCTTCATCGTCCTCTTTCTTCCTCTTCATCGTCCTCTTCCTTCCTTTTCATCGTCCTCTCCCTTCCTCTTCATCGTCCTCTTCCTTCCTCCTCCTCGTCCTCTTCCTCCTATCAACACACAAAAGCCGTCAAGCCACCTATATATAATATATCCAGATATCTAAGAATCTAGCCAAGAACATGATATACACTGAAAAAAAAAAAGGATATCTTGGTAAGGTATAGCAAATTTATTTATTCTTATTCCTTGTTATTACAAATTTTCGCCATATCTTTTAAAAACAGTTTTTATTTAAGGTAGGTAGACGAATTTATTAGCTCTTAGTTCCTAAACTATGCAAATTTAGCTCTCTAAGCTATTTTTCTCCTTATCCATTTGACACCATGAAAGGGTTACCTATCTCTAAACTTCCTTTTCGATATAGTAGTTATTGTACTACATATAATACTTATTTTTTATTTTCGATATAGTAGTTATGAACTTGTACTACATATAATACTTATTTTTTTATTTTCAGCAGCCCAGAAACTCTCGCTTCCCCTATTTGTTCCTCGGTCCTCATCTCAAACAAATGAGCGATGTTTCTGACAAAGGGGGAAGAAAACACTGTGTTGCAATATTTTGGAGCTACATTGGGGTATGATCCCACACAGTCGGACGATTCTATTTATAAAAGATGCTGCTAAGAACTGACGAATCAAATTAACTATGTTCTGCTACCAACAAATCAGAAACCAGAATTGCTTCATAAATATTAAACCTTTTCTGGAGCAATTTCACATGTTCTTTCCCGGGTTTCGACACGGTAAGAATATTTTGTTCTGTGGAACTGTCTACTACAAACAAGTCACCTCCCAGGACTTGTGTGTAATAGCGAACCATCTGAAATTGTTTCTGAAACTCAAAATGGCTTACACTTCTAGAGGTTATGCGCCCAGCGTGCGTCTTTATTTCGATGGATCCGAATCAAAATTCAAATTGTGGCAAGTTAAATTTCTGGGATATCTACGAACCCAAAAGCTACACAAAGTATTAGAAACACAACCTGAAAACAGAAACGACCCCGACTTCATTGAAAAGAATGCAACTGTCTTTGCGGAATTAATGCAGTGTTTAGATGACTGAAGTCTATCACTGGTAATGAGAGAAGCCCTGGACGACGGTTGCAAAGCATTAAACATATTGAGAGAGCATTATTTATCGAAAGGAAAACCCAAAATTATTACCTAATCACAAGAGTTTCCAATGTGGATACAGGACTCAAAATGACGACTACATTTGTTGCTAAGGGGTGCTCTCAGATTTACGGTAAAGAATACTTTTCTACGTTTTCGCCGACCACAAACATAAGGACAATCAGAGTATATATACTCGGTCGGCAGTGTAGTTGAGATAACTGAATTTTCTTTCCATTCTATTCTCGTTCACTAATAAGGGTGCTGGAGGCAAACGTTTTCTGGTTGACATTATCCGACTGATAGTGAAGGCCCCAACCTTGGAGTAAGTCCCAAGGAGGATGTTCTATCACCAGGTGCAAAATAACGAGGCTGCTGTTGCATTACCATTTGCTGAATGGAGTCTGGACTATGCAGTGGCTTCTGGCATGATCTCTCAATGGCATATAAGTGGGAACTGCTACAACTTTTCCTTTTCAATGGTCTACAAAAGTCTTCCATTTTCATTCATTCTTTCGTTCCTATTCTCTCTCTCTTTCTCTCTCTCTCTCTCTCTCTCTCTCTCTCTCTCTCTCTCTCTATCTATCTATTTCTCTCTTGTTTCCTCTCTGTACTGCTCTTAATAAATTTGCTGACATCTTCCACAAACTCCATAACTTTACTATGGAAAATTCCAACATACAAATCAGCAGAAAACCCAGAGCCACAATTTCCAGTGTAGAGCCTACTACAAGGTCTCCTTCTCTAACATCAGGGGTCTATGTTCCAATCTTTCAGAGTTTGAAATATAATTATGGCAGAAAAAATCTTGTGTGAAACTGACGTTAACTCAACTTTTTTGTTAGCTGATTACTCCATCAAAGACTATTCTAACCTCACATCCAACCCACCTTCAAGATTGCCATAGACACAGAACATGTGGCAGGGACACCTCCAAAGAAGACCACAATCACTCCTACATGTGCTTTAGAGTAGCAGTTATTCACAGCACAGCATTTATTTTTTCCCTCTACTGTCCCCACAATGATGGAGTAGTTATCTTTTAGAGTATCGCTAAGTAAATTGATCATACCCTGTCTGCTCATCCCTCAGCAAAAATTCACATCTGTGGAGCTTTCAATGTTCACAATATTGAATGACTAGTCCGCTCAAACAAAACAGATAACAAAGTGAGATTTTGTCATGATTTCTCCCTTGCTTATGACCTAACACAAATTGTTAATGAACCCACTTAGGTACCCGCTGTTAATAGACAATTTGCAAGTCTTCTAGATCAAACAACTGTGCTCATCCTCTGTTCTGTATTTTAATCATTCGCTTATCTCAATAAAGATAAAAAAAAAACAAAGTATAAAAAGCCTTAATATCTCTCTCCATCAAACAGTGTATCAATGCTTGACGGCTGATTGAGAAAGTTTCTGAACGTTCATCTCGGAATTGCCCCTACAGTATGGTTAAAAAGAATGCATCCACTATAGCATCCGATTTAACTGATTGGTTAACCATCAGCATAGACAACTACATACCCTCCAAGATATTCCAACAGAAATCGAATAGCCAGCCATGGTACTCTCCTGAATATGCTGCCGCCATTGTACACTGAAACTACTACAAGGTGGTTGGAAAAATGGTTACATCATTCTACCACTCCAAAAGATCTCCCACTCCTGACGCAATCCTCTACCAGTATAAAAACCATATACATCCTAGAATGAAATACTGTTGCTACATCTGGGCAGGAGCAGCTTGGAACACCCTATCCTGCCTTGAAAAATTTCAAAACCGGCTTTGAAACCTAGTAGGTGATGCTCTTTTCGCTTCCCTGCAACCTCCTTCCCATATAAGAGACGTTATTTTCATGGCAAGTGCTCGTCTGAGTTTCAATCTATAGTACCCTATTTCCAAACTTTCGCAAAAAACACCTGTCTAGCTGCAGCCACTGTCAACAATTTCCCCCACTCTGTATCTGTGCCTAAATCTAAAAGCAAATTCCATGAACAAAGCGTCTTTCCTAGAACTGCCCATCTGTGGAACTCTGTTCCGCTGGTCTGCTTTCTAACTGACTACAATATTGTTGTCTTCAAGTCCACTGTAATTAAGTTCTTGTTGAGTCGTCTCCTCAAATAATCAAATTATACCCAACTTTCACCACTAAAAATTACTATGTTGCTGTCCCGGTGTCACTGTTCACTCATCAACTTTTATCCTTGAATGGCCCTGATAAGTGGTGACTTCCGTGTAAAAACATAAAAAATAAATATAAAATATTTTTAAAAATAAAGATAAAATAAAGAAGAAAAACATTTTGGAAAGGCTTTTGATTGGTATTGTCATGACAAATGATGAAGAAGAAGAAGAAGAAGAACAACAACAACAACAACAAGAATAAGAAGAGAAGCACGGTTACTGTTGGGCGAAGAAGCGAGATGAAAACGGAAGTATAACTCTGACAGTTAAGAAGAGTTCTTACTTTTTTTTCTCTGCTTTCACTACGACTTCGGGTCAGAATAGATCTGGGAGTATTGGCAACTAAGGAGTAACACTATGCTCCCCAAAACTCCCAAATGAGAACATTATCACCATATGCAATAATGGGTAATAAATAATAAAAACCACTTCTTTATAGTTATATAAAAATAATTTTTCTAATTGTGCTGTATGACCCACACATTTACATTTATTATTCATTGTTATTACTGGGGCTATGACAAGAGAATATTCTTTTCATTGTTTTGACTCTCGAGTATATATCCGACACAGTTAGACACAGTTAATCAACTGAAAACTACATCACTCTGTCTAAAATATATAAGATATTAACTGATATATAGCCGAGAGTCAAAATAATGAAAAGTGTGCTTTCATTGATTTAAAATGAAGTTTTTTTTCCAAATTAATAAAAAAAAAAAATTTTCAAGTATAATTTTGATAATTAAATTTAATTATTGCAGTATCGTTTGGTTATTACATCATTATTTGAACGAAATTGTAAGAAAACTATTGGCTATTATTGTTTAATACTAAAACAAGACATTTTTTTAGACATTCGGTTTGATGCTCTACCATCTGGCCAATTTCACTGGGATATATACATATATATGTATGTAAGTGTGTGTGTGTGTGTGCGTGTGGACACGAATTGGTGTGCACATACATAATGCTGTAAGTGAATAAAAAGAGAATGAACAAGAGAATTGTGTTACATTGACTTACCATTTACTTTTCTTTTTTTTTGTCTATCTATCAATCTATTTACTTTATGTACAATGTACGAACGTTGACTTAATTGGCCATCTATTAATCTCTGTAAATCTCTTTTGCAATAACAACAGTGTTTGCAGGGAGACTTTAGTGTAGCATAATGATTAGATAAATATGATTTGATGCTACTCATGCACGTTGACCCTGTCAGACCATATCTTGTCTTGACCTTTTAAACCATCAGCATCAGGACTGTCTTCTTTTTTGCACACATCTCTTATGTTGTAAAAAAGTACAAAAATAACTCAACAAACGTCACACTCAAGAAGAAACTAGTTTATTGATTTATATTGCTAAGTAAGCCAAAATCAAAACCAATCACTGACGAGTCATAGCGAACACAAATGATTGCCTAGTCAAAGAAAAAGAAAGAGAGCAAGAGAGTTAGCTATGTTAAGCGCATTGCTTAATTATATTATCATCTCAGTAGACTATTTTATACATCTGATTATGTAATCACTCCTGATAAAATTTTGCTTTGCTACCAAACATTTTCTCTCTCTGTCATTCATATTTGATCTCTTAATACAAAGTAAATATTAAGTTCATTAAGACTGGTTTAACGTGTCCTGTGTTCACTTCCACCAGTTTATTGTTAAACTTTTTCCCAAGCACTTGCATTTTTTTTTCACTAACAAGCCACTACTTATTTAAGCTAAAGAGAATAGAAAGTGGACCTTGAGTTTAATTTCCACAGCTTTGTAACACTCACTTTCCTCTATTTTGTCCTTTAGCTCTCATCTTCCACAACAATGTTTCTGACAAAGAGGGAAGAATTGCTGTTTCCTGAGTCGGTTTTTAATTAAAGTGAGTGATATATGAAGAGTTTCAATCCTCTCATAGTATTCATCATCATTCGTTAATCTATGCAACTCATTAACCTTCATGCTCAGGTATTTTTTTACTTTGATAAATGGCAACTCGTTAGTAAAAAAAAAGTCACTCAAGGATAAAGGTTAATAAGATTGATAGTTTGTCAATTCAATGACGAAAAATATTACAAGAGGATTGAAAATGATGAGGGAATGAACAAAATTCAATTACTTATGAAGACATGCTATGACGAGTATTTGTTGACATTGATATTGTAACAGAATGGATATGCGCTATGCCAATACCGAGCCGTGTATGAAAAAAAGACTATAAAAAAAGCATGTGTGCAGACTAGTGATCACGTTCAAAAGCATGTTTGAGAGCATGTTAGAGATCACGTTAAAGACGTGGGTGACTTTTGAGAGGACAGAGACATCAGAGAAGACGACTAATTTTGGAATCACGTTTTCTTTGTAAAGAACCTGGAATTAAATGCCATGGTTACAACATGAAAAAAGTGTGTTTAAGTTATTCTTTGTCTTGGTCTCCTTTGCGACATAGACTGCATACAACATATAGGTCCCGTGTGTACTACATTACAACAGAAAAGATTATTTTAAGAAACTTCTAATGTAATTAGATTCAAATTTATTCAAAATGCCAAAATAATGTTTTCAATTGCAAAATTTTATATGCAGAAGCGGGGAAAAAATTAAAATCATTGCAAATTTTTGTATTCTTGTACTTTTTTTCTGTACAGCACAATCACATTGACACACTAGTTCACACCAGATCACCGAAGTTAAGCAACGTGGAGCCTGGCCAATACAAGATCGATGACCATTTGGGAAGGCTTGGCGCTGTAAGTACCTTCTGTGAAAGTTGGGCATGGAGCCAGCACCCTCACTCCGAAAAAAAGAACTCCTTGCTACAAAAGCATCTACAAAGTTGTGGATGACCTATGCCCCTTCAAGGGCTATGGATGGACTTTTTCAGCTCTACAAATCCGATGCAACCAATCTTTTGTCCTAGTCATGCTATACGACCGTTTGGAATTCCATTGGACTAATAGTTATCAATAATGTCGATTATTGGACTTCAATTTGATGATTTACATAAAAACTGAACAATGACTATAAACAAATTTCAAGGCGCATGTAGCAGTATTTAGCTGTGAGTGTATAAAAATAAGGTAAAAATCGGGAATTTTCCATGTAAGGTTTAAATGAAGCCGAGAATGGAAAATTGTATTTAAAAGTTAAATGTTTAGAATTAGGAAAATCTAGCAAGATATTATGTCATGGGAGAAAGTACATGGCATAAAAATTAGAGAGTTTCTGCCTTTAGGAATTTGATGTTGAAGTGACTAAATGTGGGCTTTAAATTCTCCTCCATCCTATGTGGGTTGGTAGAGGAAGTTACAATTCATCTTAATGCACTTACTGCAAATTACTGTAAAAAATAAATCATATCACAGAGCAATTAATGGAGTTATTTGTTGTTCTTTTTAATAGCTTTTATTACTTCAGCCACGAAGTATAGTAGGATCATATGACTACGACTGCCACATTATTAATATGATCACCTTTTCTTTTACCACAAAAAGTAAAATTAAAATCAGCAAGTGGAAAATTTCATTGAAAGTTAAACTAGGACTATGTTGAGGTATATGACATCATGGAAGGAAGTATATGGCAGAAAACTAAGAGAATTCTTCCCTTTTGGTAATTTTATGTCGAATTAGTAAGATGTGGGTTTTTAGTCCTCCTCCATCCAATGTGGTTTTAGGAGGAGATGATGCGATTTATTTTGATGTACTTGCTACAAATTACTGTAATAAATAAATCACATCTAAGAGTAATTAATGAAGTTATTTGTTGTTATTGTTTATTGCTTCAATTACTTCAGTCACTAAAAGCAAATAGAAGAAGAATAGCTTAACGTCTTCATGACTACCACATGGAATTCAGAAAACTATTCGTTTTACTCCCAACTTGATACGTATAAAAAAATACCGCATTCAGAAGATAAAGCTAAGGCATAACAATGTAATGTATGTAAAAGTAAGATTAAAAGCGGACATTTACATGTAAGGTTAAAATCAAGTAAAAAGTGGAAAATTCTTTTGAAGTTTAAAGTTTAGAATTAAAACTATGTGGCAGGATAACACGTCATGGTAGAAAAGCAAGAGAGTTCCTGCCTCTAAGAATTTGATGCTAAAATGATCAGACATGGATTTCCCTACATGGGTTTAAAGAGGAAGTTGTGTAACGTAACCGTTACTTTTTAACTGTGTTGTTACATTTCAAACCTCTCGGACCCACACGCTGTCTGGTACCACCGCAAAGGTAACAAACAAATATAGCAGGAAATAAATAAAAATTCGACTCAGCATTTGTTTAAGTGCAAATGAAATGCATTCATTCATGATTCTTCCAAAACAACGCATTTCATTCTTTACAAAGTCTTTTTGCACATACATGCGCTTTTCAAAAGTCTCTGTCCTCGCCACCTCATGCTGGAACTAGCCAGCACTTTCTCACACTCAACTTGCTTTTATCTCTTGACCATGTGCTGCACTTGTTTCTCTTTCTTTTCTTGTGACACAAGCTCGCGCACACTTCCTACCTAACTAATATTCCTGGTACCAAATGCAAGAGAAATCCAGACAATTGCACTTAAGAGAACAGCTAGGATACTAAAAAGAGCTCTCGGTTTGTTTCAACAGAAAGGAGAGGAATGTTGGCAGCTAGTTTGGCTGCCCCATATCCAGCATTACAATCTTCAAAGAAAGAAAATTAAAAAAGAAAAAGCTAATTTGCATACATGCTTTAACGGCTGCTGCTGCTAATATTTTCTCACATGCGCCCATACGTGTTCCGGTACAGTTGTAGTTTATCTTAGTATAATTGCTAACATGTAACTTCTAATTGCTTTAGAAAAAGACGGGTTTAGGATTACACTATATCTCACAATATTCAATCGCCCTATCTTTCCTAATCTGAGTAAAACATGAACAAACTTTTGAATTGACTTGATCGCAGAATGATGTTTTCCATTATAAAAATCCAAACAATTTATATATTTATACATATTTCTTACAAAAAATAAATAATTAGTTTCAGGTTCTGTTAGTCTGTTCATAAAGAGTATCTGACATACTCCAAGAAATCACTTCAATAAATTTAACATTTGTGACAAAAATAAACCTGATTCTGTCTCATGCTAAGCATTACACCTTAAGTTTCTGCCAATCAAATAATATACAGCAGCAGGCAGATCATGGTGGCTAAGTAGTGAACTGACAAGCTGCATATGCCAAGCTCGAATCTAATTCGTTCCAGAGAAACACTTTCGTTTAGGGATGTTGACAACCTTCTCGTGGTACCTGATGTATTTCCAGAAAGAATTTTAACTAGAAAGATATCGTGGAAACGAATACCAACAATAATCATCTGATTCATATGAAATGAGCGAAGGATGCTTGAGAAAAAGAAGAATAATCAAACAGAACCAGCTGTCGAATATTATATAAACCGACATATTTTAGAGGGTAACTCTTCAGGCCTCAGCCTACTACTATCAGTAATATTCCTTCCATCACTGCTAGCCCACTGTTGCTGCCAAACCTGACATAGTTATATGGAGTAAGTCAGAGAAAGTTGCAACCTTGCTTGAAGTGAGTGTCCCTAATGATGGAGGTCTGAACAGAGCTGAAAGGGAGAAACAGACCAAATATCAAGGTCTCATGTATGATATGAAAAGAAACAGGAATCTTAGGGAGATATCAATCATACAAGTCATTATAGGTGGCACATGGCTTATGAAGAAGAACCTGAAGTCCTACTTAACTAATAGTCCTGGTGAACCAAGTGCAAAAGTGATCCAGACAATTACACTTAAGGAAACAACAAGAATACTAAAATCGGCTGGTTTCAATAAAAAGCAGAGTAATGTTGGTAGCTGGTTTAGCTGCCCTATACTCAACGCTACAATCTTCAACGAAAGAAAATTAAAAAAAAATCAATTCTTATATCTCATGAATGTAGGCAAAATCTTAATATCACTTGCTACAAAGCTGTCTTTTTTAGGACAAAATCTCACTCACTTTTCAGGACAAGTTTAGTTATAAATTACTATATGCGATAGTTTGTCGTTTTCAGAACAATTTTATTTCTCAAACTATTACGGGCCATAATCTACAATAATAACCAATGATCCAGGTTATCTGAGACCAAGCCATCATTCCAGCTATGCTAAACAGGACAATAAAACAATTATCTGTATCATTTCGTTTCTTTTGCAAAGAATAAAATTTGTCAATTATACTTAAACTTTTTGGCTCTGTAATTCTTGTTTTAGTTGTGTTGATTCACTTTTATCTTTTTCTTTGTTTGTGAGGCTGACATACTTATCTTCTTCATAACAACAGTAATCTCACTGTAGAGAACGCATATCATATATTGGACAAGGGTTATGAGCACTCAGCTTCGACATTATATATATATACACTTATCTTACTTACTATTACATGGAATAAACTGTCCTTTTCAGAAAATGTTTTTTTCACAAACTAATATTTCTGATATACATTTCATGCTTATCTTACTCTTCCATTATAAAATAGAAAAAGTCAGGTAATTCACTTTACACATGTTTCATTAAAAATACCAGGCGACAGCAATAGGCGGGTATGAGATTTCTCTCTCTCTCTCTCTCTCTCTCTCTCTCTCTCTCTCTCTCTCTCTCTCTATATATATATATATATATATATATATATATATATATATATATATATATATATATATAAGAGAAAGAAAATTAAAACTGTAAGTTGAACTTTACAATCAAAATTTATTGTTCGACTGAATACTCCAAAAAAATTTATTGTTCGACTGAATACTCCCAAAAACAATTTACAAAATCCTTATTCCACAGAGTTTCAAAGAATGCTATTCTTGCTATTCTTCTCATCAGAGGACATACAGAAATCAGCAAATTATATTTGTAGCAATGTTAGAATTTGCTAGTTATGGCATTAAGTGAAACCACAATTTATTGTAGTCATAAATTGCCAAGAAAAACAGGTGAAAAATGTTGGATATGTAAAAAAATATATATATAAAAACAAATCGCGCATAATATTTCAGCTGGCATGTAAATTCTCTTAAGCTCTATTCTCTATTGCGTATTGAGCTTTTTTATTCGGTTGGCATTAAATTATCTATATATAAACATTGGTATTTATATTAGATTGAAGTTTACCATTACGTATATCAGGTAAACACTACATCCTTTTGATTTCATTACTATATATATATATATATATATATATATATATATATATATATATATATATATATATATGCATATATATATATATATATATGTGTGTGTGTGTGTGTGTGTGTGTGTGTGAACATATATATATATATATATATATATATATATATATATATATATATAATATACACGGCATAATGGCGTTGACACATCGGTTCTCGTCAGGCCACCAAAGTTACATTGACCGAAATGTTGTGAAAATAACACTTAAGATGAGAACAGTAGTTTGAAAAATCCTAATAATTTGTATATTTTAATTGCAAAATAAAGTCTCATTATATAAAAAAAAAAACGTGAATTCAAAGGAATGTGTGTAAGGTGAACGGAAAACACGGAAAAGGGGAATTAAATAGCAGAATTTGGTTTCATACGTTTTTACATTTAATTATGTTGCAAAGATCTATATCATTTTTTTAATATTCATTACTCTTTTTATATGGAAACAACTCCAGACAAGGCATGACGCCACCTGAGGTAAGGAGCCAAAAATTTGAAAAGTATTACTTCAAGGTCAAAAACTAGCCAATGATAAGTGTTAGATGGATAAATTTCGACTGAGAAAACAACAATTATTCCCACTTTGCCAGAAACATCTGTGAATGTGAGGACTAGATGACAAAATAAGGGAAACGAGAGTCATGAGACTGCTGAAAGTAAACCCAAGGTTAATTTCTTACCCTCTTTTCAAATATAGTTTAATGAAAATGCACAATTTGTGTGATTGGAGATGGGGTGGGGTACTTTTTTTCCAAATACACACAGATGAGTTGAAGTGGATGCTACAAGACAGTAAAAACCAAATTGTGATGTAAGAGCGAAACCAATCGAGGAGAGAGAAGTAAATGCAACAAAAACTGTTTTGTTTTTTTCATTTCACTTAAATTAGATCTTTCTAGGGCTAACGTTTAATTTCTTTATGAGAAATATAGATAATCGAACATTCAATTAAAGTTCTCGTATGAAGAAGTAAAGAATAATAATTTCCCTTTGTCCAATTTACCACTTGACTATGTTATATTATGTGGTTTTGATTTTTTTGCGGTTAAAATCGTCACATCTCACAATTGTGCATACACACGCTGTCGTTCAAACCCGCAACTCTGAAAATCACACTCCTTCTTTTGAAACAGGCTTTTTATCCAAGCCAGCACCATCTTATTTGCATATGAGTAACAAGATTTTACATTACTTCACAAGACCAGCCAGTAGATAATCAGGTGTTGTCGCCATTGCTTTCCTTTTTTGCTCGTAAATAGACTTTATACGCTACACAAACTCATCCAGAAATTTAAGGTAAGTCTTTATTTTGCACTCTTATTACTTACTACGAATGACGACAATGTATTTTATCAGAATAGCTTTTTTTTAATTGTTGTCTTTTCTTAATCTTGCCAGATTCCATGGCAAGAATACATTTGACCTGGTGGAGTATCCAGCTAAATGCTGTTACTAGTGATAGTATTATTAGAAGGTACACTATTCCCTGCATGAGCCAGTGTGAAGCAATGCTGAGCGGATTTTATTTGGGGTTCGAATACTATGCTACTGTGAATTTACTTGTAGGGTGAAGTATCCTCATGTTAGGTTATCCTAACCCTAACCCTCCTGTACAGAGAGATCGAAGACACTTGAAGATGTTTAGTAGGCATTCAACTTCTCTCCTCTGTGATGCATGCTAGGGTATAATCACGTTGTCACAACAGTTCTCAATTAGATCACCGAATTAAGGCAACATTAAGCCTGGTCCGTACCAAGTCGGTGACTATTTGGAAATACCTTAAGAGGACGTCAACACCTCCCTGCAAAAACTGCAAAAACTTAATGTCGTCATCTCCCCTGACGGTGATACACATGCAACTGGAGGCTGCTTGTGAATTTCATACATTTATGAAACTTCCTCCTTTGGAGGAAGCTGGTTGAACTCACCAAGGGCGCTTCGGTAGAGGTCGGTAATGTATACATAAGGTTATTCTGTGCAATGTTCCAGGGAGCTGAGAACCATAAAAGTGTAAAGTATACACGTTTGGTACACCGTATACTTATCCAGCCCTGAAGATGCCTTTAGAAAGTCGTTCAGTATGACCTGTTAAACCACAAATGTGATTATGCAGCAACAGAATTGACTCCTGGACGGAGTTTAGTTCTCAAGAATGTGGTGAAGCTCTCTAGAGTATGCACATAGGTTGATGGATATGTAAACAAAAGCAAACACCCAAACTGAACAACATGTTGAAAAACAATTGGAAGAGAAATGGTTGATTGACATTAGTTTGTAGTAAACCTGGTAAGACTAGATTAAGCGAAATAGATTGCTCCTGTGTAAAACCTCTGCCTTTCTTTCTCTTCTCATTTTGCTTCATTCTTTCTTTCTTTCCGCTTCCTAAAGCAACTCACATATAAGGGAAATAGTGCAATACATATAACGGTTGCCTATAATTACATCCACATTATATACTTGGGTAAGGTGTAGCACCTGTTAGCTTCTCTCTGATATTCTGGAGAGTTACTCTACAGAGGACAGAAAGTAGATGAAGTTCATTAGCCGTAGTGAAGGAAAGGGGGAGGGAGATCAGTTGAAAAAAAAAAGAAACGGATAGAGGGAGCCCGTTGACCCTGTATGGCAATTTTGCAGTGATGATGCCACAAACAAAGCACCCGTTTCCAATTGATCATGAGCCAACACAGAAGTAGTAAAGCTTAGAAAACTGTCATGAGAATTCTTATGTCAGTGTGCAATTGGTATAACCAGAAATAGCGAAAAAAAAAATCACAAGAATCAGAAGCATATAAGGAAACCATAAAACACCAAAAGAATATTAATTGCTGGATAAAAAAATAATAAAATTTTGGATCCTCTCGAGTGAAACAAAAAGAACTCGTTGAGTGTCTCCAGCCGAAATGGCAGCATGAAAACTACAGGATGCTAGCAAGTTAAAAAAAAAAAAAAAAAAAATGCAATTACGTATCCACCCAAGGCACATATCCATAAATAAACTTTTGAACTCACACAGTAATGGACATAAAATATCCAACACAATAAAATGGAAGGCTGTGAAGGAATACTTTTCTTGTTTATTTCCGTTTAAGTGCGTACTGTCGTAGGCAATAAAAAGTTAATTAGTATTGCTAATAATGACCCAAAACTAACCACCGTTACTGCCACATGATGATGATGATGATGATGGAGGAGGAGGAGGAGGAGGAGGAGGAGGAGGAGTAGTGTAACCACGTCTGTGGAGATGCTGCTTAGAGCACCCTGCCTTGATAGAGTACAAAACTGACTTCAAAATCTTTTCCTCCTTACTGTCTCTTTCTCACAAAAGAAACATTGCTACTCTTTCTCTACTCTATCTTTATTTTCATGACAGGTGTTTGGCTGAACTTCAATCTATGCCCCCTCCCTGTAAAATATTAACGGCAAAAAACTCGTCTCCTTACAATCTTTGTCAATAATTCCCCCCTCTCTCTCTCTCTCTCTCTCTCTCTCTCTCTATCTATCTATCTATCTATCTATCTATCTATTTATCTCGATCGTTTTCTCTCTTTCTCTGTCTCTCTGCCTAAAGCTAAACGAAACTTCAACGAGCAAAGTTTATTTCCTAGAACTACTCGTTGGTGGAACACAATACCACAGGATTGCTTCACAACTGACGACAACGTTGTCATTTTCAAATCGAATGTCAACAAATTCTTGTTTAGCTGCCCTCTTAAATAATTAAATTCTGTCAATCTTCCACCATTATTATTATTATTAATCAGCAGTGTTGTTTCACTGTTCATCTGACACTCAGTAACTCTTATTCTTTGGACCCTGATAATTGGTAACATTTTAGTAAAGAATCGAAAAAACAAAAAAACAAAAAACAAAAAACAAAATCACATACAATAAGGTTGAAAGATAATGCAATTTTAAAAATACACCATGAAATTCATTATCCATTGTTATTTGGTGTATGATGCGAGTAAAATGCTATACATATGTGTAAAAAGAATTGAAAAAGTATAAGTGTTACTGTTTAGGGACTAACCCATGCACAAGATATGAACTCTTCTAAACTGTATAAATAAACCGAGAGGTACCGACTCTTGGTGTGGCCTGTATATTTTTGTAGTACGCCATCTTGGCGGTATGTGCTACGACTGTTACTCTCTGTATATTTTGTTTTGTTTCAATACAAATTACATTTTCTAACCCATATCCGTGTCCGTGTTTTCCTAAGTGACACTTCCGGGCCACAACACTTAAATACATGTAAAATATAATACAAAGTTAACTGAGCTCCAATCCCTGGTAGCTCCTCCCATAAAACAATCACAACAAGAACTCGCCTAGCCATAATTACTGCAAAGAACTTTCCTCTTTCTTTTTCCCTCTCACTCTCTTTCTCTGCACCAAAATCAAAACAGAACTTTTATAAACAAAGCTTCTTTCCTAGCACATCCTATTTATTGAAAGAAAATAAAATAAGCTGCTTCCCAGCCGACTATAACATGATTGTCTTCAAGTCTAATGTAAACAAATACTTGTTGAGTCGTACTCTTTAATAATCGATTCCATCTTATGTGCATTCCACCTATTGTTTCCAATCCTCTTGTAGTGGTGATTATCGTTCAAGGAACAACCTCATTCCCAAGTGGCCTTTCCTTGGGTACTTATGCAGAATAGTGACAGCATATTCCAGACGGATAACATAAACGGCCAGCAAGTACTGAACAAAAACTTCATGTTTTTATTATTTTATTTTAACAAGAACGATGCCCACTGTACTTTCACCTAACAATTTATTAAATAGAAGATATTGCAAAAAAAAAAAAAAAAAAAAAAAAATCAATAAACAGAACATACTGTAAAAAAAAACAACAAAATAAATAAATAAACAGAAAATATAGTTTGCCAATCGTCGGCTGCTGTCATTTCATTGGCTAAGCATTTCGGTGCTTTCCAGCAGTTTATGTAACCTCTGCAGATTATGCTAACGATAAAATGATACTTAAATCATTCGTTGACATCTATGCTGATGACACGACCATCTACAGCAACACATCAAAGGCTGTAAATGACAAAGTTCTCTCTGATTCTCTCTCCTCTGATCTCGAGCGCGTGGTTCAGTGGGGGAAGATGTGGCTGGTTACCTTTAATGCATCTAAAACCAAACTCCTATCCTTACATCATCAACGCTCTGATCTCCATCTGGCATCAACTGTGATGGATGGCTCTCGTCTGGGTGAGACCCTGTGTTTTGACAAGCTTCTGGGTTTGACCTTTACTCCTGATCTGAAATGGAACACGTACATCAAGTCTGTTGCCAAGGTCGCTGGAAAGATGGTGGGATCCTTCTACCGCTCCAGAAGATATCTCACTACTGATGCAATTCTCTATCTGTATAAAAGCCAAGTACGTGCAAGGATGGAATACTGTTGCCAGATCTGGGCAGGAGCTGCTAAAAACAGCCTATCCTGCCTTGACAGAGTACAAAATAGACTTCGTGGCTTAGTGGGGGATGCCCTTTTCTCTACCCTGCAACCTCTCTCCCACAGAAGAGACGTTGCGAGCCTATCCTTGTTTTATCATTATTTCCATGGCAGGTGCTCGTCTGAACTCCAATCTCTGGTCCTCCCTCGCCAATCTTTCACGAAAAACACCTGTCTAGCTGAATCCACTGCGAAAAATTTCCCCCACTCTATATCTGTGCCTAAATCAAAACGCGGATTCCATGAACAAAGCTTCTTTCTTAGAACTGCACGCCTGTGGAATCTGTTCCGTCTGCCTGCTTCCCACCGGACTACAACTTGGATGTCTTCAAGTCCAACGTTAACAAATTCCTAATGAACCGCCCCCTTAAGTAAACACTTCATCAAATCTCCATACTAACGTAATGTACTTGCAATAACCCTTATCCCTGAGTGGCTTCCGGGCCTTGATAAGTGGTGATCACTGTGTAAAAAAAAATAGTCCGTATTCTGCAAAAGTATTGAAAATTGTAGAAGATGAGAATTTTCAGTCGTCACAATCTTTACGCACCAACCATCATTGGTGAATTTGATCCTCTGAATCTTTTTTCTTTTATGTTTGATATTCAATAAAATTCTGTAAAGTCAATCTGCTCCCACTGCTTCCTTTGAACTTTACTGAACACACCAATTAGCTTGGATGATATTTCTGTAGTTTTTATCTACAAACTTTCAGCGTTGTATATCAGAAAGAAAAATAGCCTACCAAACCAAAGTTATATCCTACATCACGATTGCGAAACCTGGGGTTAATCAGCCAATCAAAACTGTTCTTTTTGTGGAAGCATGGTTGTAATCTATCTCTTGGGATCAAAAGAGAGACAATGGCCGATTTTTATTTGAGTGAAGTGCATATGAAAAATATTTTAGAGGCAGTGGACTTGAGAAAGCAGATAATGACCAAAACGCTGAGACGATAAAACGTGATTCAGCATAACGTTTATTTAATACTAGCAGGGAGACCAAACGTTGGCCGAGATTGCATGAGGATCAACGAATGTTTGTTTACTTTCAATACTTTTATTATCATCGAAATCGGTGAAATTGCCCATTTTTTTCAGTCAAATCCATTGATTGCCTGCTCTTGTTGGGAACCCACCATGGTATGCTAGGGGGAAACTTCACATGCTTCCCCACAGTGACTTACTTAGTCCACAATACATCGTAATCTACATTGCACTGTAAAAGCATACTGTTTATTTTACGAAATCATTTTTATATAATAGTTTAAATTCGTGAGAATTAGAATAATTAGGTATAAATGACGTCACATTGACGATTTAGAAAGTGGTGGTGACAATCTATGATGCCTTCTGTGTAAGCTGGGATCAACAAGACGCGCTTTTTTTTAGACAGGTTAACAGGATGTATAATAAGTAAGGCTAGGACAACAGCATATTCTTTTCATTGTTTTAACTCTCAAGTGTGTATTCATTGATATCTTATATGTTTTTATATAGTGACGTGGTTCTTTTTTGATTAACTGTGTGTAACTGTGTCGGATAAATACTCGAGAGTCAAAACAATGAAAAGAATATGCTGTTGTCATAGCCCTAATAATAAGTCTTGCACTTTTTAAATAAATGTATTCTTGTTTCTTACCCCCCTTGACTTTTCAGCTTACTTTACGGTCAATTTGCAAAAGATTGAATAAATCATTGCTATTCTTTAAAATTTGTTGGATTAATTAATTGCAGAATAATTTTAATAATCACGAGTAGGTTTGATTGCAACTATTAAATTGTCCCCAGTCTAGCAGAATAGCAACCCACAAGAAGAAAATGCATGATTTTATTAACTTGAATTGAATTAAGGGGAATGGATTGTATAACCTCCCCGCCTTGGCAATTAAATAAAGTTTTTATACAAAATTCCGTACAGGTTTACACGTTTGAAATAAATAGTTATCCAATCCAAATGTCGAATAATGTAAACATTCTGTGAACTTGAAAACTATGTCAGCTCTTATGGATTTTTATAGCAGCTTTGAACTCTTATACATTTTGTACAGGTATACATTTATTAATTCAATTAATTAATATAATTATAATCTGACACTTATAGATAAGCTAATCTAATTTTTTTTTTCGAGAATTCTGATCGGTTGATTTTTTTTTTTTTTTTTCAATTTTCCGCCATGATTTCGTTCTCGGAATGAAAATGTGATGTTTAACATCTTTTTGGTTTATGACCTCCTATAACTTAATTTAACGAAGAGAACTAAACTTAATAAAGACGAAAAATAAAAACCCCACCTTTTTTTATTTTCTTATTCGGTTTTCTTCTTTCTTCTTTTAACTTCGTTTCTCATTAAAAAATTTTTTTTTTATTTTATGAAAATTTTTTTAAAAAGTATATTTTATGATAAAACTAGGTGCACCTACCCAACGTTGCCCAGAAATAAAAGAAAAAAATGTCTGAGTTGTTTATGAAAGAGGCGGAAATTAATTTTTGGTGACTTCACTTTTTGAATCAAATTATCTTCTGAATATAGGAATTTTTAGAATGTTCATTTTACTACTTGACTCTAATCAATTAATAATAAAGAACAATGTGTAATTAATGCAGAAGTGAGAAATGTACACACACACACACACACACACACACACACACACACACACACACATGCACGCGCGCACACACACATACACACGCATACACAAACCTGCTTCAAGTTGCATAATTTGATGTATTGATTTTTAAAGAACTCAAGGGAAAGAACTCTGTATAATTTCACACAATACTTCCCTGTAATTTCTTATTTACTTTTACTTTTTTTCACCCCAAACAAGGCACATTGCCACTGATATGTAAGAGACTACTATAAAATTAGGGGCCATATTTATAGAGGTATTTTAGGTGGGGCGTTGTCAAGCGAGATGTTTATTCACATTACACTTAAATTTATGCATGTTGATACAGTCAGGGAAACAGGGATCAGGGAGAGAATTTCTGATTTCTTACCAGCAGCAACCATTGATATTCTCTGGGATTGAGTAGCAATAAGCTTCTCTAAGGTCCCAGTGCTCTTCATACCCTTCCAATGAAAATCTGGTTGGTGCTTTCCTTCCTTAGTCTTTGCACTCTTTGTCCTGACCCTTCATTATTATTTTGTGTGATAATAGTTGAGCCTTGTGTGTTTTGGAGGTAGGGTGTATGATTTTACAAAATTTCTGGCCGTTTCACTTCTCTTGGACTTATGAATTTTTTCTTTCATTCGGTTTATTTCTATTTCAACTTTCATGTGAGCAGATAGAGTTTGTAGTTTACGTCAGTAGGTTTATGCACTCAAGGATTTTCCTTAAGATTTTTATCATTGCCATCCGTTGTTGGTTGGTTGGTTGGTTAATTGGTTGTTTTTGTTTTATGGCATATCAACCCTTTTCAGGTTATTTAATACCGAATCCAGTTATTTTGAAGAAAAATATTTTAATAGAATATATATATATATATATATATATTTTTCAAGTCGGTTTCTATTTAAATCATAGTTGGGACCCTAATAGGTACTACCACTCCGGGTCAGAGTGGACCTGGGAGCAATGGCAATTAAAGGGTGGCTCTACATTCCCCAAAGCCTGCAAGCATCGGATATACTTTAAAGTCATTCCCCAAAGCCTGCAACCATTGGATATAGTTTAAGGTCATATCCAGGACTGCCATCTGTTGCATGGTCCTAATTATCCCTTGGTATTCAAATTTCTAGTACTCCTACAATCATTGGTATTATATTGACTTTCTTTATTCTGCATATTCCTTTCAGTTTTTTGATGAGTTCAATCTGTTTACTTCGTTTTTCTGTTTCCTTGATCTTCACTCTGTGAGCTGCAGGCACGGTGAAATCTATGATTTGGCAGGTCTTTTTCCTTCTTGTTAACTGTTATAATATCTGGTCCCCTTGTTTGGATGAGTTTGTCTGTTTGTACCTTCATGTCTCGGGATTTTATGATTTACATTTTCGAGTTCCGTCTCTAGTTTGTGTCTGTACTATTTGTCTCAATGCTCAAAATTCAGTGGCTTGCATAGTTCCCAGTGTATTGCCTTTCCCACACATTCGTGTCTGTTTTTGTATTTTTGAGGGGTCTATTTTGCTTCATTCATTTATTATCTGATTTACTGTTCCAACTCTTTGTCGAAATTTACTGTCGGGTTTTATTTGTCTCAGTTTTGATATAGTTTATTCTGATCACATTGTTCTGTGCAGATGTCAGTAGTGATTCAGTTTATTTGTTCAGTTAGTCTCTTTGTAGCTATCTTCAAGTGTTTTCATATGTATTTTTATTCAGTTTTATGAATCTTCCATGTAACCACATAAAGTTGAAGTATTTATTTCTCTCCCACCATAAGAAATGTGACACTAGAGTTGGAAAGTGGGATTGAAAAGTGAGCACCCCAGAGGAGGAGTAGTCTGACCCTTCAAAAGATACCCGGGAAACACTGTCGGCGTTCCCCGGTAGAGGCGCCTCAAGCGATGAGCTATAAACTAATCCTTTCTCAAAGAGAGAAGGCAAAGCCTACGATAGTAGACCTCCTAGAACTGTACAGGAGCTCTTTTACATGACAATCAACAGGAAACAAGTCATTACAGGAATGATCTAAATTCCATTGATTTTGGGGTCGAGAGCCATAAAAAGTTCCCAGAAAGTTGATTTCTCACTGGCGACGACCATTGATCATTTCTGAGATGGAAATTAATTTTGGTGATTTCAATAAGCCTGACAAAAGTTCCAGTATTATCTGCACTCTTACAGTTTAGATCTGGTTAGTGCTCTTCCTGTTCGGATTTTCCATCCTTCTTGACTCTTCATGAACATTTGTGTGATATCAGTCGAGTCTGATGCCATCACTGCATGGGTATGTACATGTGCTTTTTCCCTGGAGTCTGAGTGACTACAAGTCTCCCCAGATTTCCAGAACACTCCACCTCTTTTGATAACTTTGTATTATCACAACAGTCATTTACCATTGATTTTTTGCTGGCAATGACCATTGGTTTTTGCTGGGATTTGACTGGCAATAACCCTTCTCGAGTACTTTGTATTCGCCACACTCTTCCAGTGGAGGTCTGGTTAGTGCTCTATCTTCCCAGTCTTTTCTTTAATCCTTGATTCCTCACAGACATTGTGTAGTATCAGTCGAGACTGGTGCCATCACTGTGTTTATGAGCACATGTTTTATTAGTAGGTCTCCATCAATCTGGGTCGACCATAGGTGATGCATCCTTTGGATGCTAATCTAGGCAGTGTTGGACAGACTGTTGCCCATGTGGCATGTGCTCTCCTCTCCATGTTACTGATAAATCCACAGTTTAGCACCAATGCCATCGCAAGGACTAGCAGAATGAAGTTGTAGGTAATGTTGAACTGTTTTAAGGCTCTGGATATTTTGCCCAGATTTATTTCTGAAGCCTTTTATATGGGTGTTTATTATTATTACTCACTAAGAGTTTTCACATAGGCCATCATCAGAGATATCCCTTTGAGAACAACCTCTTCACCTCTTTTGATAACCGTTGCAAATTAATTTGCATTATTGCAACAACCATTTACCATTGATTTTTTTGTTGGTAGCAATAATTGGGATTTAGGTGACAATAAGCCTCCCCAAGGTCCCAGCCCTCTTTGCACATATCCAATAAAGGTCTGGTTAGTGCTTCCTCTTTGTTTATATCATTCAATCATTAAAAGTTTTTACATAAAGATAAAAAAGGAATCCATTATTTTGAATTACATATCATCAAAGATTTCTCTTTGAGAACAACCTGTGGGGTTCCCTGGAGTCTGACTGGCAACAAGTCTCCCCAGATTTCCCGTACTCTCCACCTCTTTTATAAGATTTGTAAATTAATTTGTGTTTTCATAACAGCTGTTTACCATTGATTTCTAGCTGGTAGCCATCATTAGGCGTTGCTGGAATTTTGTTGGCAATAAGCCTCCTCAAGGCTCCAGTACTCTTTTCAGTTCTCATCCAGTGGAAGTCTGGTTAGTGCTTTCTCACCTTGATATTTCCATCTTCCTTGACCCTCCTCGATTATTTTGTGTGGTATTAGTTGATGCCGTCAATTTTTTTTGGAGGGATTGGGTGGGTTAGCTTACAATGTACTTATTATCATTATCATTATCATTATTATTATTATTATTATTATTATTATTATTATCATCATTATTATAAATTTCGGTACTTGTGCAGAATTTGAACCAGATATAACTCACCGTTCACTCAGCTTTGCTCGGAACATGACGTCATGCACTCGGGTTTCATTGTAATCTGCCGTAAGATGCTGATCAATGCATGGAAAAGGAGCAAATGATTTTGAGGGAAAATATTGGGAAAAAATTGGACGTAAAAAAAAAAAAATATATCAATGAGACCAGTCTAGAGCTTCTCGACAGCTTATGTGGAAACAGAAATTTCGTAATAAGTCTTTTGGCTCCATCTTAAACCATATATTGGAAAGCTACCCCCTTGGGTTGGCGAAGTTTCTTCCACATCCGCTGCCTTTTCTCACATCACTTTAACATCGTCTAATGCGACCGTAGAAAAGTTTACCTGATCCATAGGGAATATCCCCGACTGTCTTAATTTAATTAAAAAAAAAAAAAAACGTTGCTCAGCCCACCCTATAGAAAAAAAAAATATTCAGGAAAAGAAAAAACTAACAACAAAAAAGTTTACTTTACATTAGTTACAAAAAAAAAAAAAAAATGCAAAATAAATATTACATTAAAAACACATAAAAAAAGTGCTTTATTTTTAAACCTTTATTAAAAAATAGGTACTCTTGCATAATTTGACCCGGATCCTCGTGATTTTCCGTCAAGCCCGGATCAGGCGAGATCGGCAATCATCGGTGACAGCCGAGCAGCGTAACAGACGCAGGCTAAGGAAAAAAAGCAAAAAAGCAAAAAAAAAAAAAAAAAAAACTGAAAATTTTCAAATAATAACAAGAAACTTACCTTAAAAAACAAATATGTTTATTTAATTTATTGCAGTATTTTTTTTTTTTATAATTATCGACAAGAAGTTTTTTTATTTTGTTTTTTTTTTAAATTTATCTGCAAAAAAAGGTTGATTACCGGTATAACTGTTAGGTGTAAGTATAATTTTTTGTTTCATTTTATTTATTTATTTATTTTTTGCATAATATTTATCAGCAACAAGTTTTTTTTTTTTTTTAATTTATCTACACAAAAAAAAAGATTGTTACCCGTATAATTGTTAGGTGTAAGTACAATTTTTTGTTTAATTATTAGTATCATTTTATTTTATTTTTTTTTATCAAAAATATTGATTTAAAAAAAAAAAATTTTTTTTTTTTAAAACGGTTGTTATTTGCTGGCGGAAGAACTTTCTGGAGAGGAGGATATTTTCTTAGAAATCTTTTGCTTCGTTCGACTGTTGATTGGCCATCAACAGCAAAAAGAGAGGTGATGGGGCAGAGGAAATGGGAGGAAGCTCCCCGACCGGGTAGCTTTCGGAAATATGATTTATGATGGAGACAAAAGGATCGTTTCCAAATTTTTGTCTCCACATAAATTCTAGTAAATATGTATTCAAAAACTCTCGGCTGGTCCCACATTCTTGCTTGTTATGCTGTTTCGCTTCCTTCCACATCCTCTCGACGTGCTCTGTTGCCTTCGTTGTAGGGTCTACAAAGTGAATACTATGATTCACAGTGAGGTGTTGGAACCCTTCTCCCCCAACTTTGTTATAGGCCTTCCAACAGTTGGAAACGACTGTTGTACCCGGCAGAATATATCTTTTTATTATTGGAAGGAGGGTTTCGGCTTTTCAATTTGAAACGGTGACAAAAAAAACCCTCCTTGTCGGTGATATCATAGCCACCGAAGACCCAGAGCGGTTCGAGGATTCTTCCAATGTTATGTTTCCTCCGGTTGAATAAGGATTCGTCTATTTCTACAGTGTGCCCTGGGCCTCCTATCTGCCGGGGATTCCTCAGGAAATACTTCTGACAAATTTCCCTTCAGAAAGTTCTTCCAATCCATGTACGTGTGTTCGGATATAACACCGCATTCTCTCTTAATATTTTTTAGTGTCGCCATTTCGAAGGCCCATAAATAGATGATTTTCACTATAGTTGCAATATCCAAATTGGAACGTGCAAAAAACGATCCTGTGCGCAATGACACCCACTGTTTACACTGACCACTGGTACACCGCCAGAAGAAGCCATCCTTTACGCAATTTTTTTTTTTTTTTTTAGTAAACATGATTACATTTGTTGCATCTCATTCTTTGGGAAAGCAATTTCTTTTCCTGATAAAAGGAAATTATCTGCATCGGCGTTTCGATTTGTTTTTCAATCAGATTTTTAAATCAGATTTATTTCCATGGTTGTCATTTTTTCAATCAGATTTTTAAATCAGATTTATTTCCATGGTTGTCATTTTTTCAATCAGATTTTTAAATCAGATTTATTTCCATGGTTGTCATTTTTTCAATCAGATTTTTAAATCAGATTTATTTCCATGGTTGTCATTTTTTCCAATTCGATTGTCGTCTGCTTACAGTTACAAACTAAAGTCGGATTAATGTTCCAACATTTGAACAACGCTCAGCGGACGCTGATGATTGCCGGTCTCACCCGATCCTGGCTTGACAGGAAATCATGAGGATCCGGGTCAAATTATGCAAGAGTATCAAAAATATGAAAAACTCATATAAAAAACGGTTTTCTTATTAATTTTGTTCAATTTTGTTTGTCAAAAAAAAAAAAAAAAAAGAAAATACAACTTGTTTATTTTATTTTTTATTTTTTATTTTTCATTAAAAAACATTGTTACAAGAATAAAATAAAACTTGTTACGTCGTTGTTTCTTTTTTATTTTCGTTATATTTTTATTTATTTTTTCCTGATGATTTTATTATTTTTAAATGTCGGTCGGTCTGTCTGTCTGTCCATAACACTTTTGTGCTTGGCCTTTTTGGTTAAGATAAAAGGTCTGTTGTTAATAGATGCCGTTCTTAGCTTTTTAAGCTTTTCTTGGCCTCCTTTGGGACAGAGGAAGACACTGGGTGAGCAGACAGGTCTGCATTCAACGTCCGTGTGAGGAAGGTTTGGGAATGCCAGACTTGAAGTGTCATTGAGACGCCGAGAGGCTGGCCTTCCTGAGCCACTACCGTCAAGAGGAGCAACTGTAGCACCCCGCGATTACTGCCGCCTTTCCTGGCCTCATTCTCGACCCCTCTATCGAGAATCATGGCAGGCAGCGGGGAGATTCAGCCTTCCTTAAAGAGTGCCGAGCCACGCTAAAACAACTACCAAGGTCCAGCGACCTTGTGACTGCTGCCCGTAGGAACTCCACAGGCATCTAGTGAGGAGGGCCGCCGCCGACCCGCTATGTGCACGTTTGGGTTGGCAGCAGAGTGAGATCCACTCCGTGTGGAGTTGGGCACCAGGTTCGAGTCATCTGAATAATTCGGAGTTCTCTCTGACCTGCCGATTGGCTCGAAATGCACTTCCACTTAACAACATACAATGCAGTTCTGGTTTTTTGGAGTCGCCTGCTTGTCCCAGTTGTGGAACAACAGCCATAGAGACGACTGATCACGCTTTCTTCGATTGCCGTGAACTCCACCAGTACTGATCTGGTCATGTGTCAGCGAGGTGACGGCTCACATCGATCCCGAGCATTCTCGCCCGATTACTGTATCCAATGTCGTTGAAAACGTGAGGCCGCTGTGGGACAGGGAAAGACAAATGGTCTACATTACGATCCTGGCCGTGGCAAGAATGGTGATTCGGACGTCGTGTCTGCAAGGTGGCCGTCGGGTTGTTGTCTTTTTCTGATCAGGATCTGATTGCTTCCTTTAAACACCAACTACGGGTGAAGATCAGATGTGATAGAAGAAGGCTGCATCACGCGGCATTTGACAGAAGATGCATACATGTAGCAAGTCTGTGTGTACGAAGAGGAACCAAATTTGAATACATGTTCCCCGCCTAGGTGTGGAATGCGCAGTTCCGTCAAGTGTAATTTTATCCTTTGCCTCTTAGCTAGCTGAGTGAGTGCTCAGCACCCCGATTAGGAAGCCTCCAAGATCCCCACCCCCACCTTACTGCAATGTTTTCTATTCACCCCTCTCTCTAAATTTCACCCATCTTGGAGAGAAAGAAATCAATCACTAGCCCTCCCCTCCAAATTCTCTTTTCTTCATTTCGTCCCATCTAGAGAGCATCCCCACTTAGAGACTGGCCTGCAGGAGCTCAGGTTCCTTTACAAACCAAAGTGAAACGGGCAGTCTATCAACTAGACGGAGTTGGGAGAGCCCTACTAATCACTATTGAAATTTTTTTTCCCCCCCACCCTTGACACAATTTTTTTTTTTTTACATGTAGGTCACCACTTATCAAGGCCCGAAGGCCACTCAGGGATAAGGGTTATTGCGTGTACAGTAATCAATGAGATAGTATTGTAGTAATCATTAGTATTGGGGGTTTTGATAGAGTGTCTTACTTAAGGGGCCGGTTTGTCAGGAGTTTGTTTATGTTGGACTTGAAGACGTCCAAGTTGTAGTCAGGTGGGAAACAGGCAAGTGGCGTACAGTTCTAAGAAAGAAGCTTTGCTCATGGAATCTACGTTTGGATTTAGGCACAGATTTCTCGTGAAAGATTGGCGAAGGGGAACCAGAGATTGGAGTTCAGACGAGCACCTGCCATGGTAGTAGCGATAAAACAAAGACAGGCTCGCAACGTCTCTCCTGTGGGAGAGAAGTTGCAGGGAAGAGAAAAGGGCATCACCCACTAGACCACGAAGCCTATTTTGTACTCTGTCAAGGCAGGATAGGCTGTTTTTAGCAGCTCCTGCCCAGATGTGGCAGCAGTACTCCATCCTTGGACATACTTGGCTTTTATACAGATAGAGAATTGCATCAGAGATGAGATATCTTCTGGAGCGGTAGAAGGATCCTACCATTTTTCCAGCGATCTTGGCTACTGACTTGATGTACGTAAAACCATTTCAGGTCAGGGGTAAAGGTCAAGCCCAGAAGCTTGTCAAAACATGGAGCCTCCCCAAGACGAGAGCCATCCATTTCAATTGATGCTAGATGGGGATCAGAGCGTTGATGATGTAAAGATAGAAGCTTGGTTTTAGATGCATTAAAAGTGACCAACCACCTCTTCCCCCACTGTACCACGCGCTCAAGATCAGAGGAGAGAGAATTAGAGAGAACTTTTTCATTTTGATGTGTTACCATAGATGGTCGTGTCATCAGCATAGATGTCACCGAATGATTTAAGTATGTGTTTTGGGAGATCATTGATGTAGATCAGGAAGAGAGTTGGGCCCAGGATGGACCCCTGGGGGACTCTAGCATTAATACTGTGGGCCTCTGATTTCTGCCCATCAACCACTACTCTTATGAATCTATTGAAGAGAAATGATTTAATGATTGAGAAAACATTTCCAGTAATACCGTAGCTGGAAATCTTGTGAAGTCGGCCCTTATGCCATACCTTATCGAAGGCCTTTGATATATCAAGAGAAATTGCCCTGGAAAGGAAACCTTTGTCAAGAGATTCAATAATCCTATGTGATATAACCGTTAGCACATCTGCTGTAGATCTTGAAGAGCGGAAACCATATTGCATGTCACTAAGAAGGTTGTTTCTGTTGAGGTGGTTGACTACTTCTTTATTTAATATGGATTCCAACAACTTACTCATGACACAGAGGAGACTTATTGGTCTGTACTGAGAGGGAGATGACTTTTCACCTGAATTCTTAAATACAGGGCATACTGATGAGGTTTTCCAGGGTGTTGGAAAACACTTCTCCTTAAGGCAACGTAAAAGTGACCAACCACCTCTTCCCCCATTGTACCACGCGCTCAAGATCAGAGGAGAGAGAATTAGAGAGAACTTTATCATTTTGATGTGTTACCAGTTTTGTAAGTATGGGGGTAAGTTCTGGTTTGAGCTTTTTCAGCGCTATAACTGGAATGCCGTCAGGGCCAGTTGCTTTACTGGAATCAAGGTTCTTGATTAGCTTGGCGACCTCACGCACAGATATTTGTATGTTGCATAGTGTGTTGTTTGTTATAGGAGGAAATACAGGGAGTTAATGGTCATTGTCGCATAGGGTAGAATTAGCTGCAAAGTTCTTGGCAAATAGTCTGGCCTTGTCTGATGCTGACGAAATGACCTCAGGTCCATTAATGATAGTTGAGATAGAACACACGCTTCTGTTCAAGATCCTGTTTGATATTTGCCAGAACTGGTGGGAACCAAGCTGCTGCTCAGCTACTTTGGATTTAACAGACTGAGCATATAGCTCTCTTGCATGTTTTGTTACTCCTTTACAGTGATTGCTGGCAGTCCTGAAAGCAGCTTTAGTCTCAGTACATCTATGAATTATTGTATTACCTTTATTGTTATCTTTTTTGTTTTTACACGCTAATAAAAAATGTTTTAAAAATTGGGTGCTAAGTAGGACGAAAGGGTGAATGCGGTATTATGGCAAAAGAAGATTCTAGCTAAGAGAAACTTTTGTTTAGTTCTAGAGTGACCAACGACCCCCATTTCCCCCCCTTTTGAGTTGGCCTTGTGCCTAAGTTTTTTGTTCATGTTCATTTTTTCCTGAATAAAACATTTAATATCTCAAAGTGTAGTATCTGTTTTTACTACATGCTGTACTTATGTTTGTAACTTTGTGATATAAAGTGGGGGATCACTTTTCTGTATCAATTTAATGTAAAATGATCACCCACTTTACAACCAGTCAATCTCAAAGCCATTCAAGTCGTTCTCCAGATCATTCAAGTTGTTTTTGAAGAATTCTAGTTATTTTTTAAGCATTCGTCAATCTTAAGGACATTAAAGTCATTCTAAGTCATTTACTTTTTATTCATTTAAGTCATTTCAGCCCATTTTTCGGTTATTTTAGTTTATCTTTAAGAATTTCATGTCAATCCTACATTCACGCATTCATTCATTACATGAGAGCACAAGACTAATGGCTATCGGCCTTGTTCTTAAGTAGCATTGTTACAGTTTGATAATCGGTGACGCTCGGCAAATACCGGCATGTTCCAAGCAAAGCCGAGCAGCCAGTTAGTTACGTCTGGTTCAAATTCTGCACAAGTACTTAAATTTCATCATATTCATGTTAAATTGTAAGGGAAGTGAGAGTTACAAAACTGACGAAAGTACACCTAAGGTTCACCTTCTATTCTGAACTTATTATTATCATTATTATTATTGTTATTGTTGTTGTTATAAATTTTATTATTTGTAAATTCAAAACTAGAAATTATTCAGTCTTTGTAATAGCAATAAATATAATTAATAATAAATTGTATTCATAACAACAGAAAACAAAATTTTCATCTCTGATAGAATGACCTAAGTCCAGAGTACAAATAGCTTTCCTTGCCATTTTCTTTCTTCTGCAACAACATTTGGTTTGTCTTTTCTTACTTTCTATCTAGCTAAGAGAAGTAGTTCTATGAAAATATAAACAAATAAGAAACCCCGTTTAACAAATTGTTGACCAAAATGCCTTTTCCTGCCTGAGTAGAAGTAGCAACTCTAGAAGATGCCTTGGGCACACGGTGCGAGGAAGGCACGCCAGAAAATATGCGTGGATTCTTCGTCATACTTATAATTAAATTGAGGCACTGCTTGCTCAAGGCAGAAAGAACTTAGGATCAACTTACTGAGAAACTTTATAATGGTTTGCTTGAGGCATCTTTTTCACCAATATTTTTCTGATATATTTGTTATCTTATTTCATAATAGTTTGTGTGGAATTTTTTTTTTTTTACAGCATGTACTCTCTATCTAAATAAAAAATATACTGTGGGGGTGACGATGGTTCAGTGGTTAATGACACGGACTAACAACCTGGGTGCACTAAGTTTGAATTCAGTTCATTCCACAGAAACGCTTTCATTTAGGATGTTAATAACCTTCACGTGGCATCTTCTGTAAGTGCCGATGTCTTTCTAGAAGGAATGCTAACTAGGAGATTATCAGGGAAATCAAAACCAACAATAAAATCATTTGATTCAAACGGAATGAATAAATGCGAAAGTTGGGTTCATTTCAGCACTAGCAATGAGATCAAACCCACTTACGTCAAGTCAAGTTTTCACAATAGCAGCACCCTGCTTTATACACTGTTTATGTATAAGAATCCAAGCCTGGGTTTCTTTGAACTTGTGGGCCGGCACCGAATCTGATTGCTCCAAAGGATCACCACACTGTTCCGCACATCCAGGTACACTTTGGTGTTGACTTTCAATCCGATTTCTAAGATGTGATGTAGCATAATGTGGCTCTCACTTGAAACCACACAAAAAAACATAACGGTGGCCAAAAAATGGCCACAAAATCAAGTTGTTGTTGTTTTTTTAAAAACGAAATTACATTTATTAAAATCCATTATTTCTGAGTAACTTTTTTTTTCCAGAAAGATAAAACCCTGAATTTTATCATATAGAAAACAGAATAATGTAAAACTTTTTCTACTATTTTTAATAAAATTTTAAATGTTAAATTTTCCCAAAAAGTTAACAATTGACATTTTTTGTCTCGCACAAAAAACGTACATAAATATTTAAAAAAAAAGGTTTTTGAAATAATTAATTTATTTATTCATTGTCTAACTAAGATTTAGGATGATTTTCTAAGAGAATATGCAAAAATATTATAATATAAGTACCTGGATTTCAAATAATTCCACTTATTCATATATGTAACCAGATATTTCGCGTCGATGTAGAGTCTATATCGACACTGTTTACGTTTGCGTTTGATGATAAGCAAACTATGGAAGACCAAACAGGCCAAAAAAACTTATTTTTCAGTGACGAAAATTTCAATGTATTATTAAGCTGAGGCTGGCCAGTACCAGATGGGTGACCATTTGTATGAGTTTGGTTTTTAATGTGTATATGTGTGGGGGCCAGGCTACCCAAAATGGGGGGAGGGGCAATTTAAAGCAGAATAAAAAAAATTATTTCAGCGCGTTTGGTCCACCATAGTCGAAAGGTGGCAAACGTTTTCAAACGGGATCGAAAAAAATGATGCTATTTTTAACACAAAGGGCACAATATTTATCGAATTTTTTTTTGTATCGATTCTTCAAAGCATGCCCTGTTTAATAATGGTCATGCATTATTCGGCTCGCTAAAAAAAAATTGTTAACTTATTTATCAAAGATTTTAAAATGGCTTTTTTCGTATAAATATTAAAAAAATTTTTTTTTTGTTTTGCTTAACTTAAATTAATTATTTTACTTAACATATTCACCGAATTTCACACTTCAAAACTCAAAAGCGGGATAATTAAACACAATCGAAGTTCTGATATTCAGACGTCAAAAGAAGGTATGCAAACAATTTTTTTTTTAATCTATAATTCTGTCCCTTACAACAACACAATATGTTTTGTTCAGTTTCAGATGATTATTTTAAGCATATTTGTTCCCACTTCAAAACAAGGGGGGTTTTGTAAGCAAAAAAAAAATATATATATAAATATCGTTTATGAAAAATAAGTACACCGTTATAAAGTTCATTCTTCTCTTAATAATCGCTGAAAATTTCGTATTGATCGGATAAATACCTGATTTTTGGTAGATTTTTAAAAAGACGGTCCGTCAAAAAGTACTGACCTGCCCCCCCAGTTTTGGCGGTGCCTAAAAAAACATAACGGTGGCCGGAAACTTTGTTTTCATCACCCTGGGTACGCCTCTATTATTTGTGGCAATCCAGTGATGCATTTTGAGGGTTCTGGCAATGGTCCTGTTGTCATAACTTGGATCGGTAGAGAGCATGAGTTGTACAGTGGTGCATCTCCGATCTAGATCGTTGATCATTGTGTCACTTTCAGACATGATAGAAGGCTCCTATCGCTCCTGGAATTTGTACACAGCTGCCCAACTACTAGACTGTCTGCAAAAAAAAAAAAAAAAAAAGAATAAAAAAAGAAAAGCGGTTTTAACCCAACAGAAATGGAATCATGTTGTCTTTTCTAGGGCGACAATTTTATCGTTCCACCCTGTATACTACAGAAAAGTGGGAAATTTGAGGTTGTAAATTTTCTTTTCTTTAAATTTTATTGCGTCTGGCTTATTCACTTTTTTCGATTTGTACAGGCGACATTCTGATAATCTGTGAATGTATTATAATATTAATTGTTGAAAAACTTTATATTCGTTGTAAAAGTAAATTACTGGTTGACATTTTTTCCTACCTTTCTTGTGATTCTTGTTTACTTAAAGAATTTGTAATAAAGTTCCATTAAACTATGTAGATGTCGCTATATGACAATTAAAATAATATTGACGACGGATGCAAATAAGGAACGTTAATTCTTACTAAAAGAGAAAAACTTATTCACCCTTAACCGGTTTTTCTTTTTGAGTGTTTATTTAAGAATTTCTCTATAATTGTCAACGATATAGTATAACAATAACAAATGAAAATTGGCTAGTCAGAATCAAAGTTTGATTTGTTAGCTTACATGCTATTTAACACCAACTTTTCAAATCTGTCCGGCACATATATTTGATAATACTAGTTATGAATAAAAAAAGGCAACGAGTTCATATCAACACATGGAACACAACGGATAAAGTAATAATCAGTTCTAATTGACAGTCTTTTGAGAGTTGGGGGTTCAAACCTCTGTACAGGCGATACTAAGAATATAATTAAGAATTACAAGGTGACTTTAATAAGTTTCCAGATGTTTTTAGTATGGGCACGTTTATTGATAGTACACACATGAAACTCTAGTTCTTTTCGAAGTAATCTCCTCCGGTTGCAATGCACTTGTAGTACCGTTCCAACAACTTCTGGAAAGCCCTACAGAAGTCCTCTTGTGTGAGCATGTCAATGACCTTCGTCACAGCCTCTTTGATCTCCTCGATTATCTCATAACGACAACCTCTAAGGTTTTCCTTGAGCTTAGGGAATAATGAAAAGTCATAGGGAGCAAGGTCTGAATCCTAGAGAGGATGAAGAACTATCTTGATGCCCGTCTTGGTCAAATAATCTGTGACAAGGATGGAGTTGTGGATTGGAGCATTCACGCAACTCATCCGCATCTCCAGTTCCTCACGAATAATTGTATGTACAGTTTCCACACTGGCATCAAACTGTGCACTTATTGTCTCTATAGATACACAACGGTTTTTATCATTGAAATTCTTTATTTGGTCAATCACTTCTGGTGTTCCGACTTCCTTACTTCTCCCACACCTCTCATCATCCCTCACATACTCCCTGCTTTCCTTGAATCTCTTATGCCACTCAAAAACTGATGCTCGAATCATGCAAGTTGATCTAAAGGCAGTCTGAAGCATTCCATACGTTTATGTGGCATTTTTTTCCAAGTTTAAAACAGAATTTTATTGCATATCATTCTCCTAAAGTTTCCTCACGTCCAGATTGCATTTTCGAAATTCACTAGCTGTAACAATCAGACTTTAGTAAGGTGTATTTCAATTCCTGCTGTAGCTGTTCATTTGAACCTGGAATCATAAAAATTGGCCGGTCATCTCATAAGATGTATAGCAATAACATACTGAATTTTCAACAGTCTATGACAATTTTAAATACCTGTACAAAAAAAATCTGGAGACTTATTGAAGGCACTTTGTACTTAAGATTTCTACCTGGTCATGGCTGAAGGAATGAGGGCAATCTGCCTCAGAGTTCAGTTTGAAATTCTGTACGGATGTCTTAGTTCGACATGATGCACTTGAAGAAGGACAGAGGTTACACTAACCAAAATGATGTGTGAATGACACCCAAGGCACGAAAAGTAGTCCGAATAATCCAAATAATAAAAACTTATCAATTCTCATCTAAAATATTCTGAAACATTAGAAAGCTTAGCGAAAAATGTAAGCAATTTTGATATTTCCGATAATTGATTAAATCAGGATAAATTCTTTGCAATTTAATTTATTTAATATTTATTTATTGAGTACTTATACAGAATAAAGACCGTTCTATTGTCAGAATTTTCCGGGCAGTTTATACAAAATGCCAAATGATGCTGAAATGCTAAGCTAATGAAATAGCAGCAATAAATGTAATTTTAGGAAACATTTGTTTGCTATCATCGGTTTATTAGAAAAAAATAGATATCTTGATTTGAACAAAAAAACATAAAAAAAAAAAATCTATATAAAAATGAAAACAAATTTTGAGTTGTGTTTTCTGTGATAGAAGTGTTGATTGAATTTTAAAATAAGATAGTATAAAATACATATTTTATTTTAAAATTCAACCAACACTTCTATCACAGAAAACACGGCTCTGACTTTCATATTTCAAGCGTTCTCTTTCGGCATTTTAGAATAACGCAGCACACAGACCAACATGCGGACTCTTTACTAACTGTTTTCTTTTTTTTTTTATCCAATTTAACATCATGACGACGGAAAAAAAAGAAAACGTATAAAATTCTGCAGGTGGTGTATATCGCCGAAATATTAGTTTTAAATAAATAAATATTTGTTTATTTTCATAATATTGCGTTGTAATTTGGCATTCAAACGTATTTTATACATATTTTATTTTAAAACCAGTTTTTTTTTATTTACTATCACTTTTTTATTAATATATATATTTATTAATGAAACTTACCTTAGAATGAGTGTTTTCTTCTTGATTTGAATTTGAAGTTTCATAAAAATTGTCTAATAAAATAATCACGAATCTTACGTTTGATACCTTTCGACATTTTATGTATACTGCCCAGAAAATTCCGATCATAGTCTCGTTTTTTTTTTCTGCACAAGTACCATTAATCAGAATTGGAATTGGGAATCAGAAAAATCGGAACTTTTTGAGATATCGGAATCTGTATTGGAATTGGAAAAATGCGTGCTCATTTTCTGATGCCAAAAATTATTATTATTATTATTATTATTATTATTATTATTATTATTATTATTATTATTATTATAGTCATCATGTCCTTTAACGTTGAGGTTTATTTGTAATATTAGGTCGGTACGAAAGTTTTGCCTAATTAAAATTTCATCTTAAAAATGAAAAACTGTATGTTTGGAAAATCTTTATCTTGTCAGAAAAAGACACTTACTTGCGACCATCTGGAAAAGCTGAAGCAAAGAAAATGTTTGTGAAAGTGTTGATTCTTTTTATGCTTCGGGTGGCCATTATGTTCGACTCGTTTGATTAGATAACTTGGGTATAAAAAGTCACATGAACGGGCTGAATCGGGGTGGTTAATCATTCTGAAGTGTTTGGTGGGAATGACGTCTTTTCTAACATTACCAGACCGACGAGGTTATATATATATTTTTTACCTAACCCTAACCCGACGCTTACAACAAATTATTGTTGCAAACCTTTGACAACCGATGCTTTACAGTAGAAAATACCACAATTCATAACAATAACGGGCTTTGCTCTTCATAACTTCATTCCATCTGTTATAAGCTTATAAAATACGTCAGTTTTGATATGAAATATGAATCTAACTCATCTTCAATCTCCTCTCGTGATATTAACCTAAAGCCATCTAAATGGTTTTGTAATCCCTGAAATAAATGATGATCCGAGAGGGCTAGGTCAGGAGAAGAATATGGAAAATAGGGTAACATTTCACAACCAAATTTTTCTAAGAGATCTTTGGTTAATCGCGCTGTGTGAGGACGAACATTATCGTGATGGAAGATGACCCCCTTTTCTGTTGACTAAAAGAAGGTCGTTTTCAGGTCAACGTGAGCGTGAATATTTCAGAAAAATATGAATTATGCTTTAATAATAATAATAATAATAATAATAATAATAATAATAATAATAATAATAATAATAATAAAGAGACATTTATAAATTAATCATGGTGATATTTTAGATAAAATAAGTTACAATTGTTTAAAATACCCCGTCTACAAAGTGGCAAAATTGTTGCACCGAATTGATAAAATGATTTTTTACACGTTTTTCTTGGAGGCATAAATACTCGTTCGAATGCATCTGTTGGGAACGCTTTCAATTAGAAAACTTTATAAACTCACGATTAAAAAAATTCAACGAACAAAGCAAAAAGATTGCGTAAAATATATAATTATTGAACGTTACAGCTTTTGTTGTATTGTGATTTCTATAGACTTTGACATGACAATTGAAAATGTTCCAGACAGACAAAATTTATAACAGAAAATGTGTATCAAACGACTGACGCCAAATACAAAAGGAAAATTTAAACTAAAACTGCCACTTCCTCACATCTACAACCCCCTATCGCCATTAATCTTTGGCCTTCTCGCCAATTTCACCCAATTCCACCGCTATTTCTTGATTGTTGGAAATTCATCGTCTTTCAACTCTATTTTCTTTGAAAAATAAATTATTTTCTTTTTTTTATTCTGAGTCATTCAGCAAAAGAGACTTAGTTCTAACTTTCTTCTTCTTCTTCTTCTTCTTCTTCTTCTTCTTCTTCTTCTTCTTCTTCTTCATTTAACGTGTCTTTTGTGCATCAAATTAAGTTGCCCATGGCAGTACAAAGTGATTTTGTCTATGAAATTCTATCATTTACATTGCCTGAGAGGTGACGATAGCTAAGTGGTTAACGACATGAACTGATGACTAGGCCTATGACAAGAGAATATGACTTTGATTATGTTGACTCTCGAGTATATATCAGTTAATATCTTATATGCTTTTAGATAGAGTGATGTGGTTCTTGATTGATTAACTGTATCTAACTGTGTTAGATATATACTCGAGAGTCAAAACAATGATAGGAATATTCTCTGGTCACAGCCCAAATGATGACCAAGTTCGAATCATGTTTGTTCCACAGAAACACTTTCACTTAGGATGTTGGCAAGCTTTACATGGTCCTTTCTGCAAGTACTCGATTTCTTTCTAAAAAAATTCTAGAAAGATTATCGAAAGCTATCAGAAAAGAATATCGAAAGATATCGGGGAAACCAATGCCAACAATAGAATCATCTAATTCATAAAATGTGCCATTGGTTGAGATCATCTTTAACTGAATCATTCCAAGTATTCTCTAATCTGCTCTTTCCTCACTTACATCTATTTATCTAACCAAAGATAATTATATGCTAATGAGTCACTATTTTCCAAGGCCAAAAGCCACTGGAGAATAAAGGTTAATGTGATTGTCAGTTGAATGATGAATAATATTATAAAAATCTTAAAACGACGAAGGCAATGGACAAAATTCAATTATTGAAGATAATGGCTTGACAAGTATTTGTCAATACTGAACTTGAAGATGACTATGTTGTAATCTGCCCCATTGCAATGTGTTCAAAAGATGGGAAATTCTTGGAAAGAAACTCTGTTCATGTAAATTTCGTTTGGTTTTAGGCACACAAAGAAAGAAAGGAAAGTCCTTTCCAGACGAAGGCCATCTCCTACTAGGCTACGAAGTCTATTTTGAACACTGTCAAGGCAGGATAAGATCTTTCAGACGAGTTCTTGCTGTGAGTGTTTCGTAGTGAGAAACCAGTTTAACACCTTCCACAAAAGCTATGATAGAATAAAATACTAGCAATGTCTCTTCTGTGAAAACGGGGCTGTCGAGAAGAGATCATTCCCACTATATTCTGAAGTCAACTTTGTACAATGTCAATAGGCAGCATCCCACCATTCACTAATGTCAGGATACACCTGAAGAAGCTCGGAGGTTACATCGGCCGAAACGTTATTAGAATAACAACAAAGATGAGGACACAAGTCTGAATAATCCAAATAATAATATCAATCCGCATCTAAAAAAGTCAGAAATAGATTTCAAGTTGTTAGTACACATACAACCAAACAAACATACTGATAGATATTAACTTGTTGCCCACCTCAGCAGGATGTGACACAAGATCAGAAAGTGGGGATGTTCAGCCAGCATCCTGAAAGGAGGGGTACTGGCCTAGCAAAATTTGCTTGGGCATCCTCATTGATATTCCCCAGTAGGGGCGTCTCAGTATACGGGTATACATATGCACGGCTCGTGTATTAACACGATTTCCATTGAATGGATATTAGCCACCTGTGCATGATCTAAATCGAAAACATGCCATTTTTAAATCTTGTCCCAATAGATACTGATGCAATTCTCTACCTATATAAGAGCCAGGTACGCCTAAGGATGGAGTATTGTTGCCACATCTGGGCAGGAGCTGCTAGAAAGATCTTATCCTGCCTTGACAGTGTTCAAAATAGACTTCGTAGCCTAGTAGGAGATGGCCTTTTCTCTTCCCTGCAATCTCTTTCTCACAGAACAGATGTTGCAAGCCTGTCTCTGCTTTATTGTTATTTTCACGGCAAGTATTCGTCTGAGCTCCAATCTATGCCCCCCCCTTGCCAAACATTCACGAGAAACTAGCTAAAAACACTATCAATAATTTCCCCCACTTTTTATCTGTGCCTAAACCTAGACGTAGATTCCATAAACAAAGTTTCTTTCTTAGAACTGCACACCTGTGGCACTCTCTTCCGTTTCCCTGCTTTCCAACTGACTACAATATCGCCGTCTTCAAGTCCAACCTAAACAAGTTCTTGATGAGCCGTTCTCCTAAAGTAATCCAATTTACCAAATTTGCACTTCTAACGATTACTATGATGTTGTCTCTTTGACTACTGTACACTCTTTAACTCTTATCCTCGAGTGGCCTCTGGGCCTTGATAAGTGGTAATTCTTTGTAAAAAAAAATTATTAAAGAACCCTAATACAAATTATTTAAGGCGTTTGTTGTATTTCAACCAAAACAAAATGGACTGGTGTAAATAGAGGTTTAGCTTATATTACATGAACTAAGAGAAGGAAAAGTGATCTCTCGAATCTGTCAATATAATGTTCTACTTGTTTCTTCCTAGTTAGGCTGTGAAAAAAAAGGCCAAATAGAAATGTTGAAGGTTAAATTGCTTCAAAAAAAAAAAAAAAAAGAAAAAAAAAGCAATCTGATAACCCTGGAGAAAAATATGAGAGTGACCTTTCTTTGGTGTAACCTCGTCTTTTAATATCATTGCTTATTCTTTCCTTAGTTAGTCAAAGTTATGCTCTGAAAAAGGCAAGAAAGAGGGCCCCAAGCAATACCTGCACAAGTAGAGAATTGCATCCAGAATCAGGTATTTTCTGGAGCTGTTGAATGATTCAACCATTTTTTCCTGAAAATTGAGTAACACATTGAATACATCTTCCATTTCAAGTCTGGAGTGAAAGTTAGTCCAATATAGATAGAATATCCTACAAAATCAATATTGCATTCTGAGTGGCCATTTTCTTTTGTTGAACGTTAGTCCATGTTATCAAGATCCTCCAATCATATTATTCATTAATTTAATTAACAATCCGTTCATCTCATTAACCCTTATCCCCAAGTAGCTTTTGGTTTTTAAAAGTAGTGATCCTTTAGTAAAAAAAAAAAAAAACTTTCTTTTTTTTTCTTGCTCTTTCAAATGCAAGAACCATAACCGGAAATGATGTACCGCAGAGTCTTTCCTCAAAGAGAAACACACAAATCCATTCCACAAACACCAATTATGTCATCTTAATGCTTTGTATTTCCTTTTGTCTGTTATATACGACTTGTGTTTGTGTGAAATCTGACAAACATGCATTAGTCTTAAGAATGAGATTTCAATAGAAACGTTGTTTTAATTTGAATAAAATAAAATACGCATCAAGTGCACTCAAAAGCCAAATCACAGCGTAATATTAGGAAAATAAACAAATATTTTGCTTGTTTGAAATTTATCACAAATATATTTCGGAGGTAGACTCTATCTTCAATGTGTTTTTTGTTTCTTTTTTTTCTTTTCTTCTTCCTTGCCATGTTGTAAATTTAGAGAAAGAAGTTGTATCTGGCGGTTGTATTTTGAAATGTTTGAACTATGCGTAGGTAACGCGCGAATAACGTCAAGAATGAGAGTTCAATAGAAACGTTGGTTTCAAGCGCACTTAATGCGTATTTTATTTTATGCATTAGTCTGTTATTGAGAATTCTATGCTTTATTCATAGTGTGTTCATATGTTTGTATTTTTTATATAAAACTATTCGCTCGGGGTTCTCCGTGTTGTCATATATTGTTGGCCGGGAATAATTTCAAATATAATTATATTTAAAATTTGAAAAAAAATGTTAATAATAATATTTGCAATAATCATCGGGAAAATGGTGGAATCGTTCTGCTGTTGCAGAAAGTATTTCACTTTTGATGCAATCCTCTTTTTGTACAAGAGTCAAATATGGCATAAGATGGAGTATTGTTGTCACAACTGGGATGGGGCCCTCCCAAAAGCACCCTTTCCTGCTTTAACAGGGTACAGGACCGTCTTTAAAATTTAGTTGGTGATGACCTTTTCGTCTCCCTACTTCCTCTTTCTCGCAGAAAACATATGTTGCAAGTCTGTCTCTGCTATATCGATATTTTTATGGTAGGTTTTCGACTGAGCTCCAGTCTATGGTCCCTCCACGAAAATCATTCACAACAAATACTCGCCTAGTTGAAACAACTGCCAATAACTTTCCTCACTCCTTATCTGTGTCCAAAACTAAACAAAAATTCCACGAGCAGAAAATTTTCCCTAAAGCGTCCATCTGTGGAACACAATACTGTATGTCTGCTTCCTGGCTGTGTATAACATGGTCGTCTTCAAGTCTAATGTGAATAATTTCCTACTGAGTCGTTGATTTAGATAATTTTACCTTACCCAAGTTTCCATCTGGACTTATATTATCTCTCTACCTACCTAACACTTAAACCTTATCCCTGAGTAGCTTCCGGGCCTTGATAAGTGATGACCTTCTAAGTAAAAAAAAAAAAGTAATAACAAACTGTTAGCACGGTAGTGTTTTCTTAAAAATTATACTACTGCATTTTTACAGACAGCTATAAAACGTCAAATGGCTTTAACGAATAAAAGGAATGTAATTATTTCAAACTTAAAAAAAAACATCGAACAATTATTTAAATGTTTAAAACTTCACTATTCAAATATTTCATTTTTACGACGAAATCTATTTAAAAAATGTATTTCATTTCTTTACATTTTAATACATTTCAGTTACTTTATGCACCTAACCGATAATTGCCCCAAGTGACCCCAGATCGATGCAAAAGAAATTGACAATGATTTTAGATTCTATGAAAAATTTAACCCTTATAGAACTTATTTGAATGTTCTGCCGATTAACATATCGATTTCTATAACGCACAAGCAAATAGACATTGATTTTTGCATATGAAAAAGAATTTATTGCTGTACTCGAATGAGTTAAGCTTGCCTTCCTTTTTTTTTTTTTTTTTTGCATACAGCATCACGAAGTAATATTGACAATATTAGGATTTAGAGAATGAAGAACAGCAATATAATTCTCTCTACCCAACCTATCTAAGAAAAAGATGAAGAAAAAGGTAATAATGCAGGCCTCTGCTCTAACATGAAATAAACTACTCCACATTAATATCTACATTCTTTATCTCTGATTAATGAAATGTGACAAAACTGAAAAAGTAAATAAAATAAATAAATAAATAATAATAATCCGTGGCACAATAAGGTGCCAACAACTGTCCAAAACTCAGAAGGAATTTTTATTCAAAGAACACTAGAAATAACACGATCAAAATTATTAAAACCAACGCCTCTTCTAGTTTGCTCTCATCTGTAAAGAATGGAAGACGTTGTTCTATAGTTCATGGCCGAATTCCATATAAAAAAAAAAAACAAAAAAACAAAAAAAAACAAACAAAAAAACAAAAAACAAACAAACAAAAAAACAAAAAAAAAAACCCAAGTAACTGCTTCCATTTGTTTTATATAGTCATAAGAAGCGGATAACTCACCGGTAGTTCCTGTATTAGGAGTAGATAACTCCCGGGTACTATTTCAGCATAGAAGTAAATAACTCTTTTACCTATACATTGTCGAGCGTGTTTTAACATATATTTTTATTATTATTGTTTTTTTTTTGTTGTCCTGTTTTTTTTTTTAACAAAGGATCATTGACATTTAACCCCTGAAGGTCACTCAATGGATAATGATTATTAAATTTGATGGTTGGATTTTGAAACATTGAGAGATTAGTTGTAACTTGCTAAAAATTGTTTATTTAAGAGAACGGCTTAACAAAAATTTGTTTGTATTGGACTTGAAACCAGCAATGTTATAGTAAACAGGAAGCAACTCTGTGGTACCGTGTTCCACAGATGAGAGGTTCTAATAAAGTAACTTAGTTCTAAGTACATAAAGGGAGAAAGAGAATTTAGTGGCGGTGGTTGTAAATAGATGAGTTCTTGTTGTGACTGTTTTACCGAGGGAGGGTCATATATTGAAGCTCAGTCGAGCACTTGCCATGTAAATATCATATATAATGAATCGTTTACAATACGTACAGTGCTATGAAAATGGATGAAAGAGTAAGAAACTGAAAAACTCCTTTGTAGAACAATAAGGTCTGAATGACGTAAAAAAAGGTCTAACGTTCGCAAAAACAACAACAACAAAAAAAAAAAAGAAGAAAAATCACAAACAAACAAACAACTCTAGTTCAAATAATACCGGAAATAACACGATGGAAAACTACTGGGACCATTCTTTTTTTCTCGTTTGTTCAGATCCAACTCTTATTTTTTCTTCTGCTTCAATGTCGTCGTATCTTATCTTTTAAAATAGTTCAATGCCAACACATGCAAAGTACTAGCATCTACAAACATCCACAGCTCTGGGCATGTGATTTTATCCTCTTGCAAATGACGGCCTGACAAGCAAAATATCTTAGATGCTTTGAATGCGATAAGTGTTCATCTATCGTCACATGGAAATCGATTTTTTAGATGTCTTTGAGATGAGGTATTATTGTTATTACACCTCAGTAAAACTGAATGGCCACTTCTTGTGAATCTGTAGACAAGCATTTCTCGCCTAAATGTGACTTACATATTTTTATTTTACTTATGTTGTTTTTAAAGATACAGAGTGTCCCAAAATTAGGCACCTATTTTGAAATATAAATTAGCAACAAAATAGATTATTAATTTTGAGATACCCTGTATACTAGCAGGCGCCTTTGCGTTGCCCTGGAATTAACAAAAACCAATGTTGCTTTTTGTCTTGAAACTCGTAGTATTATCTTATCATGTTTACTTACATTACCTTTAAATGTCTGAAGGTTAGTATAATAAGGAAAGCAGGAAATAGGGAGGGAATTCCATCGTCTAGCAGTTTGAGTAAAATACCATTAAAGTAGAAAAATTTCTGGCATCTGACGACCTGTATAGTGAAGGGGTAAGATTTTGCTGTTTGTCAGGTTAGTCGGGGTATTTACATCAAAGGCTTTCAACTTATCAATAAAATAAGATAAAATATTGCTGTTACTGCTACTTTTGTTGTTGCTGTTTAGAAGGAGAAACTCTGAATTCTGTATAGAGCACAAGAAGATCGTGTCTCTGTATTGTCTAGTCTACATGAAGACTCCCTCGTTAGCTATAACTATTCATGATACCTGTAAGATTGATTGCAGGTTTTTACTTTCAACACCTATAGGAACAAAGCTGAACAGGTGCATATGAAGTTGGGAAAGGTTTTAGCCTAGAATACACAAAGGAATGGCGACTACACATGCAGAGAAGCACTCTATGGATCTGCTGTTCTACACATGACACACACTTGCTTGCCACATTCGGAGGCAAATAACAAAAACAAAACAAAAAAACCTAAAAAATGATTTATCTTGATTTTGATTCTGTCTGGAATGTCACCAGAGTTTTGTTAGCCGAGTAGTCCTGATACTGTTGGTCCTGGATATGACCTAAAACTATATCCAGTGGTGAGACCCCAGCTTGCGGGCTTTGGGGAGTGTGGAGCCACCCTTTAATTACCATTGCTCCCAGGTCCACTCTGACCCGGAGTGATAGTACCTGTCAAGGTCCCAACTATGGGTTAAATAGAAACTGATTTGAAAACAATAAATATATTCTATTAAAAATTTTTCTTCAAAATCTTTGGATTCGGCATTAAATAACCCGAAAAGGGTTGATATGCCGTAAAACAAAAACAACCAACCAACCAACCAACCTGATACTGTTATCGCCCCTGCCATGGCAAGGAAGGGTTGGACTTGAAGACTTTGCTATTTATATCCGTGTGTGCATTTCGTTTCTTGATCCAACGAAGGGATGTGATGTGTCTAGTGTGTTAGATACAAGTTAGTGTTAAGTTCATTCTTGCATGCCTTCTCGCTTTCAGCCAACACCGCTGGCTAACCTCACGGTGAAAAGGGAGCAGCTATGCATAAGTCTTCCCTGCCAGTACATAGCCTCTCCATCATCAAGACTCCTACAGTGCCTCCACATTGGCCACACATGATAACTGAGTGCCTTGTGGCCCCAGGCTAAACTTGTAGGAGATCTCGGAGTAGTAGGGGGCCCCAGAGGTCATGCGTTATGGCCCACCGAGTGTGGACATGCCCTGGCACACTACCAACCCCTAACCCACCGTCTTGTGGGTGCCCTTGGTTGGGCGAAAACTAGGGGAAGCAACCCCAAAATCAAACACCACAGCCTTGTGAGCTTTATCACAGCAAAAGTCTAAGAGATAGGAACTCTGATTTCAAATCCTACTGCTGCCTTGCAGTTTTCCTTAAAAGGCTATGGAACCTTATCCAGAAAGAAAAGGCGCAGTAGCGGACACGATAGAGTGACTATCAACCTCATTGAGATTACTTTCGGCCAGAAGCTGCAGCCTCCTCTGCTGCCAGTCGTCATGGGTTTGCTCCACTGGACATGAGCATTGGAGGTTCAGAGGGTATCTATCTGATGCACAACAGATACTACACTTAAACTGTGCAAGCAAGTTAGGAGCCAAGGTGGAAAGTCCTGTGGTGCTGGAGTGAAGATAACGGTGGCAGGTGTGAGAGCTGGGAGCCACTAGTCCAACCTTTGCGCATAGGCGGCCATGTGTGAAGGTCGCAGGTGTACCAAGTGGACGACGATACCCTGAGGCAGCTGCACGGATGACCAAGCAGCCCTGTTCAGGATAGAACTGCTTGCTCTGGAAGGGGACGCCTCTATAAAAGGTGAGGTAAACAAAGCGCATCCAAAGACCATCTGATTGTCAAACAGCGGGTAGTGGATCTCCAATCGAGCGGTAACAACAACAGAACAAGAAATAACAACACTCAAGACTTGAACATCGCTACATGGAACGTCAGAACCATGCTCGATACGGACTCGGGTGACAGACCACATAGATGAACAGCACTCATAGATCTGGAGCTCGAAAATACAAATATCAACATAGCTGCATTGCAGGAGACAAGACTCAGCGGGGAGGGCCAACTGAAAGAAGCAAGAAGAACCTATCTCTGGAAGGGCTGTCCTGTAGATCAACCAAAAAGAGCTGGAGTCGCTTTTGCGATCAGAAATGACCTAGCCAGTAGACTCGCAGAGAGCCCCAGAGGAGTCTCTGAAAGAATAATGACACTGCGAATCACCACATCCCATAACCGTAACATCACCATCATCAACGTCTATGCACCAACAATGAATTACCCAGACAAGGAAAAGAAAGCCTTTTACTCTCAGCTGAAAGACACCATAGCAAACGTCCCTGCAGTGGATAAGCTAGTTCTCCTTGGTGACTTCAATGCTAGAGTGGGCCATGACTACAATACATGGAGCCCTGTTCTCGGAAAGTTTGGAAAGGGAAATCCCAATTCAAATGGAGAACTGCTGCTCTGTTTGTGCACGGAATTTGAACTGGCAATTACAAATACTTACTTTCAACATTCAGATAACTATTACTACTCCTGGGAACATCCCAAATCAAAGAGACGTCATCTCCTGGACTATGTTATCACAAGAAGGAAGGACCTCAAAAATGCCAAGAACACAAGAGCTATGCGAGGACCAGATTGCCAAACAAGCCACTACCTAATCAAGACTACCTTCAAGTTCTCCATAAAACCTGTGTACATATCAAAACTCGGAGATAGAAAATGGCAAGATAGACTACAACTTGCAATCAACTCAGCATTAGAACAAACCACTGATGATTCTGATTCACCAGAACAAACGTGGGACTTGCTAAGCAGGCCTGTATTCTCCGCTGCGGCAGAGGTACTTGGTTACACAAAAAAGCGGAATGCGGACTGGTTCAATGAGAATCACCAAGAGATTAGAGATGTAATAAATGAAAGAAACCATCATTAAAATCAAAACTAGAGCAAACCAGAAGAAGCTGAAATAAGTGAGGGCAGAAGTCCAGAAAAAACTAAGAGAAATGGAAAACACCTGGTGGCTGAAAAAGGATGAAGATATGCAGAGGCAAGCCGAGGAAAACAATTCTGCAGGTTTCTTCAGATCACTGAAGGAAGTGTACGGCTCTAGAGCCCAGATGACTAACACCCTCTTATCAGAAGATGGAAATACCATACTGATCCAACCAAAACAGATAATTCAAAGATGGCAAGAGTACTTTGGCACCCTACTGAATGTGCAATCCAATACGGATGAGGAGATCTTAAGCCACATAACAGTCTTCCCCCAGCAGATGGACCTGAATGACACACCAACTCTTGGGGAAGTAAGAAAAGCAATTGACAAAACTAAAATGAATAAATCTCCAGGAATTGACGGCATACCACCTGAAGTATACAAGTTTGGTGAGAAAACTTCACCAACTAATAGCAAAATGCTGGCAACAAGAAACGCTGCCACAAGAATTCAAAGATGTCATGATCATCCCAATCTACAAAAAAACAAAGGTGATCACAAAGACTGCAGCAATTACCGAGGTATATCTTTGCTGACCATTGCCGGGAAAATAATGGCTAAAGTGGTGCAAGCACGGCTAGCCAGACTGGTGGAAAGGGTCCTAACCGAATCACAGTGTGGATTAAGACATGAAAGATCTACAATAGATATTATCTTCAGCTTACGAAAAAGCCATTGAACAGTATTGGGAGCTCTACATAGTCTTTATAGACTTCCGTAAAGCATTTGATACAGTTGATCGAAAAATGTTGTGGAAGGTCTTTAAGTGTTTGGATGCCCCAATCACTTTGTGGAAATTATCAAACAATTTCACGAAGGAACAAAAGGGAGAGTTGCAGTAGAGAATCTAGAAAGTGAACTCTTGGAAGTAAATCATGGCACCAAACAAGGGTGCGTACTGGCCCCAACACTGTTCACCCTATTTCTGACAGCCATCCTGCTCCATCAAAGCATCGAAGAAAGTGTCTTCATCCATACACGCTCTGATGGGAAACTGTTCAACCTTGCAAGACTGAAGGCCAAGACCAAGACAAGGAAGGAGCTGATAACAGAACTACTGTTTCCAGACGATACTGCTTTGATAGCTCACAATCAAGCTCAGATGCAAAGGATAGTTGATACTTTCTCTCAAACATCCAGGAAGATAGGCCTACAAATCAACATAGGGAAGACTGAAGTGATGTATCAGCCTTCACCAGATAACAATGACCCGCAAGAGCCTATAATTACAATCAACAGCAAGGTGCTAAAAGTTGTTGAAAACTTCAAATACCTTGGAAGCAGTCTAAGCACTGATAACCGTGCTGACAAAGTTCCTTTGGCAAGCTAGAAAAGAGGCTCTGGACAAGGGCTGGTATCAGTCTACAAAACCATCGTCTTGCCAGCCCTGCTGTACTCAGCAGAGACCTACACTCTGTATAGAGAACACGTAAGGAGATTGGCAGCCGTCCAACAGAGACACCTGAGAAGGACCATGAAGATCAAATGGAGTGACTTTATACCAAACACAGAAGTTCTCTGGAGAGCAAACCTAAATAGTGTGGAAGCTACCCTTGCTACTATGCAACTACGATGGACTGGGCATATTACTAGAATGGAAGACAACCGAATTCCAAAAATGATCTTCTACGGGGAACTGGAAAATGGAACCCGCAAGGTAGGAGGTCAGAAGCTTCACTACAAAGATGTAACAAAGCGGCACCTGAAGGCAATGAACATCAATGTCGAGAGTTGGGAGGAACAAGCCAAAGAAAGGAGTAGTTGGCGGAACAGTCTCCACAAAGGAAAGAAAGAAATAAAGAGAAAGATTGGAGAAGCCTTAGAGCTGAGACACTATAGACGACACAACCCTGGCACCCACATATGCAGTGCCTGTGACCGGATGTTTCACACAGAAAGAGGACTATGCCAACACCGAAGGATAAAGCACTGAGGCCCCGACTAGTTATCATCAAGACTGACGGACTGCATGATGATGATGATTTATATCCAGCATAAACACTGACTTCATATCATTATTGTAAAACCACGTAAAAGGATGTGAAGCAAGGGTTGCGCAATAATTAACCACACCTCTCCTGAATCGGCACTGTTTCAGTCCAGTGGCAAGGGAAAGCCCAGGATGACTGGAAACAATGCCGAGATAAGCGGAGAGCACATACAACACCTGGAAGTCCTAAATGGTCACCCATTTAGAACTGACCAGGTTCAACGTTGCTTAACTTTGGTGATCCAGCAGGAATCGGTTTGTCAACGTGATTATGCCGTACATTGGATTTCTAGTGAAACTTTATTTCAGTAAATTAATGTTTTATCGTAGTATAGGATCTTGTTTTCACTTGCAGAGTAAAAGGTTTGGTGTGGTTTGGTATGGTTATTTTATTTTATGGGATATCAACCTTTTTTGGATTATCTAATGCCGAATCAAGTCATTTTGGTAAAAGGTCTAATGCTTCAAGTTCTTTATATTTTCAAGCATTTACTCGTGATGTTTGGTTTAGCTGTCTCCTTTTACAGCATATCAACCCTTTGCGGGCTCAGTCATTTTGGTAAAAGTTTTTATGTTTCAAGTTCTTTATATCTTCAAATATTTATTAATGGATGTCGCTTGCCGGCGTGATCAGAACACAGCAACTACAATAGAGATTTCTGTTTAGTCTGGCTCATTTATCTAAACAGACTTGATTTTTGTTAATTTCTCTTTTTTGTCACTTTCATTTTATTACTTCCGTTTTGTCACTTCCTTTTTGTTTTACATTTCCTTGTTTGTTCATTAATGTCAATCCTTACTTGCTAATTAAACGAACGCTTTTTCCATCAAGGTGAAGTTTACCCTCTAATTAGTGAGATTAAAGAGGGACGGAAAGGACTTTTTTTATATAAAATGGTGAATTGTTTGTGGTTCACTTATTTGCTTTGACTTTATTATGATCGTTATCAATCTGTCATTGGCCAGAGAAAGAGAAGTCAAATATAATCTATCATTATAAATAATAATAATAATAATAATAATAATAATATATATATATATATATATATATATATATATATATATATATATATATATATATACATACATACATATATATATATATATATATATATATATATATATATATATATATATATATATATATATATATATATATATATATATACACTTTTTAATAGTCGACATGAAGTTCGGTTTAGCCGCACCTGCTATACTAAGAACATTGAGCAGTTTTTCAACTCCATCGTTATCCCAACAAAAATTTCAAAATAAATGAACGAATGAAAACCGAAAATGTACCCCCCTCCCCGAAGAAAAAATATGTGACAAACTCTCCATCAGATATTTCGGCAGAAGGGATAGTTATTCTCCGGATATTGAGCACCTTTTTATGACTATATTCCAGTTTAAGCTAATTTCTTTTATGCTACTCCAGTCTAATTATTTACAGGTTGTTTTCGTGGCAACAGAACGTAAAGACTGTCCCCAACAGAGTTGCAACGAAAACAAACTGTAAATAATTCTATGTAAAAAATACCAAAGTAGAATTTGTGTTAACCGAATATTTATGTTATAAAAATGATGAGTTGTGACTTATTGCGTTATTAAAAGAAATAAAAATTAGTTACGATGTGAAAAAAAATGTGAAGAAACAAAATCTGGTAAAAAAACGTAAATGAAAGTTTTTTGTTTTCGTTTTAAATAAAGAATCGTAGTTGAATTGAATTGTTTGTTTATTAAAAAAAAAATCACTGGACCATAACGTTAATTGCGAAATCACGGAAATTATTTTATTTAAACTAATTCCAAAAATAATGCTTGAAAGTTTTTAGTTTTAATATCCGCCGAAAAAAAAAAAAGGCCTAAGGGAACTAACTCAAACAGATTCATAAAAAATCGATGTCGGTAAAATAAATTAAATTAAACATGTTACCAATATAAATAAAATTTAAATAATAAACTTAAATAAAACACTTAAAATAATTCTCTCACAATAAACAATAACTAATACACCGCTATTTACTAAAGTTGATTTTCCTTAATGTAATATGCAAATGTGTCACCTCTTTAATCTTATATTTTGCAATAATCATAGTATATATAGGAATAAATAATATGATAAAGTAATGGATTTTTGTATATATTAATCAGCTTGTGAACAAACAAACAAACAAACAGACAGGAATATGAATTTATCTCTCTCTCTCTCTCTCTATATATATATATATATATATATTGGCAGCAAGTCATTATTCAAGCACGTCTGAGTTCTTCTTTTTTCCAGTTTTGTTGAATAAATTTTCAATTCGCCGAGAGGTCTTTTTTTATTTCGGCTGGCATGTTGTATATTATGGTGCCCAGTAGTTGTTCGGCCATATTCTTCTTAAGCGCTTTCAATCAGCGCATCCGATCGTCGTCCAGAGCGATTGTTGTTGTAGTCATTTTCTTTAATGACGCTTGGTGTATTTATAGTTAGTTCTATTTTTTCTTTTTCTTATTGGTTATAAAGGTGAGTGCAGGATGAGTAGGGGCGAATTATTTTTATTTTTAATTTTGAGTTTCTTATTTTATATTGTATTTATTTATTGCTAGTTATTTGTCCCGATATTAAATGAGATCCGGTTAATAAGGGGCAGTAGTTTTTTTTAATTAGTATGGCTTCTAGTAATTTTAGTCTTCATTAGGGTATCGGATTTTAGCATTGTTAGTTAAGATATTTCTGATGTCGGACAATTGTAGGATTTTATCATGGACAGTTAAGTGTTGTTTTATGGTGCTATTGTCTGCTAAATGTTAGGTTAGTCATCGGGAGAGTGTTGTTGTAGTGTGGCCTATGTATACGTTGTATGTGTTTTTAGAGTGGGTTCGGAGACATTCTTTGAAGATGCAAATAAATTCATACACTACATTAGTTTGATTAATGTGGTGTTAGTATTATTATTGTTTTTATTTATTAGGTTGGCGGTTTTAACTTTAGTATAATATATTATTAGCTTTATGTTTTTCTTCTTCTCGGTGGGTCTGTTGTATCTTATAATAAGGTTTGTTATTATTTTTTTTGTATGTTTTGTAGTTAATGTGTAGTTGGTTTTTACATATGGTTGGGGTGTTTATTCTGAAAGCCGTTCTTACCATGGGAATGTTGAAGGTAACTTTTCTTGACTTTAATAAACATAAAAAATATATACTTAGTAACTTTACAGTAGATTTTTACAATTTTTTAATTGTATTTATAAATACTCTTTTCCGGTTTGTTTGTTTGTTTGTTTGTTTGGAAATTCGCCTGCGTCTGTTATTTTGCACGGCTTCATCCGCTGATTGCATGTCGATACCGAGTCATAATTGATGGAAAATCCCGATAATCCGGGTCAAATTCTGCGAAAGTACCAAATTTTTCTTTTAAATAATATGAAACTAAAAATTGCTTGGTAACATGATTTTTTTTTATAAGTACTTATTTTTATTGCGCAATTACTTGGGTCAGTATCATTGTATGGTTGCTAAGCTTGCGGATAAGAGGCATGTGGGAAAGGAAAAAACCGATAGAACAAGAGAGATAAAAATATTCATAAAACCACATGTTAACATTGACACGCTGAATAATAAATTATACTTCCAAATGTAGGGAAATTGGGGTAACACTAGTTAAAATTATGAATAATATTACATGAACAACATACATTCAAAGACTCGACAAACATAATTAAAAAAAAAACATTACAATATTATGGACTTTCACCTAACAATTGCATATACATTTGGTGGTATGTAGACATTTGTTATCATGCAATTTTATGTACACTTTATAAGTCTTGGAGAAAAATATAGTTTCTGTTCTAACACTACACTGCATCTTTTCTGTCCTAGGTCAATGAAGAAGAAATCCTTGTAGAATGAGGACTTTTTTTCATTCTCACCTTGGGATGGGCGGGGGTTGTGTTTAGTATTCTGCACTTTCATCTAACAATTTAGTAGAAATAAGTGGTACACAGGAATTTGTTACAATAATACAATCATCACATCATATTTTCATTTATTTCAGATGTTTCAGTACAAGATTTCCATCAATTTCGACGGTTATTTGCTCTGATTAATGAATACCTAAGAAATTCGCCTTCAGTTATTTATTACGTAAAATTTGTGTTAAACATTTCTCTGTTAAAATTTCCTCATGCATTTCTCCACAGTCTCTAATTCGCGTGAGCCACACATGTACCAGATAATCATAGTTTAATTTGTTTCCTTTTGGGAGAAGGGGTTCACTTTCCTAATCTGTTCTGGTTTTGTGCCATATTACCAGCGGGTACCACTGATACCCAGGTACTTAGCAATTCCAAAATGACTATTTAATGTTTTCTACACTTAACATTATTTCATAACTCCTCGGGCAACACCGAGAAACGGGTCCTGCTAGTTAAGCAATATTCTTTTTGGGGACTTTCGATGGGATTCACCTTTTTCAAAGAAAACTTTTCTTTTTATTATTTTTCTTCATTGTAAACCCAACTTAGTTTAAAAACAAAAATGAAAGTAAAAACAATCCTGGGCAACGTCAGGTAAAGACAGTAAAAGATATTTAAGCGAATGCATTGATAAATTTACAAAAAAACCCCAAGAATCTATGTAAAAGGATATTATGCCTGGCAATCTGAAGACTCTCTTTCCATGTGCTTAGCGCCAGGCAGAATTTCCATAGACAGAAATTCTTTGTAAGGACTTCTTACCTGTAGAACACATTGCTTTGGAACTGCTTCCCTGCTGATTATAACCTGGCCGTCTTCAAAAACAATGTTAACAAATTCTTGTCATAAATTGCCATATAAATAATCAGCAAGAGTTCATGGTGACTGTATTTTCTTTATCGATTTGTTTTGCCTGACAACCATTTCGTATTATTAAACATTACCTTCAATTAATGACTCAATAGTTAAAACACATTCCTTTTTTTTCTTTCTCCAAATAAACTCAATTTTCTCTTCGAACGTTGCTATAACCATTGAGCCACACAAGAGAAAGGCGTTTAGTGGTTTGGGGATGAACATCAGTTCTTATACTGATGACCTACGGCAAGTTCTTTCCCCTATCTTTACGCTGTTCAACATCGGAACAAGAATCTCCGATGAAAATATTGATGAGAGCTGACTCTAGATAAAAAAGCCGTCTTTGCTGGAAAAGCCGCTCAGTTGCAGAAGTTAAGCACGTTATTTTACTAAATGTCAATCTATGATCTAAGAATCAGATTCTATTTCAGTCTGAAAGCCTGAAGGACTTTGATAATCGTTCCATTCGGGATTCAGTAATCATTCCACAAATGATAAGCAGATTTACATTCCAGTCGTAATCATTTTATATAAAAATCTTATGCAGGTCTTAAACAATACAGACACCTTCAATGTTATTTTACCAACTCAGAGTGATCTCCCCTTGATGTAGTTTGAACTTGATTTCCTGATTGCTTCTTTCTTTTCGATTATAAACGTCTTTTTTTCCTTCTGTTTTGTCCTCTTGTTATTTTAGGTTCGTTTTATATTTACTCAGAAAGAGGCGTAAGTAGGAACTAATACTTACGTTAACAGAATATCAATAAATCTTCCTTCGGGACTTTCTCTGTTCTATAATATTCCATTTTACAAGGGATGAGAAAATTGAGGGTTGGACTTCTATTTTTTTTTTTCAAGGGAGTTGCCTGACCCCCGGGGATGTAATTAGGTTCGTTTTGAGTAGTTCTTTATTATCAGCCTCATCTTTCAAGATGCAGATATTTTCTCTAATGACAACTGACATCAGTAAACAAGAAAAGATGAAGAAAGTCTCTATGTTCCAAAGTAAATACGCGTAAGAAGTAAAATAGTCTATATATAAAACGCAATTATTTTCTATCCGTCCGAGATTTTTTTTTTACATTTTTATTTCTATATCAGTTTTTTTTTTTACTTATTCAGATTGGCACTTATAGCGGCATTTCAAATTTAAAAAAAATACAGAAATGTCTGCATGATGTACGTACCAGTTACAGGGCGAAGATGAAACATTCCAAAAATCACGTCATTTGATCAAGTAGTTTTATTTTTTTTATCCCAAAAAATAAAACTGTACTCTGTTTCGTTGAGAATGAAAAACAAAAAAAAAACAAAAAAAAAAAAATGAAATCGACAAATGAGTAGACAAGGGTAGACAACCCAAATGTTCCTGATAACTGTTAAAATAATCACTGATTACCTAACCTTATTACGTTCTTTTGACAAACATGGCATCGTCTGTCACTCATAGGTAAAAAACGGCAACTTTGTTTTTAGTAAATAAAAAAATACCTATCAATTTTTGTGATTTTTGGAATATAAAATCTCAATCCATTTAATTTTTAGTACTTATACAGAATACGGATCGTGCCGAAATAATAACGTTATTATTTAGAAACGCGTTCGTAACATGAGAAGTAGATATGACACTAATTGTCGACACATCTAACAAAAAATTCAAGTAAAAACTAGTTAAATGAAATTAATTCATCGTAATTTTTATTCTATATTGAAGCGAAAAGATCAGGGTTTTAATCGCATATAAACATTCTTTATTTTACATTGAATAAAATGGACGAAATTCGATTTGAACGTCACAAAATAACCAAATCATAAAAAATGAGAAATTAACAATGGCGTCACATATGTACGAAACACATACTTTATAAGACATTAAAAATATAGGAAAAAAAAAACTAAATAAGATTATATTTGTAAAAGTTTCTCTTTAATCATTATTCAAGTGAAATATAACAGTAAAAGTCTTACCTTTTGCTTGAAATATTATTAAAAAAAACATAGATGTATACATCCAGAAAATGTTCATATTTTAAGCAGACAACACCTAAAAAAATTAACTTCTGGTTTGATATGGAACTCATTAACTGACAGAATTTCCTTTGATATTATTTTTCAATACCGTAATTTGTAGCCCGAAATAAGTAATATTTAAATTATTATTTTTTTTTTATTAAATTCCTCTTTATTCTAGAAAATGTCAATTTTTAATTCTTAAAGACTAAGCTTTTTTAAAAATCGTAACTAAATCCTGTAATTAACTTAATCGGAAACTTATTTTACATATAAAATTTTTGAATGGACTTATAAACTAAAAGTCACATTTTATTTCATATTACCAGATTGTAAAACATGCCGTGAACAAAGAAATTCAATTAACTCTTAAATCATAATTGTTTCAGTTACTTGGTTTAGAAATCATATTTTTGTTTCGACAAAAGAAACGAGTAAACCCACGATTTTTATCAGCGAAGTGCAAACAGATTACTGCGCCATCGATCTTCCGTGGAACAAAATTATTCACGTTTGATTTTAAAATATATTTTTTAATTATTCACTATTCGAAAACGGCATCGATTAACTTATTTTAATTATTAACAGTACGATTGTCATAATAAGTTTTAAGATCGAATCTTCCACATTTCTTTCACGAACCTTGAAACATTCAATCATAAAAAAATAAGAAATAATTTCGGAAATCGTTTGAAATCACGCGGATAAAATCTGTCGAATGTAAATAATTAAAACATTAAAAAGAATTTCGTAAAATTTAAATAATTTTAATATATTTTCCAATTTCTTTTTTTTTTTCGGAAAAATCGAGAATAAACGTATAAATCGGCAACGTTTATGTCCCAAAATTTAATATATTTTATTTCATTCCAGTATATTTTAATATGTAAGAATCACCCTCCCAAATTTTGATAAGATCGCGTACGGGGGGGGGGGGGAATATGGGTATTCGTACAGTTTTAATCAAGACATTAAAAAAGTGAAAATATCGAAAAACCTTTTTATTGTACGTATCCGTTATGGAATGAAGTTCGTCGAAAAAAAAATTCACTTAATTTCATCAAGAATTTGTTATGATATCGCGCAAAAAGTTCGATTATTAGGAAGAAAAACTAACATTAAAAATTGGGAGGGAGTGTCGGCGCTTTAAATTGAATTATCTCCCCCCTGGCGTGTTCTAAAAATCCAAACAAAAATTTTTTAAATTCAAAGATGTCTACCTTCAACGTGCTGTCATAAAAACGTGTTTTTCCGCTACAAAAAAAATAAATAAATAAATAAATAAATAAAAAAAAATAAATAAAATAAATAAATAAATAACTACTCGATCAAATTAAGTGAAATTTTTTTTTGAGATATTCAGTTCAAAACGGATACGTACAATATAGCCTTTTTTCAATGTTTTCATTTTTAATGTCTTTACTAAACTGTACAAGTACCAAAATATGAGAGTTTTTTGTATATCATCTTATTTCAGGTTATTTTATTTCAGCTTTTTTAATACGTCTGTAAAAAAAAATTAAGGAAATTGATCAACTACTTGATTTTTAAAAGAATTTTAAAAATCGTGCTGTTTTCATTGTTTACCTCAAAGTATGTAGAAATAACATGCGGTTCCACTTTTCCCGTTTTTAGCTTTTTGGGGAATTTTTGAAAATTCACCGGTTTTACGGAGAGTAAAAAAAATGAGATAGTTTAGAATTTTTCTTTTTGTGAATACTTCAAAAAATTACAATGAATCAATTTTATTTTATAAGTTTTACTGTTATTATTTGTTATGGAGGTAAAAAAATTCCGCCTTTATACCATACCTATACCTATAAGTGCCATATAAGGAAGCAAGAAGCTTAAAAGAACAAAATTATTGCGTACTTTCACTTAACAATTTAATAAACAAAAGATACTGTAAAAATTGAATTTAACTTGAAAACCCCATCTAAAAAATAGCACCGCCAATAAACTGACCAAGTACCCCTTTTTACACTTACGTTTCCGATTTTTTAGTATCATTTTCTACCGAGAGTCGCCTTAAAATCTTTATTTTCATTCATACATTCATGGTGTTATATGTTGGTAAAGGTTGTCAGTGGGTTTCAATATGGGTGTAATAAGACGATTTTGTTCTGGAAATTGTGTAAAATAATTTAAATAACTTAAAAATAATCTATCATTTTTTTTTTTAAATATAAAATAAATAATTATTGAAAATTTCACTAAAATCTGAGAATTCTCTAATTTTTGTTTTAAACATTCAGATGGTTTCAGTTTCTTATTAACACAAGGAATTTCGGTTATAGTCAAGATTGTCCGCTCTTTTTGAATTCCTGTTTCTGCTCTACAGATGAGACGACGGCAACGAGCAAAATATGGTCCTTTCTGATTAACGATTATCTTTCTCCCAAATAATTTGAAATCTCCGCTTTCCTCACGTTAAGAATGACTTTCTTGTCCATTTGAATTATTATTCAGCAAAAAATATTATTATATAATAGTACAGATCTGGAGGGAGGTATTATTTTTTTTACAGTAATCAGTATTACAAAGTAATTTTCCTCTAGATAATTAGTAGGGCTATGACAACAGCATATTCTTTTCGTTGTTTTGATTCTCAGGTATATATCCATTGATATCTTATATGGTTTTATGTAGAGTGATGTGGTTCTCGGTTGATTAACCGTGTCAGATATATACTCGAGAATCAAAACAACGAAAAGAATATGCTGTTGTCATAGCCCTAATAATTACACAGTATTAGTTTTTTCTCACTCACGCCCACCATTGGAAATAGAATTCTGCTAAAACACATTTAATTTTTTTCCTAACAAAATCCCAAGAGGTCGTCGTGTTTTTTTTTTCTGTCACATATAACATCTATCGACTTCCTATTTGCTTCGTCATTTTCTTGCCACATTTCCCATTTTTCTAACCTTATCTTTGAAGTGGAAATTTTATTGTTATATAACCTATTTATCCCTCTTGCCAATCTTGCTACAAACCTAGCGTAATTTTGTTGTAGACAGAAAACAGCTGTCCGTCTCTCCTTAATAAATTGTGATATTTAGATGCAAAGCTAGTCGTAAATGAGAATTGTTTGAACGATAGATTGGTAGACATTTCCTTCGGTTGATATTGAAATCTCCCTTTGCATAGAAGCCAGGACAAGATAAATTTCACAACAATTCATTGATATAATTTTGTTGTTGGTTATGATGCTGCATTGTAAAAGTTCCTTGGGCCAGACAAACCCATACCTCATACACCAGCTATCTCTGAAAATGCCAGCCCATTGGTTCATGGGTCAAAAGTGAGATGCGCATAGGTAGTAATAATAAAAACAAAACAAAACAAAAAATATAGTTTTCATGTATAGTTGAAAGGCTAAAATAAAGTAACCACGTGACTGCATAGCTAATTCAGGAGCGTTATTTTAAAACGAGTTTTAACACGCAGGAGTTTGTTGTACGCGTAAGGATTAGATGGCTATAGAAGTAAAAATGTATCATAGTGTTGTGGATTCGTAAAAGTCTGGAAGAAAGAAACAACTCGGTATTTAGTGGAAACAAAATATATTGAACAGAAAACACATGCATAAAGAGAATGGTTATACGCCAGTCTGACTACCAAGTGCGTGCAAGTTGTGCATGATGCTGAGAGACATATTCTCCTGGCCTTTATAGTAAATAGAATTCCATAAACATATAGATTCCATGTAGATTCTATGAAAAAAGCTTCTTTCTTAGAACTGCACGCCCGTGGAACTCTCTTTTGATTATCTGCTTTCCAGCTGACTACAATCTGATCGTCTTCAAGTCCAACGTAAACAAGTTCTTAATGAACTGCCCCTCTAAGTAATCGAACTTACAAAATCCCCACTATGTATGTTTACTACGCCATAATTACAATGATTAATGTATACTCATTGACCCTTATCCTCGAGTAGCCTCCGGGCCTTGATAGGTGGTGATTCCTGTGTAAAAAAAGGACAGTTCATTGTTATCCGTAAAATGGGCACCACAAAACATAGCATGAACTATTTTTTGATCTCCGTTGTGAACAACTGTCCGGCGTTTTCTTGTAGGCACTAAACAGCTGTTTGCCTTTCTGAAGTAGTAGATGGCATCTAGTTGCAAGCTAATTGATCAGGGTATAATCAAATCGCCCAGCAGGGACATTTGTCCAAGAGAGAAAATAAATCCTTATTTATGACTGCTACAGGATTACTACGTAATTGTTCTTACCCCCGGTTTGAATGATATTTGAACCATACGCATGAACATAACAACAGTCGTCACTTATGTATTATGAATTGTTCCGGTTTTGAAACGGATTGAAGAAGATAATCTTGGTGTCTTCATAACTGACAATCTTAATTATAATAAATAAGTAGCAGATGTAAAAAAAAAAGGCAAACAAAACGTTAGGTGTTTATGAATTTTTTTGAAATAAGGATTGATAATATGCATTATTTGGATTGTTCGGACTACTATTCTCATGTTGGATGTTATTCTCACAACGTTTCGACCGATGTAACTTCGATGTGACAATGGTTCTTATTGGAGAATGATGGAAAGATTTATATATATTCCTACTTGTGAGACATCGGCTTGGGTTATTGCTTGGTTGGGTGATCACATCCCTTGTTTGAGACGAAGTAGTTGGATTTTGTCGCGGTTTGCTTTATCTTTTTTAGTTAATAGATTTTCTTGTGTGCGTGTGCCGGGTTTGCTCAGGTGGCAGAGCGCTCGCCTTGCATGCAAGAGGCTTGGGTTTCGAATCCTGAGTTCGGATATGTCTTACTGATGAGTCAAAATGAGGGCGAAACCCGAGTCTTGGGCTTTTGGTTTGTTGGTTGTCATAGCGCTTGTGAGCTGCGACGTTGTTTTGCTGTGGAAATAGTTATATAATCTCTCACTTTCTGAAAATTATATATATATATATATATATATATATATATATATATATATATATATATATATATGATGACAAAGAAAATGAAAACTGTAAGTTAAACTTTACAATCAAAATTTATTGTTCGACTGAATACTCCAAAAAACAATTTACAAAGTCCTTATTCCGTGGAGTTTCAAAGATATATATATATATATATATATATATATATATATATAACTTTACAAATTATTTATTTAAAACTCTTTGCTTCATATTTCGTACATGTACCATGATTTCATTGACGTGAATATCTCTGAAATATGTAACGCATACTTTGTAAATAAATGATTTGTATTTTAACTCTCACATTTGCGATCGAGCACTTTATTGATTTCTTTTCAATACATACTTACACACACACACACACACACACACACACACACACACTCTCTTTCTCTTTATATATATATATATATATATATATATATATATATAGCATGTAGATAAAATCTATTATAAGCAACTTACTTTTTGCGTTTCCAAAAGTAAAAATATGTTTAAAATCATTCTGGCTTTTCAAGGCCATTAAGATTATGATTAATCTAAATATTTTTTCTTTTAAAAATATTGATAAAGTTTTGCTTTAGATATTCCAATGAAGAAATATTAGAAAAATAATCAGTTTAATGCATTTCTTTGTTAATTAAAAACAAGCACCTGCTGAGGTGCACATTACGCCAGTGCATGTGATTCTCGTAATTAATTATTGAAACATGTAATTAATGAGTGAAAACACACACACACACACACGCGCGCACACACGCACACACATACATACACATGCACACACACACATACACATGTATATGTATATATAAATACTTTTTAATATTATACCGCTGTTAAATTTTTTTTAAAAGTTCTAAAATGTATTTACAACTCTAGTATTGCACTATCGAGCTATTTAAATGGATTTTGTGCTATTAATATTTATATTTGAATACAAAATTGAAAAATTTTAGTTCAAAATATATAAAAATACACACACACACACCTATATATAATTATAAATAATTATTATCATATCTACAGACATCAATGTTCCATGTTTTCGTAATCATCAGTACAGGAAGTGACGATTTCTGTTGGTTGAAGGATTCCAACCCTGCAACGAAGTCACCTTTGGCTCCACTAGCAAGGAACTAAACCCCTAGGTCACCATCAACCATCGTAGAATAAAGGGAAATTTTAACATTAATAAAGCTTAATATTAATTCAGACGATCTATAGTGATCGAGAGATACGAAGTCGCAATTTCTCAACAAGGCAAGCTGACCGACATTTTTATTTTTCAGACAGTGCTCAACATTTAAGAATTTATTTCTTAAAGAGATGAAATCCACCGATATTCTTAGATTATTTTGTGTATTATAAATAATTCAAGGCTCGTATGATGACCGTTTATATATTTATATATTATTAAGTACATGAATACACGGCATAATCATGTGGTCAGATAACCAAAATTAAATGACGTTGAACCTAACCAGTACCAGAAGGATGACCATTTGAGAATATCAGATGCTTTCTTCTTCTTTTGACAAGGATATACTTGTGAAATTCTCAGTGTCAACTGGTAGCAGTGGGAGGATTAAATATTTATAGAGAAAAATAGGGACTCTTTCCTCTGTAGATGTTGCGATTGTGATGGTGTTGCTCCTAGGATGCAATGTAGCATTTTATTATAACGAATTAATGTGTCTATAATTGTGTTTGAAAATTACATAAGATAATGGCTAATAGCCTAGACCTATTGAATTAGTATGTGACATCTGTTATTACAAATCTACGATACTTTGGTCCAGAGGGGAGTTTCTGTAGTCAAAATATTATATAGGAGATAAAATGTGCTTTTTCAAAACCAATATGGGGTATTTAGTTCTTTCCCACTGCAAGAACTGTGACACTAGGGACGGAAAGTGGGATTGAAAGAAGTCAGTGATCCAGAGAAGGAGCCCTCTGTCTCTGCAAAAGATGCATGTGCAGTCCCGTCGACATTCCTGGTAGGGCGCTTCAGGCGATTAGCAATAAACTAATCCCTTCTTAAAGAGAGAAGGCAAAGCCCGAGAGAATGGACCTTTTGGAACTGCACCAAACTAACATTACACTGCAATCAACAGGGACCAGGTAATTACAGGAATGGTCTAATCTCTGCTGATTTTGGGGACGAGGATAAAAATCCTGGGACGATGTAAATATCAGGAAGTTTCATAGGATGTTCTTCCTAATGGCTTGACAGGCTGAATGTGGCTCAATGAGTAGTGACAACGTTTTTGATGAGATTTTTTTCCGTTAAAATATTCATGCATTCTTTTTCAAACTTAGCAATTTATTCGAACATTCAATTCAAATGTGGGTTTCTAGTCGCACTGGACATCCATAAACAGGAAAAGAATCGTTAGACTTTCTTTTATATATAATTTGAAAATTGATATTTATAGAAATTAAAAGATAATAATAATGAAAATAGTAATATCGAGTTCCTGGTTGGTAGCAAGAATTTTGGAGGTTTCTCTAATTTCCATGGCTATCGATTCTTTCATCATTTTATTGGAATTTTTCCAAATTATTCTCGCCATATATATATATATATATATATATATATATATATATATATATATATATATATATATATATAGAAAGAAAGAGAGAAAGAGAGACAGAGAGACTGATTTTGGATTTTAATTTTTTATATTTGATTGACATTGCGAACTCACCATTTCATTATTCAAATAATCTAATTCGAGATCAATCGGTGATTCAATGGGGCACATTTCTTTTTTGGTTTTTCGTTTTGCTTCAGTCTAAAATCTCAGAAATCAAAGGGCCTCTTCGTGGGGCAAATACTTAGTCTCTACATGAGATGCATAGGTTCCGTTAAATTCCCCTCTACGTCACAAATATCGAGTTAGTAAACAACGAAGAACGTTAATTTTTTTCTCACTAAATATGTTATTGTATAGCTTTCGTATGCTCACTTTGTTTTACCGAATTCCAGGACAAGAATTCATCTAGTCTGGTGGAGTATCTAGCTTAGTGCTATTACTATAGGCAGCATCACTTGGAGAATGTGCAATATTCCTCATATAAGCCAGTGTGTTTATATGAGGAATCTTATTTGAGTCAGAGTTTACTTACAGGTGGAATCATCCTTATGCCATGTTGTACAGAGAAACCTTAGACGCTCAACGATAGTGTCTAGTAGGCATTCAAGTTCTATTCTTTTCGGACAAGATTTCATTCGATGTCTTGTTCCCCTTCCAACTTTGAATACTGGTAGCTAAATAGTAATACCTTCTTTTGAGCAACAAACTATGACCGGTTTTTAAACCTCTTATTTTTTGCTGCTACAAATGATGGAGATAGAGGGTGCAAACCTTTTTCATCAAAGCAAAATTGGTTTCTGTCACGACTGGAATGCAACTTCCAGAGGAAGGTCTACACTATTATTTCTTCCCGCCTGGTGTATAAACTGGTTGAGGGGCCCTTTTTATCTTGGGAGCAAGCCTGCTAGTATGTATTTTTTTTAATTTATATTTTTATATAAGACCCTTATTGTCTACGACTTTTTATTTTTTATTTTTAAAAACAGTCCTCTATTAATCAAGGGAGTGTCCCCGTCCGCATTCCAATGAATATGCTGGATGGTTTTAAGATACAGCACACCATTGTTTTTATATTTAGTCAGAGTTTACTTTAAATGAGAAGTATTCTCATATCAGAGTTACCGACACATCTCTATACAAAGAGACTGAAGACACCCGAGAATGATGTCTAATAGTTCTCTCCATATATGTTGGTAGAGGCTTAGCAAATCGAGCAAAAGATGACTTTCTGGCTGGGTTCGAATTTTATGACCCGCAGGAATTGTCACCCATACACTGATGATTGCGTAAGCATGAAAAACTAGTGCCTGTAGGTATAAAGAATAATTATTATTTAATTATAAGTATTAATTTTGTATGGCACAATCATGTTGACACATCAGTTCTCGCCAGATCACCAAAGTTAAGCAATATTGAGCCTGGCCAGTAACAGATGGGTAACCATTTGGAAAGGCGAAGCGCTATAGGTACCGCAAGGTAAAATACCAGGTTGAGAAACTGGCATGGCTTATCCTTCTCTCGAGAGTAGATGGGACTCTCTTAAGCCGTGGTAGGCACTACATCTAGTGATGGCATCACGATAAAAATACCCTTGATAGCCCTGGCAAAGCATCAAGTATTCAGCTGCAGACAAGATTTGAATTACACTACAAACTTGTGTAGTGAGTTCAATCTCAGCTGCGGCTGTGCAGGATGGATGATGAATAATTATTAATCCCCTTTAAGAATACTTAAGGATGGACACTGTCTGCAGAATTATTACTAATGCAGTCAACTAGCGTTTATGCAATGTTCACGACTTTCACTCGTAAGAAAACTCTAGATTGTCAAAATGTATTCACCTGAATTTTGCGTTTAATAGTTCTTAATTCCTATCGTTCCCATGGCAATTGTTTGGTGGCCCTGAGGTAGAGGCTTAACAAATGGAGCAAAAGATGGTTTCGTGACTAGGTTCGAATCTCATGACCGGCAGAAATTGTCACCTCTACACTGATGATTGCATGAGCATGAAACACCAGTATAAAGAGTAATTATATATATATATATATATATATATATATATGTGGGTGTATGCAATAAATTGCTAGTTTCATAAAAAACGTTCATAGCAGTAGAGTCCAATTTTTGAAGTGTCCTTTTTTTCTTCATTTCAGCACTTTCTTTTTGAAAGATATCTGTGTATCTTCGGAAATAAGTAGCAAACATGATTTCTTCTTTAGCAATGTAAGCAAATTCTCCAATCGAATTAGCTACGGCATCAGGGGAAAAATCTTCTGCAGGATGATTCTTGCGTCTTTGTCAGAACTAATTCCATCATTCGTTTGCCATTGTTCTTGCAAGAATTTTTCATTCTTTTTTTTTTTTCCACTATTATCGAAGAAACGCTTCTTGGAATCTTCGTTGTTTATCAGCTTGCGCTTTCAAAACCCGTGCAAGGCGGCTTCAAAGCCTTCCATTTTCTTTTCGAATCCTCAAGTGTCAATTGTTGGATTAACAATTCGAAAAAATTTTTCGTAGAAATCTTTTGGAATTCTATGTTAGCATCTTGTGTTAACAATTTGGAAAAAATCTCCACGTCAGTTATTTTTAATCCTATGTTGCCAAACTGTTTTATGCTGAAAGCCATATGGTTCAGATCTGCTAGAACGAACAAAAATGAGGTTACAGTTATCTCCATGCTAAAGATTATATAAAAGGACCTTTGCGCGCGCGTGTGTGTGCATGCGATTCCGTTCCCTATGGACTCCTAAACAGCTGGGCCGATCTTTTTGTGACTTTGCACAAATGTACTTTATGTGTCTCGCAATGTTCTTAGATAGGTTTTGTATTGGAATGTCTTTGATAAGTATCGGCAATTGATAGTTGAAAACATGTGATGAAAGAAGCAACAGGTGATTTTTATTAAAGTAAACACCTTACATCACAATAGCATTTGAGAAGTTTTATTACCACACAAGCAGAAAAGCCTACATATCAAATCAACAGTAAATTCTTTAGTATGACAGGAACGTGTTCGAAATGAATGCTTCTGTTTGGAGCACAATTGAAGTATGATACTTAACATTTGTATTTTAAACTTTAATTTAAGCCACAATCACCGCACAAGTAAAAAGGCCCAGCATATAAAATCAACAGTAGGTTCTTTGATATGACAGGGGCGTGTTCGAAATAAATGTTCTTGTTTAGACTACAACTGAAGCATGATACTTGACTTTTGCATTTTAAACTAATTCAAGCCATTATATAAAAAGAATTTAATATAATCAACAGTAGGTTCTCTACAGTGCAATGTAAACTACAATGTATTGTGGATTAAGTCACTGCGGGGAGGCATATGAAGCTTCTCCCTTGTGCACCGTGATTGATCCCCGTGATTAATCAATTAATCGATTTGATGGAAAAATGGGCAGTTTCACTGATTTTGATGACAAAAAATATGGGAGATTGAAACATTCGTTAATCCTCGTTCAATTCCAGGCAACGTCGGGTCTCCCTGCTAGTCTTTTATATAATGTAAAGTAGATTTTCCCCAGATACTGTTGTAATTAATAGCATTGTTAATTACAAGCTACATAAAAAATCTGTTTCATCAGCAATTTACATCCACTAATGGGTAGGAGTATCAGAAGCCGCCATTGAAAACTTGAATAAACATCTGATTATATTAGACTGTCTCTCTGTTTCGAAGCTTATAATCAATATAAAGATGTAATTTCAGACCGTAATTTATTTTCAATAAAATGAGGAAAGACCAAATTTTAAAATAATGAAAGGTTTAATAAAAAAAATACAATATTATTTTTTTCATCGGTTTTCTTAAAAAAGATTTCACGAAATTCAACAAATTTTAAATGGTACCAAAATCTATTAAGTATATAAAAAATGCCAAAAAATCACTTACCTGTAAAAAAAACGAAGCAATGGCTGGTTCAGTTCTTCATTTATAAGAATTTTCCATATTTATATTTTATATTCCATGTATTTTTTTTTAAATAAAAGGATTTTTTTAAAGCGAGGGTCGTAGAAAATCGCATTTTCGTAACAAGTTTCATGCCATAAGCTTAAAGCGCTGCTGCTGTTAATTTGCAATTTATCAAGTATGGATTCGTCAAAGGGACATAATTAATGTCTCTTTTTTATTGCGTGCTGTTAACGAAAATTTTAGGGAGTGGATCGGAAGGCGAATGCATAGGGAGGAGTACGGGTAACTTACAATTATACAGTTTCAGTTTTCATAATTTCGTGTGATGTTTCTTGGTGTTTCAAATCTTTAGTAGTTTCCATATGACCAGCTTGCTCTTGTAGCTCATGTGAATTACATTCTGCGTTCAAGGGGTTTCCTTAATATTTCAACGGTTTTTATTATTGTTATCCGTTGTATCTTCTCGGTCATCCCTCTAATTCCAATCTCTCCTATTCTTTTGTAGAAGTTTTTCAGTATTGTTCCCAGTGCTCCTACTATAATTAGTGTTATCTTGACTTTCTTCATCTTCCAGATTCCTTTGACCAGTTCTGTGTATTTGCTCCACTTCTCCATCTCCTTGATATTCACTCGGTTGTCTGCTACAATGGTGAAATCTGTGATCTGGCAGGACTTTTCCTTCTTGTTAACTATTATGTCATTCTGTTTTTATCTTCGTGTTCCATAGCATTTTGTGATTTCCGTTTCCAAATACTTTTTTTTTATTTTACAAGGAAATCACCACTTATCAAGGCCCAGAGGCCACTCGAGGACAAGGATTAAAGAGTGTACAGTGGTCAAAAGGACAATATAGCAATCGTTAGAAGTGTAAATCTGGTAAATTGGATTGCTTAAGGGGAACGACTCATCAAGAACTTGTTTACGTTGGACTTGAAGACAGCCATATTGTAGTCAGCTTGAAAGTAGGGAAACGGAAGTGAGTTCCACAGTTCTAAGAAAGAAACAATTGTTTGCATAATTCTCAGTGTACTGCCTTCACCATTTGATTTTGTCTATTCTTATATATTTTTTTGACTAGTTTGCTGTATTCTCTTATTATGTACTTTATTGTTTTGTCTCTTTGTATGCAAAGTCTGCATTTGCTGTTTTTCTTGTGTCTTGTTGATTTTTACTTTGATATGTTTTGGTTCAAATCGCGTTATCTTGTGCAGCTGTTATTAGGGATTTAGTTTCTTGGGTTAGATTTCCTTTTCGTAGCCACGTGAAAGTGTTTTCGTTAGTCGTATCTTTGTCATTGTGTAGTTGTTTCTCTTCCCATTTTTCTTTTCTCTTCTTATCCTTCATCTACTAAAAGGTTGTTGTTATTGCATAAGCTGATCTACCTATTTCAAGAATAGATGGACTTACCCAAACATAATAAATGCAGTTACGACTAAGCGTTGTGACAATTATTTTTAGCACTTATGGCCACCGAATCTAACACCTATTTTCTGTAACATGCGTTTGTTGATACACCTTTATTAATCATGCCACTGTGTTGGTTTTGATTATTACCTTCACAGCCACAACCGTCGTTGATATAGAAAATAGACGAGAATAACAATTTTAAAAAATCCTACTAATACAAATTCTCAATTCTAATTTTAAAAACGTGGCCCGGCAGCAAAGATCAAAGTGTAGTATCTGTTCCGGCAGATACTGCAAGCTATGACTAGCTATGACTAGCAAAGACCAGATGTGGGGGCAACCCCACATGCCTGACCTTTAACCAGCTCCCATTTCCCACCTATCGGGAGCTGGTCCCCTTTTTCCATTCCCCCTCCCTTCACTCCTCACATTAAAAATTGGCCTTGTGCCTAATTTGCTCGGTGGGGGAGCAAATAAATACCATCTGTTCTGGCAGACGCTGCGCTGAAAGACCATTGGCCTTGTGGCAATCAGTTTCTGCTCCATGTAGGGGCAACCCTATATACCAAGAGGCATCACTACCAGCTCCTCCTCCCTCCTCTCGGGGGAACTGGTCCCCCTTTCTCCTCCTCTCCCCCTCTCCACATTAAAAAACGGTCTTCTGCCTAATTTGCTCAGTGGGGAAGCAAATAAATACCCAATTCTAATTTAAAAAGAAAACAAATTTGAAACACTATTTGCTTTTTTCTCTTGGTCAGTGTTCGCTTGACACAAGCTTTATGACTGCTATAGTTGAAGGAAGGGAGATACGTAAAAGAAAGAAAACGAAGAAAAGGTATGCAGGATAGAAAGAAAGCCGCAAATGTGTAGAAAAAGGTGAAAAGTAATCTTATAATGAAATGTGAAAATTGAAAAAGTAGCCGGGAGATTTTTTTTTCAACAGAGGTTAGACCATTTCTGTGATGATATAGTCCATGTTGATATAGTCCATGTTGATATAGTCCATGTTGATTGCAAATATTTGAGTCCATAATTAACCAAGCTTTAGTTCATCACCCTACAGATGCTAAACTTTTGACTGACCAACAATATGGATTTAGACAAGCCCGTTCTACAGCAGACATCATAACTGTAATCTCTGAACGTATATACCATTCACTGGACAAAACAGGGGAGGGTAGAGCGGTAGCTCTAGATATATCTAAGGCTTTTGATAGGGTATGGCATGAGGGTCTCCTCAGGAAAATTAGATCATACGGTATCACTGGAGGAATACTTAACATAATTAAATCCTTCTTACATAAGAGAAAAATCCAGGTTATCCTCGACGGTCGTACATCTAAACAATATGATATAAATGTGGGAGTGCCTCAGGGGTTTATCCTGGGACCTCTGTTATTCCTAATATTCATAAATGACCTACTCGACAAAATTTCCTCTGAGATGGGTATATATGCTGATGACATTACGGTCTATAACAGGCATGACAGGAAAACAAATGAACACATATCTAAAGAAATGACAGAAACACTAGAGGATGACCTCCAATCTGTAGTGGAATGGGGACAAAAGTGGATCAATCATCATCGATAGCCTTGAGCCCCTGGAGGGGCAGAGGCCATCTACAACTTTTGTAGATGCTTTTGTAGTGAGGAGATCTTTTTTCGGGGTGAGTACATACACCACCTCGCCTTTTCAAATGGTCACCTATCTGGTACTGGCCAGGCTCAACGTTGCTTAACTTCGGTGATCTGGCAAGAACCGATGTGTCAACGTGATTGTGCCATACTAGACAAAAATGGATGGTCACATTCAATGCTGCCAAGACTAAACTTGTTTCCTTCAATAATTACAAGAAACCTTCTCTACCACCAATAGCAATGGCCAATGACTTTATCTGAAAGTACATCTTTTAAACTCCTTGGCCTAACATTCACATGAAACATGAGTTGAAACAATTACATTGAAGGCATTGCCAGGACCGCTGCGAAGAAGGTAGGCTCTCTCTACAGTGCTAGAAAACTACTAACACCCGAAAGTATCCTGTACCTCTATAAGGCCACCATTCGCCCATGTATGGAGTATTGTTGCCATATTTGGGCTGGTGCATCTGCTACTAGTCTCTCGCTCCTAGACAAGGTTCAAAAGAGAGTTGCCAATCTGATAGGTCCTGAACTGTCATCTAAGCTTCAGCCTCTGTCCCATCGACGAAATGTTGCATCCCTTTGCCTGTTCTACAAGTATTTTAATGGTGAATGCTCTGACAAACTGCAAGCACTTGTGCCCCCGCGACATAAACATTCTCGACAAACCCGACAGGCAGCTAAATCCCACCCACACACAGTAGAGATCCCTAGATGTAAAAGAGCTTTCTACTCCATTAATTTCTTCCCCAGAACCGCTAGACTTTGGAATTCCATTCCAGGTCCCTGCTTTCCCAACTGTACTGACATGCAGAAGTTCAAGTGTAACGTGAACCGACATCTTACTGCCCAACTCCCTACATAGTATCCCAGTAGCTGTTGCCCCTGATAGTACCCCTTACACCAAAGTGGCAATGTGCCTTGTTTGAGGTGAAAATGTAATAAAAAAAAATGTAATGCTGGCTCTTTGCAATCCTAGGAAGTCCACACTCCCAGGTTTTGCCTTCTCTCTTCGAGAAGGGGTTAGTTTACTGCTTATTGCCTGAGACGCACGTGCCGGGGAATGCCGACAGGACTGCACATACATCTTTTGCAGGGTCAGAATGCTCCTCCTCTGGAGTGCTAACTTTTCAATCCCACTTTCCGACTCTAGTGTCATATTTCTCGTGGTGGGAGCACCATATTTGGCCCCCACCTCGACACCGTCTTACTGTACTTGGCTAGTACAAACAGTCCTTGATTTTCTATTCACTCAAACAACAAGAAAATAAAACATCAATTTCTCTCACTTATTTCGTATGCTTCTTCCGTTTTTTTTTTCTTTTTTTTATATATAAAATAAATGCTGGATATTGTAAAAAAAAAAATCATGTTCGTCCAAGGCCATTTATGTTGTAACACACAATTATCAATCCAGCGGTGTCGGAAATTTATTTTTTATCGACATAGTCGCAGAAGGCGGTGCAGGGGAAATGGGAGGTCAGCATTTTGTTCAGCCTATGGCATGCCTGTATCCCATCCATTTCCCTTACTGGCCAGTTGTATAGCAGTCCTTGAACTGAAGAACCTTTCAGCTGGCGAAAGTGTGTGTACGTCTCTCTCTCTCCCTATCTCTCTCTCTCCCCCCCTCTCTCTCTCTCTCTCTCTCTCTCTCTCTCTCTCTCTCTCTCTCTCTCGCAGATGTTTGCCGTGTGTTCTCGTTAATAATGGGTTAATTCTGAAATCAATCTCTGGAGCCCCTTTTTTTCCTAGCACTTTTTTTCGAGTTAGTTCCAGAAAAAATGTATTGAGAGAAAGACTCGTTTTTTGGGTTCCGTCGAACAGATCGACGTAAACGAGTACATCCAACCACATGAAGAAAAACCTTTATTGAATGGTTGATATTGGAGATTTAAAAAACACCATTTGTTGAAGAAAGCAAAAACTTTCAGCGAAATAGGCTTTTATTGCTAGACAAGAAGAAGAAGAAGAAGAAGAAGAAGAAGAAGAAGAAGAAGAAGAAGAAGAAGAGACAACCCTTTCCAGAGGAAAGGATCTACATTCAGACTCTGCTCTGGGGCGAGAGAGATTCCAACCTTCAGACCCTTTGAAAGTTTCATTTGTCCTGAAGAAAGGACGAAAAATGGACACCCATTAAGAAGTGAAACATAAAAACAAAAACTTTAAAAGAATTTCAAGAACTCTTTCTCTCATGTTTTTTTTCGCCTCCAAACCTTTTTTCAAGTTGTTGGAATTTTTTTGTACCAATAATAGTGCATACCCCCTGTTTACATTTATTATTTTTTATCTGGTTCTTGTATTTGATTTTTTGTATTTCGTCGTTTCATTGCCCGACGCAGACAAGGAATTTTGGAGCCGCCTTCAAAGAAGAAAACCCGACAAGAATACCTCGGATATGAGACGAGGCATACTTCTGAAAACTATCTACGTGGCTACGGTTTGCACGTATTTGGAAGTAATGTAAATTTTTTTAAAATCTTTATTTTGCGTGGCTACGGTTTGCATGTAAATGGAAGGAGAGAAATTTCTAAAAGGACTTTAAATCGAGATAAAAAAGAGAAAGGCACGTGCCTGAATGGCTTTCAATTTGTGAGTACGCTCCTTAAATTTATTACATATGAGAGTGATTGGGGACTACTATTTTGAATCTTATTATTGTATTCGTTCATGGATACGACATCTTCATTATAAGAACCAGTGTTATTTTTTTCATTATATGTTACCTTGGCGTTCTTTAAATTTAATGCCCGCAAAGGGAAAAATTTGCAACTAATTTTTATTGTAAATAAAATCTTTTCTTCGTTTTGAAACAAGACCATTATATTTTATTCTTTACCCCGATTTTTATTTTTTTTTTTTTTCAGGCTAGTTACTTTCGCGTCGAATTTATCTGGAAGCAAGATAAATTTCCGACATTTTGCAAATTTTTTATTCCCTTTTTCGGAACACTTTGAAAATAAAGTGTATTCCTTTTTCATCGAGATACGTTTTAATTCTCTTTCTGTAAATGCATTTTGCAAATTTTGTCCCTATATTAAATGCATTTTGCAAATTTTTGTCCCTTTATGTAAAAGTAGTTTGGAAAATTTCTGCTTTTATTTGAAAGCATTTTGCAAATTATTTTCCCCTATTAAATACATTTAGCAAATTTTTGTTCCCTTTTTTGGAACACTTTGAAAATCAAGTGTACCCTTTTCCAATTGAGATACGTTTTAATTCTTCTTCTTTCATGTTAGGATTACATTTAACCTCTTGAAATTTCTGTTACCTCCGCTACCTGACACTATCAACTTGTCTCTTAGATTCGTTGACAACTGTGAATTTCTTCCGTTATTTAGACATTTTCCACATTTTCTCCCTTTATTTAAAAGCATTTTGTAAGTTTACTGCTTTTATTTGTAAGCTTTCTTCCGTTATTTAAAGGCATTTTCCAAATTTTCGCCCCTTCATTTAAAAGTAGTTTGGAATGTTTTCCCCTTTATTTAAAAGCATTTTCCAAATTTATTTCCCCTTATTTAGAAGCATTTTGTAAGTTTACTGCTTTTATTTGAAGGCATTTTGTAAGTTTTCTTCCGTTGCTTAAATGCATTTAGCAAATTCATGTCCCTTATTTCAGAATACTTTTCAAATTAAATTATTATTCGCGCTGTACGATATGATACGCGTGCTTTCCCCTTTCCTTGTCGAGACCCGTTTTATACTCATTCTGTCAATGCGTTACTTAGCTAGGATTAAATACACTGGTCCACTGGTTGACTCTTTCTGTTATTCCCCCTCGTACCCCACGCCTGTATTTAGAAACGGTCTGTATAGATATTTCAACTCCTAAATTCCTTTCCCTTCTTCCTTCCCACATTGTTAACTTGTAACTTAGCGTCCCCCTAGAAGTTGCGACGACTACTATGTCCTGAGTTTAGAAAACGTGTAATGTCATTCTGTGTTTCGAACATTCGACATTGGCCTCACTAAAAATTCCCGAATTTAACATAGTACGTCTGTACAGGGATTGGAATGTTATATTTAGTTTATTCCTGAATTTAGCATTTTTATGAACGTCTAATGTCTTTATTTATATCTGTCTAATATACTTTACGTTGGGAGAAACTATGGCATTTTCTGTCCCTAGTCTGCGAATAAGAGATCATGCTAGACTGAGGTAATTTAATTTTTCGTCCTAATCCAGCGTGTTCGATATTTTTTGGAAGCTGGATTTTCCCCACTTTAAGAAACGACTTTCATCTAACTATACCCTCGCAGGGAGCCTAGTAAATAGAGACGCTGTGTCTGAAACCGGTGTTTGTTCGTATTTTTCCCCAATATATATATATATATATATATATATATATATATATATATATATATATATATAAATATATATATATATATATATAAAAGGGGAATAAGTATATATCTTGATTTATAATGAACACGCTCCTAAAATTTATTACATATGAGAGTGTGATTAGGAACTACTATTTTGAATCTTATTATTGTATTCGTTCATTGATACAACATCTTCATTATGAGAACCAGTGTTATTTTTTTCATTATATGTTACCTTGGCGTTCTTTAAATTTAATGCCCGCAAAGGAAAAAATTTGCAACTAATTTTATTGTAAATAAAATTTCTTCTTCGTTTTGAAACAAGACCTTTATATTTTATTCTTTACCCCCCCCCCCCGCGCCTTTTTATTTCATGCTTTTATTTTTTTTTTCAGGCTAGTTACTTTCGTGTCGAAGTTATCTGGAAGCAAGATAAATTTCCGACAAATTAAGCCTTTCTTATAATTTTAAGGGATACGAGAACGTTCCCTCCCCCTTTTTTTGAGAGGTCTAATTTCGTGACTTCATTATAAAACTGTTTTTTCCTCAGTATTTTTTTCTTTGAATTGTAATATGAATGTTTATGGTTCAAATTCTCTTTTACTAGATGTGTTAATGTGGTAAATGTTACCAGTGCTTTTGGGAAGCAAAAAGCAATCCGCCACTTCCCTTTTATAAATAAATTTCGAACTTTTTAAACTGTAATTTAAGGTCTTCCTTTCATTTTTTTCTTGTTGTTGCATAACTATTTCCCTTTCTTGTTCATGTTACATTACAAAGTTGAATGTTGGTGACGACCCCGAAAATTTCGACAGTGGAGATTGTTTGCTCCCAAGTTTAAAGCAAGATGGCATAAAAGAGCATATTTCTATAGAAAATTAATTGGCCGTTTGGTCATAATGAGTTAGTCTTAGCAATTATTATTGACTATTACAGAGTTTGATGCAATAAAAGCAGCCACACACACACACACGCGTGCCCATATACGTAATTTATAGTAAGTTACGTTGATTGTAACAACGAAACACGTGTCTGTGCACGGAACTATATTTTATTTATGCTATAAACGTCCCTAAAATATAGGAAACAACATAATTTAAGGAATCTAGCTATCTATTTATTCATCTATCTATCTACTATTGCATAAAAAACTTTGTGTGTGTGTGTGTGTGTGTGTGTGTGTGTGTGTGCGCGCGCGCGAGTTTGTTCCCTATGGACTCGAAAACGTCTGGGTCGATTTTTTATGAAATTTCACATGAAGTGGCTTTATGTGCCTGGCAGTGTTCTTAGATAGGTTTTGTATCGTAATATTTTTGCTAAGTATCCTTAATCGATAATCGAAAGAATCCAATGAAAGAAGGAACAGGCGATTTTTTTCAAAGTTAACATCCTTATGCAGCCTAACATCACAAGTGCATTTTAGAAGTTTCAGTACCACGCAATCCAAAAAGCTCAGCATATAAAATCAATAATAGGTTCTTTGATATAACGAACGTGCGCTTAAAATGAATATTTCTGTTTAAAGCACAATTGCACCATGATACTTGACATGTTCATTTTAAACTTCAATTAAAACCATTATCACCGCACAAGCAGTTAGGCCAGGCATATAAAATCAACTAAGTTTTTTCATATGACAGGGGCGCGTTCAAAATGAATGTTTCCATTTAGAGCACAACTGAAGCATGCTACTTGATTTTTACATCTTAAACTTTAATTCAAACCCTTATATATAAAAAATAATTTAATAAAACCAACAGTAGGTTTTCTAAGGTGCAATGTAGACTACGATGTATTGTGGATTAAGTCACTGCGGAGAGACATGTGAAGCTTCCTCCTTGTGCACTGTGATGGGTTCCACAACTAGAGCTGGCAATCAATCGATTTGACTGAAAAAACTGGCGTTTGAAGACAATAAAATATGGGAGTGTGAAACATTCGTTGATCGTCATTCAATCCTGGACAACATCGGGTCTCTCTGCTAATATATATATATATATATATATATATATATATATGCATATAGAAACACAGGGCACTGTGATGTGTCTAGTGCAGCAGCGTTAGTGCTAAGTTCTTGCTTGCATGCTTTTCACTTCCAGCTCCTGCCACTGGCTAGCCTTTAGGTGAATAAGAAGCAGAATTCGTAAGCCTTCTCTGCCTTCTCTGCCATTATAATTAGCCTCCAATGTTAAGACCTCTGACATGCATCCTCGTGGCCACACACAGATACTGGTGCCTTGCAGCAGCAGGCTAAATGTCGGGGGATCCCGGAGCAGCAGGGGGCCCCAGAGGTGCTATGACATGCCCCACCAATCATGTTGATACGCCCTGACACACCACCAACCCCTGCTCCACTGCCTTGCAGGTCCCTTGGCTGGGATAAGGCTAGGAGAAGGAAAACTCTGACTTTAAAATATCCCAATAGCCAGACGGACCTGGCTATGAAGCAGTTAACAAACAAATAAACTATTTTCTTTTCCGGCTGTCCGTTATAACCCCCTTTCCCTGATATCACACATCACCTCCACAAGTACCACGAAGGAAGGTTTGGGAGCCACAGTGTGTGGGTTTCCCCCTGGCAAGTTGATGCCCATCCTAAACAAATTCATATGCCAATGGCCTTTCCTTCTTTCCTCTGGTTTGATTTTCTCTCTCTTCTACTGCTCAACTTCCTCTTTTTTATTCTTTCTTCTATGACAAGACCAGCGGCGATGGGACAAGGGCAAGGGAGCAAGTTTTGGTGAAACTCGGAGCTCCTAGTCTGGACCTGCACGCTGGTGGTGGACACATGATGGTTGGAACTGTGACTATCCGGAGGTTCGGTCTTGCGTCTATGACTGGGCAGGCCTATTGAGGACAACTGCTGCCCACCCTGAATAGGGAAGGCCCTAGAAAATGTGGGCTAAAAATCGGAAGTCACAACTGTGCCTGACTGGAAAGCTGCATCCAGTGGGACACCCTATTTTGCGGTCGAAACCAGAAAAATTCAAAAAGCAAATCCGCATGGAACATAAGAACCCTACTAGACCTCAATGACACGGACAGCATGATGAACTGCTTTGGAACTCATGGCTATTAATGTGGACATTGCTGCACTAAGCGAGACCCGACTCAGAGGAAGGTAAGCTGAAAGCAAAGGGCTCAGGATACACTTTCTTTTGGAAGGGAAGGGATAAAAATGAAAAAAGAATACACGGAGTTGGCTTTGCTATAAAGTTACATATCGTGCATGATCATCAGCTCACATCAATAGCTGTAAATAAGAGACTTATGTCTATTAGTGACTTATGTCTACTACTGCCTTCTGATAACTTCATAACTGTCATTTCGGCATATGCACCAACCCTAGATGCCGACAGTAAAGTGAAACGCGAATTTTACCAGCAGCTTGGCAAGCTTATAACCAGAGCTCCACCACAAATTAATGCTACTAAGCGACTTTTACGTGATAGTGGGGAAAGACCATAAACTCTGGAACTCTGTCATTGGGAAGCATGGACTTGGTAAATGCAACTCAAACCGCCGCCTGTTGTTAGGATTTTGCTCAGAATTTGAGCTATTCATTACCAACACTCATTTGCAGCTCCCAAATAGATTTAAGACCATGTGGAAACATGCCCGATCTCAGCATTGGCATCTTCTAGACTGTTGGAAGGGAAGGGATAAAGATGAAAAAAGAATACACGTGCTAAATATACCACCAGAAAGAAGCCCAAATTTGAATTAAAACCTCAGAAAAAATATAACCTCTCAAAACTTCACCTAACAGAGGTAAAGACAAAATGCCAACACACCATCGAACAACAACTTTGTATAAACCCAACCAATTCTTGCGACCTGGAATAAGAATGGTTGTCAATCAGTAAGATCATTAATGAATCAGCCAAAGTCACAGTCGGTTTAAAGAAAAAAAAATCAAGACTGGTTTGATGAAAACTGTGCTGAAATTAATCAACTCATTCAAGAAAAAATAAACGCTCGCCATGCTCATGAACAAGACCCTCGAAGCCGGCATAAAACCGATATCTAAAGAAACCGCAAAAAACAGTGTCAAATTACGGGAATTAGAAAACAAATTGTGGCTGCTGAAAGCTTTAGAATTGGAGTGTTTTGCAGAAGCCGCGACATTAAAAATTTCCATGCCAGTGTAAAACAAATTTTTGGCTCCATCAGATCCTCAACCAGAACACTCCTTGCAGCAGACAATGCCACCATCCTCACTGATCCACAATCAATTCTGGATCGTTGGAAGGTGCATTTTGCCAATCTACTCAATAAAGAATCTACTGCAGATGAGTACTTTCTCAAAATGGTCCCACAGTACCTAGCGCAATTATGGATGAATGCACCACCATCATTTACAGAATTTCTAATTGCGATGGAGCAAATGAAAGTAAATAAAGTCCCAGGGCCTGATAATATCCCCTTCGAACTTATCTACCATGGTGGACAACAACTGAAAACAAAACTATTCACTCTCATTCTTAACATGTGGGAAGAACGTCAAGTACCAAAGGATCTGAAAGACGCAGTAATAGTAACCATCTTCAAAAAGGGTGACATAAAATCATATGGCAAAGCCTTGTAAAATTCCAACACATCACAGAACTTCAATATGCAGATAACAACATGATCCTTAACCATTCCAAGGATCCGTAAACAACTTCACGGCAGCGTACCATTGCTTTGGACTCTCTGTTAATATTGGTAAGACAAAAGTGTTAGTACAACCAGTACCCAATACCATCTTACAGAACATAAGTATTCACATAAATGACACAAGAGCCAGTAGAACAACATCCATCACAAAACTGGCCAAACATTTTGGGAAAGACTGTCTTACAAGTGAGACAGAAACAGAAAAGATACCTGCGACTGAAATAGCCAGAAAAAGTCGCCAGAAATACACTAAAGCTTTCCATGACAAGAAAGTTGAAGAATGGGCCAACCAACAACGGGCCAAGTATTTTCTGGACGAATATAACCAAGACTATATTGATAAGGAAGGGTCTATAAGCTGGCTAAAGGATGGATCGCTCCACTATGACCAGGAGAAGTTTATAATAGCTGCCCAAGATCAAGGCTTGATGACCAATGCGTTTAAAAAGATGAGTGGTCTCAGCAAAGACAACAAATGCAGGTTCTGCCACACAGAAGTAGAGAGTGTGAGCCACCTGATTTCTAGCTGTAAGGTTCTGCTAGGGGACGGCTACTATACAATGCGACACAATGAAGTATGCAAATATCTCCACTGGACGATCTGCAATAAGTTAAATATCGAATGCAGCAAGAAGTCATGGGAACATATACCCGAAAGAACAGTCGGAAACAAGTCATATACCATCCACTATGACTATGCAATCCCTACAGCCACGTACCTAGAAAACGGAGCTATAAAACCCGACATTGTAATATGGGACAAGAAGGAGAAGGAAGCAACCTTGGTGGAAGTTAGTGTCCCGAATGATGCTGGGTTAAACAGAGCTGAGAGGGAAAAGATTACCAAATACCAGGGTCTTATGTATGACATGAAAAGAAACTGGAACCTTAAGAAGATCTCTATCATTCCAGTAATTATAGGAGCAACCGGACTTATGAAAAAGAATTTTACAAACTATCTTACAAATATACCAGGTAAACCAAGTGCAAAGGAGATTCAAACAATTGCACTTAAAGGGACGGTTAGAATCTTAAAAAGATCTCTCGGTTGGAGTGTCTAAAATAGCAGGTGTATGTTTGGCATCTGGTAGGATGCCCCATCCCTGGCTTAAACAAAATGATAAGAAAAATGAAAAAATAGAGAGAAACACTCCTCTTGAGCAAGTAGATCACTTTCCGTATCTCGGTAGCATAATATTGGAAAAGTGCTTAAATGAGAATGAAATAGAAAGCCGAATTTGCCGTGCCTATGGAGCTTTTGGTAAACTGACGAAGCACGTCTTTAATAATAAACATCTTTCAATAAAAACTAAACTCATGGTATACCACGCGATTGTTATACCTACGCTTTTGTATGGGTGTGAGACCAGGATTATATACCAAAGTAATCTCATTAAACTCGAAAAATTCCACCAACAAAAACTTTGAACATCAAATGGTATTACTATGTAACCAACACAAGCGTTCTTGAGAGAGCATACAGCTGCAGTATTGAGACAACCACCATGAGGCACGGACTCCGTTGGTTGGGGCATATCCTCAGAATGGATGAAAACAGGCTCCCTCGACAAACTCTGTACTTGGAACTAGCCACAGGAAAAAGACCTATCGGCCGCCCTCTACTGCGATATAAGGACCAACTCAAATCCATCCTAAAAACACCGGATTTGATCTTCACATCTGGGAAACAACATCTCAGGATTGGTGCTTGTGGCGCCAATCCATCATACACGGTACCAAAGGATATGAAGCAAGAAGAAGAAGACTGGTGGAGATCAAAAGGCAGGCAAGAAAAAATCGTGCTGAACAACAACGCCCCTGCCAAGCATCGCTTGACTTCTCTGTCCACACAAATTCCACGCTCAGATTGGTCTGAGAAGCCATCTGCGATCCAAACACTGAGAGAAGAGGAAACTGAAATTCTCGGATATGAGACATCTATCGCTGATGATATATATATATATATATATATATATATTTCTTTTTTTATCCAATGTCAGTAGGTGCAGGTGAAACGTTAACAAATTCCGTGGAATCTTTCACGTTTTTTTCTAATGGCTGGAAATACTTGAAGCTTTGCCAAGGCTATCAAGGGTATTCTTTTATTGCGACGTCATCACTAGATGGATTGCCTACCACAGCTTAAGAGAGGCCCATCTACCCTCAAGAGAAGGATAGATCGTGCCAGTTTCCCAATCTGGTATTTTAACCTCGCAGGACATACAGCGTCTCGCCTTCCCAAATGGTCACCCATCTGGTACTGGCTAGGCTCAACATTGCTTAACTGGCAAGAATCGGTGTGTCAATAGGATTATGCTATATATATATATATATATATATATATATATATATATCCAGGTTTGAGATGTTCAAAAGTAGGGACTAATGAATACAACGAGATTGTTACATAGTGCTCGATAACAAGAGCAAAATACTTTTTATTATTTATTTGAAGGTAAACAGTTACATTTGGTCGCTACAAACAACCATCTGTTTCACTCAATGAGACTTTGTCAGGCGATCCTGAGCCATTCGACTGAAACAGATGGCTGTTTGTAGCGACCAAATGTCACTGATTACTTTCGAATAAATAATAAATATATATCTGATGAGTCGTAGACTACGAAACACGTGTCAGTGGATAATTATATATTTAAAACAATGCGTATATATATGTATATATATATATATATATATATATATATATATATATATACATATATATATATATATATATATATATATATATATATATATATATATATAATATAGTCGTCTTCAAATCTGATGTGAATAAAGTTCTATTGAGTCGCCCATTTAGATAACTTAGCCCTACCCAAGTTCCACCGTGACTGATCGTGTTGTGTAACCATCTACCTAACACTTCATCCTAATCCTCGGGTGGCCCCCGGCGATGATAAGTAGTGACACACAAGTAATATATATATATATATATATATATATATATATATATATATATATATATATATATATATATACGTAATTATGACATGTTTATTCATATCTGTTCCAAGAATTCAACAGCACTAATAGTTTAGGTGTATTATCTTTTCTGAGGCAGTCTTTATTGCTTTTAAATTGTCTATTCATTAGCATCGAATTCAACAATACAACAATTAAAGGTATAAAAACTTTACTAGTATCTATTGTCAAATACAAGAAAAAATATAAACTGATGATGATGATGCTGACAACCACGACGATGACAACTGTTTGAGTTGTTTCTCTGTCTTTATAAAGAAAAGAGTCTTCAACAGTTTTGGTTTCAGCTAGCACAAGAAATGCGGCAGGACCAAGACTGAAAGACAATTTAACTCAATTTATAGCAAAGAATTACTTCCCCTTGAACTGTTTTGTTAAATGTGTTAGCGGATCCAAGATGGCGAATAAACAAGTTGAACATTTTCTCATGCGTTCGAATTATTACCCATCTGACCATATACAAACCATCTCAGGCATAAAAAAAACAGCGAACACAGTAGGGGTTTTAATTGTGTAAATTACTTTTGTCAGCGTTGGATATGCTTGATTAGGCATGAAATATAGTTAACAAAATGACAATATAATAATACAGTGAAACAGCCTGTGTGTGGATGAATACATATACCCCCTACCTCCGTGACTTGAGAACTATGCCAAGGGAGGTTACTGGTTGCCATTAGATATAATGCACAGCTTCTCGTAAAAGAATAGAGCAATGTAGGCAGTTGATAATGCCTTTCGCCTCCTTACTTCCCCTTTCTTCTTAAATAATTAAGCACTACCCAGGTTCCACCATTACTGATCATGTCGTTTCACCATACTTATTAAACCTTATCTTACAGTGGCTTCCCGGCCTTGATAAAGATTTCCCTTGCTTCATAGCTTGTATTAATGGTGTAATGCTTAATAAGTTTCACTGTTGATGTAAATGGTGACGTTTAGATTGCAGTTTGAAGTATTTACTTGTCTAGTCGATCAGAAAAAGCTGGGCTGCAGCAAAACCAATCATTCTATGGGTAACTACATATTCCATCTACTTTCATCGTAATGGATATTGCTTGCTGCCATTAGATATTGCACAGCTTTTTGTAAAAGAATAGAACCCTCTAGGCAAATGATGATGCCTATATAAGCATTAAGATTTCTCTTACCTCATAGCTTGTGTCGATAATGTAATCTATTATTAAATCTCACCTGTCTGTTTAAATGTATGTATGTGTGTATGTATGTATGTATGTGTGTATGTTTGTATGTCTGCCTCAAACTTTCGACAAAGGTGACGGATTTTCATGAAATTGGTATCATTTTGAAGCTCGGCGTCTCGGACAACAAATATCGAAAAATTGGCCCAAAACATTCATTCCTTCACCCTGAACTGGGCAGTTTTCTACAAGGAGAGGTCGATATTTTGCGAGCCATTTTTACAAGTCATCGTATTGGTTGGATGAACTTTGCCTAATTTTAATGTTCCGAACTTCCGGTCGCGTCATAGAATAGAAATAAGACGTCAGATTTGCTTTCACTTTTTTTCCACCTTTGCTTCACAGGTTCGAGCCTGCCTACTACCACTTTTTTTTTTTGCTCAACACACACTTCCAAACACCCGGGCAACGCCGAGCACATCAGGCTAGTGTGTAATAAATCCGACTGTTGGCAAAATGGTCAGGTTTTGATTTCAACTTTACTTCCTATCTAGCCACACTGAAAGGTTTAATGCATCGAAACCAGTCTCTCTGTGGGTAACTACATATGCCACCTACCTTCATTGTAAGGGAGATTGCAGGCTTCCATTAGAGATAATGCATAGCTTTTCATAAGACAATAAAGCACTCTAGGCAGAGTATAATGCCTATATAAGCATTACGATTTACCTTATCTTATGAAGTTTTACCTTATCTTATGTAGTTTTACCTTATCTTATGAAGGTGTAAAATCGTCTGCCTCGAACCACTAACCTAGTTCTAAAACAGATCCTTTGTTCGATAAAATGCATGCCTATTGGCTGATAGGAAGGGGCGCGGTGGATACTAGAAAGCTGATTGGCTAACTAAAATCCTCAACATATATAAAAACGAGAAACAACCACAGAATTCGCGCATAAGCCTGACGAATCCTATAGTGGATGAAACACAGAATATTCAGTGTAGCTTAATCGCCATATATATTTTATAAATTACTATATATATATATATATATATATATATATATATATATATATATATATATATATATATAGAGAGAGAGAGAGAGAGAGAGAGAGAGAGTACTTGCTGTTTAACCACACTGAAGAACTGTAATGAAGTGAAACCAATCTCTTTGTGGGTAGCTACATATGCCACCTACTTACATAGTAAGGGAGATTGTCGGTTGCCATTTCAATAATGTGTATCTTTTAATAAATGAATAGAGCATTCTAGGCAGCTTGAAGTACTTGCTTGCCTTGCCACACTGAAACTGATACAGCGAAACAGTAGTCTGTGGATGACTATGTATATATATATATATATATATATATATATATATATTTTTTGTTAAGTTTTCTGTTGTGGGTAGAGTTGAAAGATATAATCCGTCGTTTAATTATAAATATACTAAATATACTAACACACTGATCGCAGCTCACTCCAACACAAACAGGAGTTCTTTCTTACAACGATGCATTGACGAGAAGGTCATTCCCAAATGTACCAATAAGATCTTCCAATCCTCCCACCATATTTTCCCTGAGCACATTGAGCAGTATCTAAGCACATCAGCACAAACTCTTAGAAACAAAGCAACTTATTTACGAACTATTGCCAAATCACTAGCAGACGATCTACACATGAACCACTCTATTTCTAGGAATACAACCTCTAAAATTAAACGACGGATTATATATATATATATATATATATATATATATATATAACACAAATGATATTCCACTTTATCTATCGATAAAATTTGTCTGCAAGGCATGAGCTGTTAATTGTGTTCAGCTGCAAACTCAACTTAATTGGAGGTAAATCATACGGAAACGCAAGTTAAAGCGAAAAAGCTTGCAGGAAATTCTTCAAAAATAAATGGGAGAAAATTAAGTTAACTTTATCTGACTATCTTCGTTTTTGTTTTAAAGAGCTTGCTTTTATCGTTTGTTTTCAACCAAGAAAGAAAACTTTAGAGGGAGAGACAAACTTATCTTTTAAAACGTTGGTGTCGTCTGTTGCAAGTCTTTCATAATTAAAACTTTGATCAAATGCATTTACGGTTGCTATGCGACGATTACTTGTTAGATGAGTATGACTAATACTTTCGTTGAAGATATATGTACTTTATGTGTCTCGCAATGTTCTTAGATAGGTTTTGTATTGGAATGTCTTTGACGAGTATCAACAATTGATAATTGAAAACATTCGATGAAAGAAGGAACAGGCGATTTTTAGTAAAGTTAACACCTTATACAACCTAAAATCACAATTGCATTTAGGAAGGTTTATTACTACACAAGCAGAAAAGCCTACATATAAAATCAGCAGTAAATTCTTTGGAATGGCAGGAGCGCGTTTGAAATGAATGCTTCAGTTTGAAGCACAATTGAAGTATGATACTTGACTTTTTTTTTTTACATGGAGGTCACCACTTATCAAGGCCCAGAAACCACTCGAGGATAAGGGTTGCTGTGTGTATGGTAATCAATAGGATAGTATCATAGTAATAGTTAGTATTGGAGAGTTGAAAAAGTGTCATTACTTAAGGAGATGGTTCATCAGGAATTTGTTTATGTTGGACTTGAAGACATCCATGTTGAAGTCAGGAGGGAAACAGGCAAGTGGTAGAGAGTTCTACAGGTGTGCAGTTCTAAGAAAGAAGCTTTGTTCGTGGAATCTACATTTTGATTTAGGCACAGATAGAGAGTGGGGAAAATTATTCACAGTGGTTTCAGCTAGACGGGTGTTTTTCGAGAAAGATTGGCGAGGGGGGGCAGAGATTGGAGCTCAGACGAGCACTTGCCATGGAAGTAACGATAAAACAAAGATAGGCTTGCAACGTCTCTTCTGTAGGAGAGAGGTTGCAGGGAAGAGAAAAGGGCATCCCCCACTAACCCACAAAGTCTATTTTGTACTCTGTCAAGGCAGGATAGGCTGTTTTTAGCAGCTCCTGCCCAGATGTGGCAGCAGTACTCCATCCTTGGACGTACTTGGCTTTTATACAGATAGAGAATTGCATCAGCAGTGAGATATCTTTTGGAGCGGTAGAAGGATCCCACCATTTTCCCAGCGACCTTGGCCTTGATGTATGTGTCCCATTTCAGATCAGGAGTAAAACCCAGAAGCTTATCAAAACATGGGGCCTCCCCTAGACGAGAGCCATCCATTTCAATCGATGCCAGATGGGGATCAGAGCGTTGATGATGTAAAGATAGGAGCTTGGTTTTAGATGCATTAAAGGTAACCAGCCACCTCTTACCCCATTGTACCACGCACTCAAGATCAGAGGAGAGAGAATCAGAGAGAACATTGTCATTTACGGCCTTTGATGTATTGCCATAGATGGTTGTGTTATCCGCGTAGATGTCAACGAATGATTTAAATATGTGTTCAGGGAGATCATTAATGTAGATCAGGAAGAGAGTTGGGCCCAAAATGGACCCCTCAGGGACTCCAGCATTAATACTGTGGGCCTCTGATTTCTGCCCATCAACTACTACTCTTATGAGCCTATCAGAGAGAAATGATTTAATGATTGAGAAAACATTTCCAGTTATACTGTAGCTGGAAATCTTATGAAGTAGGCCTTTATGGCATACCTTATCGAAGGCCTTTGATATGTCAAGAGCAATTGCCCTAGAAATCAAGCCTTTGTTGAGAGACTTTTGCATTTTAAACTTTAATTCAAGCCACAATCATCGCACAAGTAATAAGGCCCAGCATATAAAATCAACAGTATGTTATTTGATATAACAGGGGCGCGTTCGAAATGAATGTTCCTGTTTAGAGTACAACTGAAGCATGATACTTGACTTTTGCATTTTAAACTTTAATTCAAACTATTATATATAAAAAATAATTTTATAACATCAATAGCGCAATGTAAACTACAATGAATTGTGGACTAAGTCACTGCGAGGAGACTTATGAAGCTTTTGGCCAAGATCAAAGTGTAGTATCTGTTCCGGCAGATACTGCACTTAAGATAATTTGTACCAGTCAATGGAGGGGAAACCCTCTATACTGGGACAATTATTATTTTTGGTAACCAGAGTGCCCCCTTTTTGCCTACTTTTAGGGGAGCTGGTTTTTACCTCACATTAAAAACGGCCTTGTGCCTAATTTGCTCAGTGGGGGAGCAAATAAATACCATCTGTTCCGGCAGATGCTGCAAGCTATGACTAGCTATGACTAGCAAAGACCAGATGTGGGGGCAACCCCACATGCCTGACCATTAACCAGCTCCCATTTCCCACCTCTCGGGAGCTGGTCCCCTTTTTCCCTTCCCCCTCCCTTCACTCCTCACATTAAAAATTGGCCTTGTGCCTTATTTGCTCGGTGGGGGAGCAAATAAATACCATCTGTTCCGGCAGATGCTGCAAGCTATGACTAGCAAGGACCAGATGTGGGGGCAACCCCACATGTCTGACCTTTAACCAGCTCCCATTTCCCACTTCTCGGGAGCTGGTCCCCTTTTCCCCTTCCCCCTCCCTTCACTCCTCACATTAAAAATCGGCCTTGTGCCTAATTTGCTCGGTGGGGGAGCAAATAAATACCATCTGTTCCGACAGATGCTGCAAGCTATGACTAGCTATGACTAGCAAAGACCAGATGTGGGGGCAACCCCACATGCCTGACCTTTAACCAGCTCCCATTTCCAACCTCTCGGGAGCTGGTCCCCTTTTTCCCTTCCCCCTCCCTTCACTCCTCACATTAAAAATCGGCCTTGTGCCTAATTTGCTCGGTGGGGGAGCAAATAAATACCATCTGTTCTTTAGATGCATCACTTCTATTTCTCGTTCTCTTTCAGTGGAGGAGAAATCCTTCACGACTGAGACAATTTTTATTTTTGTACCTTTTCTCCAAGTTAAAAAATGACCCTGGTGTCTAACTCTGTCCCGTGGGGAGGCATTGTAAATAGATACAATGAATTGTGGACTAAGTCACTGCGAGAAGACTGATGAAGCTTTCTCCTGGGGCACCTGAATTACGATTACTTATTAGATGAGTATGACCAATACTTTTATTGAAGGTTAACTGAAAGTTAATGAGTTTTTATTCTTCTGATGAGTCAGGGTGGAAAAGATTTTAAATTGACATAATTATTATTATTATTATAATTTCTGTGCTACGAAGCAAGTGCTCTCAAGAATTGAACATTTTAACATCAACATCTTGCAGTTTGGAAGATAGACTTTGTGTTATATATATATATATATATATATATATATATATATATATATATATATATATATATATATATAAGAGAAAGAAAATTATAATAAGCTCTACTCTCTATTGCATATTGAGCTTTTTTTAAAATTCGGTTGGGATTAAATTATCTATATATAAATACTGTTATTTATATTAGTTTGAAGCTTACCATTGCGTATATCAGGTAAACACTACATCCCTTTGTTTTCATTATATATATATATATATATATATATATATATATATATATATAAATACAAGCAGATGTAACCGGCGTTGCTCGGTATTAAACATAACATTAAATTCCTTTTAAAAATGGAATTAAAACAAACGAAAAAAAACTGGTCATGTGCATGCAAGTATTATGTTTTTTCTAAACAGTTCATTTCTTGTAAGTACAAAAAATACTCGAGCTGAGATCGAAAGTAAAACCCAAAGACAGTGAGTTAAGTACAATAAGCATTCGGCCAGCTTGCCACGATCTTTAAAAAGTGTTTTCAAACCTACTTATTCTTGATATAAGGAAGCTGTCATGTGAACGATTCGTGCATGCGCAGTCGTGAAATAGTTGACAAACAGATAAAAATCTGATGATCCCCAAGTACCCATTTTTCAATTTTGATCCTTAGCAGCTTTTTTTTCAGATAAAAAACGATTAAAAAGTTTACCAAATTATTATAAGTCTGTAGATCAAAAATTCTTTGAGTATATAGATTGAGATATGTGTTCACATACACACACATATTCTCCCCATATATATATATATATATATATATATATATATATATATATATATATATATATATATAAAGTTATAAAAATATATATGACAATTAAGCTACACAGAATATTTTGCGTTTCATTCTACTTTACAAGAGGTCCTGCTATAGAATATCTGGAAATTTCTTCTCAATAATTGAATCTTTTCTTTCTGAAAGGTTTTACAAGTAGTCCTCAATGAGCAGAAGTACAAATTTCAAAGCACATTGCTGGCATGCTTCAAGGATCCATTCAGTGGTCAGCTCTCTTACTAATCTTTCTAATGATCTCCCAAATCACATTCTAAGGTCATTTTTGAACATAAATTCAGACGATAATACCATATATGGCAATACTTCAAAGGCCATCAACGACCAAGCTCTCTCTGAGTCTTTCTCCTCCAGCCTTCTGCACATGGTTCAATGAGGTAAAAAATATCTGGTTGATTATAATGCATTCAAAACTAAGCTTCTATCTTTGCACCATAAACGCTCTGATCCCCACTTAGCACCAGAAGAAGCTCCTTGCTTTGACAAGCTTCTGAAACTGACCTTCACTCCTGACCTGAAATGGAAAATTTACATCAAATCTGTTGCCAAGATAGCTGGAAAAATGTTTGCATACTTCTACTGTTTTAGAAGATATCTTACTTTCGATGCAATCCTCTATCTGTTCAAGAGCAAAGTACGTCCTAAAATCGAGTACTGTTGCCACATCTGGAGAGAAGTTGCTTGTGTTGTATAGCTGGATGTGGTCTTTTTAAGATGGCGGGTACATATATACAATGGTGATGAGGGAGATATTTTATTTATACATATTACTGTTCTATGGACTCGTATAACATATATTAGCGACTGAGAGAGGGTGATCAGTTCTTATAACACAGAAGAGGGGAGGAGAGATACATTTCTTGTAAGAGTTACATAACGTTCATAATAGCGATGAGAGAGAGAAAAAGTTTGTATTAAGGATGTTTCACACATTACCTTCAACTGTTGAACCCGACAAAAACATGACAATAACTTCTTTATTATCAGATCACCCGGTCGAATGATGATGACGTCAAGGTATTCAAAGTCGTTCCACATGATTAAATGTGCTCCCTTCACTTCTAAAGGGACCCTTCTCTGATCATGTCAGCTCTGTCCAACTGATCCTGCTGACTCTTCGATCCGGACTCGACTCCCCTGATCTTCCTAAAACTAGCTCCTATATTGAGAATGCATTTTTTCTATGACGTCAGATGTGTGGTCTCAAAACGTAACCCACTCACGTGGGGAACTTACATGGCTGACACGTTCTCCAAACACATTTCTGCAACAAAGAATTCTCACTAACCTATTTTTCACTAACCTGTTTTTAAAATGTATTGTTCATTATTTTTTTAGCTGACCTTTTTAATTCAGTTTCCATAAAAGAATGCACAATTAAATTCTTTTTACAATGCAAACAATGTCAGCTATGACGTCAGACGTGTGGTCTCAAAACGTGATCGACTCATGTGGCTTAAACATACATTTCCAAAACAAACTTCTACAACAAAGAATTCTCACTAACCTATTTTTCAACCTAACTTATTTTTCAATATGTTTTTACATTGTATTCATTATTTTTTTTTTAGCTGACCTTTTTAATTCACCTTCCATAAAAGAATGCACAATTAAATTCTTTTTACAATACAAAAATATCTAAACTATTTTATATGAAATTCAACAATGCGAAATTCTAACATTCCATTTTCTGAATCTATTTCTGAACTTTGCTTACAAAGTTCGAATCTCGGTCTATCCTAATCTCATTTTCCACTTATCTAATGTTCTTCTTACTTACAGGAAAAGGGGACAGCCCTTTTTCCTGTACCACTCGGACCAACCTTTCCTGCTTTGACAGAGTTCAAAACCGGCTTTGAAACCTAGTAGGTGGTGTCCTTTTCTCCTCTTCTTTCTCACAGAAGAGACGTTGTGAATCTATTTCTACTCTATCGTTAGTTTCATGGCAAGTGCTTCTTGGCAAACCAAAAGTGAAAAGGTAAGTTCAATCTAGAAGAATTTCAAAACGAAATGCTTTTCAATCGAAATAAATCTCATAAAGAGAGAAGGAATTCTTTCTTTATATCTACTTTTATCTATTATATAAATTAAATTTAAAATTTTTAAATCAGTTCAGATTAGAATGAGGAGAAAGATTCAAAGATTATCCACCATAGAAGGAAATGTCATTAATCATTTATGAAATTATCAAAGCTTTCTAATCTAATTCCAATTTCCTTATCTATATAGATACTTGGGCTGAGGCTTGAGTATAATACTCTGTATAAATTCTTATAATAATAATAATAATAATAATAATAATAATAATAATAATAATAATAATAACTAGCAAAACCCGTGGAAATTCCACAGTAATTGAAGACATCATCACATAAGCAAACAATAGGACGCTCTCCAATAGTATAATCAGTGTAATATTAGTTCCGATCACACCGTGAATTAAAAAATAAATATTTTTCTAGCCAAATATGTAGAACGGCTTGAGATATATTATTACAAGAAATAGAACTATAGTAAGACATCATTTTTTTCCAGAGATTATAATTTAATCAAAGTGACTTGTAAATCATTTAGTAATAACTATGGCACAATCTTCTCTTGATAATTTGACAATTTGGCGTGTAAGTAATAAGATTTGATAGAAACATGTTACATGTCAGCTTTTGGAATTGTTTTCATAGTGATAAGAAAATGGAATGAATCAGTAAGGTTTGGCAGATGATATGGCAATACTTGCAGATATATATATCATAAGATAAATATTCTTAATTCATTATAAAATTGAATGTCTGAATTTGTTAGATGAAATAAAGTGATTTTTAGATTGTAAATTGCTTCAGCCATTTCCGGGACTGACTCGTTATAGATCCCTCTCTTAAAAATATATATAAGATACAGTGATGTCTAGACCAAAAACTGCTTCAGCCATTACCGAAAATTCCACCATACACTCCACTCTTAAAAATATATGTGAAATAAAATGATTTACAGATCGTAAACTGCTCCAGCAATTTCCGTGACTGGCTCCTTATACCCCTTCTGTTCCCTCCACCCGTATTCATAATAATATGAGGAGAAATAAGACCCTTGTACAGTATTCTACCCAAGAAATAAGGTACTTGTCCAGTACTCTACCTATATGAGAAAACAATGGAAAGTCATATGATGATTTGACGTGATTTTCGGCTTTAAAAACTTTTATGTACGTTTCAAATGAGTACCATATTGTACAAGTACTTATTTTTTGAGTCGATTTCTGTCCAAGTACCTTATTTCTTATTTAAAAACATGAAACCATTTGGTTATTTAATGTAATTTTCTGTTGTGCTAACTTTTCTGTACGTTACGGTTAAGAGTTTGCTTTTTTAATATGGATGCTATACTGCAGAAGCACCTTATTTATTATTTAAAGTTATACTACGCGATAATTTGATGTGATTTTATTTACATCAGATGTAAGATTTTTTTTCATTACGGTTAAGAGCTGGTGGTAGTGGTGATAGCAGTGGCGGTCGTTGTAGCAGTTGTTGTGGTGGATGATGACGATGGTGGTGGCTATGGTGGTGGTTTTCATAGCGATGGGGGTGGCGGTTGGTGCTGGTGGTGATCTGCATCGATCACACACTGGCAGGTTTTCCTCTTCTAATCAGAATATGGCTAGGGTCTAATCAGTGACACCAAGTTTTTTTTTGTTTAATTTTAATCAAATCCAATCAGCCTTACCAACGACACCAATTTCTTTGGTTTTATTAGCCATTTGGAATATTCCACTTTATTTTTAAGGGATTCCAAGGTTGATAATGGTCGAAGCGAATATGAGTATTATTAATATATAAATAATAATAATAATAATAATAATAATAATAATAATAATAATAATAATAATAATAATAATAATAATAATAATAATAATAAAGCAAAAATCGATAAAATCAAGAAAAAAGTAAATGCAGACTCTGTGGACAAAGAAATAAAATGGTAAACCATATAATAAGTGAATAAAGTAAACTAGCTCAAAAAAGAAAAACAAAAGGACAGAAACGACTGCTTGGGGAATGTATTACACCGAGAGATCTGCATATAGCTGCACTATGAACATGCAGACAATTGGTACAAGCACAAACCAGCGACAGTACTGGAAAACAAAAATCACAAAATCCTTTGAGGTACAAAAACTCACCCAAACAAGAATACCCGACGCCATAATAATTAACAAGAATGAAAAAAAAAACTGTCAAATTGTAGATGTCGTCCCAACAGTGTACAGGGTAAAGATCAAAGAGACAGAAAAACGAACACAAAGAAATCAATAAAATGCAAATAATTATAGGAGCACTAGGAATAAGCGCTAAGAACATGGAAAAAAGACTAAGAGATATCGCAATCAAGGAGAAAACTGAGACTATACTATAACCCTACAGGTCCTCTGGACTGCATTTGTCACTATCCTGGTTCACAGGACCATATTTGTGATATATTCCTGGCCGTGTTTGTCGATCATGGCTCACAGGACCATAGATGAAATCCAGCAGAACTGTCTAGTGGTGAACCCTTCAAGGATGACCAGACTCTCACTGGTCACTGGAAAATACTGTCCTAATACTCTGGGCAATCAAAACGTGCACGACCCTAAGTCTTCAGCTAGCCGTTCGTCGTCAGATGCTGAGGTTGGGTTCATCCTCTGTAAATGCTCTGATGAATGGCTTGTATGCTGCTCTTCTCAGCTGCAATCTGGCGTCGGTGCTGCAACAAACCATGTTTCAAGTGATTAGTTCAAAAATAACTCTGAGGCCATTTCTTACGAACAAAAATAATTATTTAAAATATCTACATCGTAAACTTCATACATGGAAAGCTAAGATCTTTGGGTTCTCAACGACTCTCTGATGTAGGTTGTTACAACTAGGTATGTTTAGACAATTTCCTAGCTAGGGACAAGAGCCTTTCAACTTAGCTCATGAGGGTTTTTACTAGTCTCCTCCACTGGGCAGGAGCCCAAGGTGATGTACACTCCTCGATGCCAGCCAGCAAAGTATCTATATTTGTAAAAACACAATCGTTCTTATTAAATCGGCTTCTTCCCTCTCTGTCACTTGAAGATTACTCTTTCCTTTCTCTATCCCATTATCTTATGTTCATTTTCTTTTTTCTTTTCTTGTGAATCTCTTCTTTCTCTATCTCTGTTTAATTCTCTTATTTTCCTTTTTCTTTCTTCAACTCAAGTTACTTTTCTCTGTATTATCTTCTAATGTTCAATTCCCATCACTTACTTGGTGATCTAGTACTTACATATAACAGATGGATCAAATGACAATATTTCCTAGATACCAAAGCAGACCCTTTACTGTTCTTTTCTGTTTATCATATCAGCAATAAAGACATATTCCAGACTTTGGAGAAAAAACAAGTTTCTTAAGCCCAATGTACAAAACCTCACCCAGCCTGTAGCAAGGTGAATTGATGTTACATGGGCCTGCAGCATCGTTACAATACAACATATGATAATGCTGAAAACAGCTGAGATCTTAAGGAAACACTTGAATGTGGAAACTAATCCACATAAACTATGAATGCTAACTGACCACATGAAAACTGCAATAAAAGTAAAACAAAAAGGTAGTGGAATCCCACATAGAATCAAGAAAACTGAAACTATAAAATTGTAAATTAACTACCCCCCCCCCAAAAAAAAAATTAAATTGTAGTGTTGGCATACAAAGTCATCTCACCAAATAGTCATGAAGAGTTAAGGAGGATGAAAAGACAAAGGAGAGAAAATACTAACCAGGCCTCCACTAGTTGAGTGCAAAGAAAACTGGGATCTTCGGTAGGCTTATTGGTATCCAAATTCAAGTAAATGCTAATGATCGTTACCAATGAAAAATCAATGATAAACAGCTGTTGCAATAACACAGATTCATTTGAAAAGGTTATCAAAAATGGTGGAGAATACTAGAAATCTGTGGAGACTTGTCACTCAGACTACAGGGAACACCACAAATTATTAGCAGAGAGAAATCTCTGTTGATGGCCTGTGTGAAAACTCCCAGTGAGTGCAGTGCAAATAATAATAATAATAATAATAATAATAATAATAATAATAATAATAATAATACCAACCAAGGTGATTAACTTAATAGAAAATGCAACGAAAACATGGAAACTTGGACTGACAGCTGATGGAAAATACATATCTGAGATTAAAATACAAGGAGGGATCTTCCAAGGTGATTTCCTATCACCACTACCGTTCATCATAGCCATGATGCCCCTTAACAACATACTAAGAAAATGCCAAGTCGGATACACGTTCACTAATACAGATGACAGAATGAACCACCTAATGTATATGGATGACCTGAAGCAGTTTGCAAAAATCAAGAAGAAATTGGAGATGCTAATAAACAGAACCAGAATCTTAAGCTAGGATTTAAGAATGGAATTCAGCATTGAAAAGTGCGTACTACTGATCATGAGAAGGGGAAAACAAGAAGCAACGGAAGGTATAGTACTACCCAATCAAACGGTGATGAGGTCACTAAATGAATATGATAGCTACAAATATTTTGGCTTTCTGGAATCAGACACCACTAAAGCAACAGAAATGAAAGTGAAAATTGTAAAGGAATATCTTAGAAGAACAAGAAAACTCCTCGAAACTAAACTATATAGTAGAAACCTAATTAAAGACATAAACACATGGGCAGTGTCACTAGTAAGATACTCTGGACCATTTAAAGGTTGGACCAAAAGAAGAACTGAGTCATCTCAACCAGAAAATAAGGAAACACGACTATGCAAAATGCACTATATTCAAAGGATGATACTGACCGACTATATATGAAAAGGAAAGACGGAGGAAAGGGGCTGGTTTGTATAGACGAATGTGTAAATGACACAAGAAAAGAATGAGAAAATTACATAATGCAGAACACCAAAAGAATAATTACTGCAGAAAAAGGCACTGAAACAAGACAGAAACAGAAGAAACGAGGAATAAGACAAGAAAAGAAAAGGGGAAGAGAAACAACTACACAGACACTTCATAAGGATGACAAAAGATGAGATTAATGAAAACGCATGAACTATGGCTACAAAAACCTAAATAGAGAAATGGAGTCCCTAATGAAAGCTGCATAAGATAACATGATTAGAACCAACCACATCAAAACAAGGATCGACAAGATACAAGAAAACATCTAATGTAGACTCTGCGGACAAAGAAAGGAAACAATAAACCACATTATAAATGAATGCAGAAAACTAGCCGAAAAGGAATATAAAAATAGACACGATGAAGTGGAGAAGGCAGTACACTGGGAATTATGCAGATAACTGAATCCTGAACACCCAGACAAATGGTACGAACACAAACCGGCATTAGTACTTGAAAATGCAAGTCACAAAATCCCATGGGACATGGATATATAAACGGATAAACCCATCCAAGCAAGAAGACCGGATGTCATACTAGTTAACAAGAAGGAAAGTCTTGCCAGATTGTAGATTTTGCTGTTCCAGCAGACCACAGAGTGAGGATCAAGGAGACGGAGAAGCAGAGAAAATACACTGAACTGGTCAGAGAGCTCAAAAGGATATGGAAGATGAAAAAAAGTCAAGATAACACAACTAATAGTCGGAGCGCTAAGAACAATACTGAAAATTTTTGAAAATAGAATGGGAGAGATTGGAATCAGAGGGATGGTTGAGAAGATACAATGGAGAACAATAATGAAAATGGCTGAAATATTAAGGAAAATCCTTGAATGCAGAGGCTAACACATGTGAGCTACAGGCACAAACTGGACATACAGAAAATGCTACAGATGTAAAACCAAAAAGTAAGTGAAGATGGTTAAGGAGGATGAAACGACCAAAGAGAGAAAGCACTAGGCAGACCACCGTTGGATGAGTGCAAAGAGGACTGGGTCGTTGCGGAGGCTTTTTGATACCGAAATTCCAGTGAAGACCAATGGTTGCTGCCAATTAGAAATCAATGGTAAGTAGCTGTTATGATAACGTAAATTCATCTGCAAAAAAGTGGAGAATACTGGAAATCTGGGGAGACTCTAGAGAATGCCACAAGTTATTCTCAAAGAGAAATCATTGATGATGGCCTGTGTGACTACTCCTGGTGAGTAAATAATATCTATATATTAATAGCATAGCATGTGTGTTATTTATTTTGTGTGTCACGCTTACATCCGAGTGACTGTCATTTAATTGTTATGAGCTTCCATTTCTTGTAATAAATAATTTTACCAAGTATAAGTTTTGGTTTCGGTTTCGATTATAGCTGATAGCATTCGTCATTTACTTTTTTATAAATAATTTTAACAAAATTCTTCCTAAGTTTTGGTTTCGGTTTCAATTTTAGCTGATGGCACTCCAGTAATCTATTTTTTCTATAAAAGAAGGTCAGAGATTGCATCGACCGAAATGTTGTGAAAATGACATTGAAGATGAGAACAGTAGTCCAAAGAATTCAAATAATTCGAATAACCAATACTCATCTAAAAACTTCATAACCGAAAGGTATAGATATGCTATAAACCAAAACAAACAAATAAACATTTTAAGATATAAAGAACTTGAAGCACAAAAGATTTTTCATTAAATAACCACAAAAAGCTTGAGATGTAAAAAAAAAAAAACAAAAATAAAAAAAAACTGAGGTTGAAAGAAAAAAAAAGATAGATTTATATCCTCCACTCGATAATAAAGATTAATGTGCATTTTTCTGTATATAAATGAATAAGTATGTGTAGTTTTATCTCTCACAGAAAAGCTAGATGAAACCATATCATGAGGGGAAGTGAGAAAGCAAATAGCAAGTCAGACCTCAGACTTACTTCACTGCCAGAAATGAATTCAGAATGAAATCCACCATTCATTCACGGTTTTTTTTTGTTTGTTTGGATCATCAGAAATGATTATATATATATATATATATATATATATATATATATATATATATATATATATATATAGATAGATAGATAGATAGATAGATAGATAGATAGACAAATAAATAGATAGTGAGTGTGAATACTGAGGAAGCATAAATTTATTTCATCAAATTTTATGAACGTTGTACATTTGTACATACATATTTATTATTAAATTTGAGACGAACAAAAATAAATAAAATAAAATAACAAACAAATAAAAGCGAATAAGATTTTTAGAGTTTTAATAGTATACTAGGCCTAGTCGAAGATGTCCTGCCAAACTCCCGGTGTGGTTTTCAACCGCCCTGTGGGACGAACATGATCTTCTGCACATGGCAAATACAAGAAAAGAGCCTCAAACAGCAACAGCCCACAATATTAATCTTTTGAGATCTAAAATAGGTTTTCGACAAAGTACCAAAACCTGGTCTGTGGGCAGTTTTTACTAGGTTTGACTGGCCGACTTGGTCATTCTGGTATGAGCTTTACATGATGTCATAGTGGGGAGAGTATACCATCAAAACTCCCCCCTTAAATCCATTCCCCATTAATGAGGTGTGTTCCAGTGCCAACGTGTTTCCCCCTCTACACAGTAATAATGCTAAATAAGAAACCACCACACACACCCAATTGACCTCCATTACTGCTTTGATGGAGGAGTTCAAACCTTGCTGGACTTCATGCTAGAACCAAGACCACCATGTGTTTGGTAGGGGAGCTGCAATACGATGACATAATGCTATGCATAGAACACAGCCTATGAACGATTTGAGATGTAAGTCAACACAAAAAAGACAGAGTTATTAGTTCAAACACCACCTGGACTGCCACTCCCAAACACTAACACCATTGTCAAGTTGGAGCAAGGAGATCAGTTTTCGTATCTAGGGAACATTCTAACATTAACATCCACGCATACAGAAAAGATGTGGAGATTAGAATCAGGGTAGCCCACTCTGCCTTTGGCTGACTCGACTGACATATTTAACAACCACACATTGATGATGACCACCAAAATCATTGTCTTCCAGGCAGTAGTCCTCTTCATCCTTTTATATGCTTGTGGAATATAGATCTTATATAGAAGCAGGGTAAAACTGCTAGAATGCTTTCAGCAAATGAAACTAAGGCAAATCCTCAACATCTCTTGGAAAAGCTAAACCACCAACACAGAAGTGATGCACAGAACTTCAGGGAGAAGTGTCGAAACCACCATAATTCACCAGCGCCTATACTAGGCAGGACACGACCACAAGATGGATCGTTTCAGGTTCTCTAAGAAAACTCTAGTTGGTGAGCTGGCCATCAGAACACAACCATGAAGAGAACCTAAAATGCACTACAAGGACCAACATTCTGACACTTACCAATATCAGCTTGTCCTTGTGGGAAGAAACTGCCAGGGACTGAACGATGTGGATGAGATCAATATATTGGATGACACTACGGATTTCAAAGAAAAGAGGAGGAAGAATAAAGAGGCAAGATGATGAAGGAGAAAAGAGCACTGTGAAGGACCCCGTTTTCTTCTCTCTTCCCCTATGAACATTATCCGCGACTATTCCACAATTGACTGGGCATCGAAACAAATATCAGTAGCAAAGATAGGACTCATGACAGAACCTGATACTTGACGACGATGAGGAGACTTTCCGGATCTAGACAGTTCGTCTAGAATATATACATATGTATAGTCATGTCCATATAGAAAGTGGATCAATATCTCCCATCTCAAGTTCTGTCTATCATAAACTAAATAAATGTGTACACGTAATCATATATTTTCAACTAAAAACTAGTAAACTCCAATGATAAAATTAAATTATTACACACACACACACACACACACACACACACACACACACACACACACACACACACACACACACACACACACACACACACACACACACACACACATCCCATGCAAGCTCACACCGTTTGACATACAGCTACCGAACTTTCCATGAGAACCCACCACAGGAAGATATGTATAAATCTGTATATGTATATATTACTTTATTCAATTTAGGTACGCAATATTACCGTTTGTCGCTGGCCTTGATTAAGAATAGAGGCCTCTGTCGTCTGATGAAATCTGTTTTAGATTGAAACAGTAAATTTATTGTTGTGACAAATGGTGATTTTGTTTACCTTAATTTAATAAAATAGTATCCTGCTCTTTTTATTGAGCACTATCCACAACATTGTTAAGTTCAATGCTTTTTACGTTTGTATATCTTTACCTGGAATATATATATATATATATATATATATATATATATATATATATATATATATATATATATATATATATATATTCAGCCATATAGCTAGATTCAGCCACTCCGATGAGTCATAGACGGCAAAACACGTGTCAGTGGCTAATTATATTTTAAAAACGATATATATATATATATATATATATATATATATATATATATATATATATATATATATATATATATACATAGTATTGTGAATCCCAGCTTAATTGCTATATAGGTAGTTTTAGAAATAGAAGTTATATAAGTATATTTTGGGTTTCCCATCAGCGAGTTGGCAGAGTCACAAAAGGTTAGGTTTGACATGTATCAACCTAGAGAGAATGCACCGGAAATTAGGGGTGACATGCACCGGAAATTATGGGTGACACGGGAATTGTGGTCGTAGGCTTCCAGTTGGCGACCACATGGGCAGAGAGTGGTTTAGGCAGCAGAGGAATGCAGATTGGATATTTCAGGTCTCTCCCGACAACCAGGGTTCGAGATGATAGGCTTGCCTTGAAATAAAAGATTGAAGCTTCAAATCCATCTTGTTGTTTATCGATGCATCTGTCTGCAGTGACCACTCCCCACGAGATAGAGACAAGCGTCCAAGAAGGCATTATCCGCTGGCCAAGGCAACAAGTCATGTACGCATTATACATGGCGCATACACGTCTCGAAGATTTCAAGGCAAGAAACGGTGTAAGGATAAGAACATGAACACACACACACACACACACACACACACACACACACACACACACACACACACACACACACATATAACAGTGAACTGCACGTAACATATGTAAGAGCATGTATACACACGCCCGTATATGTAAGAACACAGACACTTAAAAGTACCCTTAGAAACAAGTAAAAGTAAACGTAACAGAAACGTTTAGTAATAAATAAATTATAAATAGAAGGACGCAAACGCATTCTTTTAACATATATATATATATATATATATATATATATATATATATATATATATATATATATATATATATATATTCAGGTTTGAAGTGCTCAAAAGTCGGGACTAATGAAAACAACGAGGTTGTTAAATAGTGCTCAATAAAAAGAGCAAAATATTTTTTTATTATTTGAGGTCGCCACAACCATATGTAACTGTTTACCCTCAAATAATGCACACACACACACACACAAACACGCACACACACACATATATATATACATATATATATACATATATGTATACATACATACATACATACATATATATATATATATATATATATATATATATATATATATATATATACTAGTAAAAGTACACGTCGTTGACTGGGTTCAAAAACAGCTTATAGAAAATGGACTCTGATTAATGAAAGTATGATAGGTTATGAAAAGGAAGGGTTGTAAAGAGATAGCTTCGAATTTGGGGGTATCAAAACCAACACAAAATATGATGAAACTAAAAATAAAATAGATAAACCCCATAATTTATTATACCATACCTGTTCACACTGAGACACTTATCACAATATTCTATATCAAAAAAACATTGTTAAACTTTGTGACATATTTCCATTCTATGGAGGTCAGGCGCGAACGAACACACCATACCATATTTCTTCATACTGAAAGATAATTATCAAAGTATACTTACGCAGATAGATATTAAAAGTCTTTATTAAAGTTTGTGCCTATTTCTATTTTATGGAGGCCAGACGCGAACGCAGAACCCACAATTTTATTATACCATTCCTATTTAAGTTAAAACATACTTATCAAAGTATTCTTATGTACATCTATATCAAAAACACTTGTAAACGGTTTTTTTTTTTAATTTTTTAATTTTTTATTTCCATACTTTGTGGACTAGGCACGTACGCAGACCCCACAATTTTAATGAACCACCATTCTGCCAGATCAAACATACCAATTCCTGTGTCTCAATACATCTATCATTATATGTAATTAGTTTTTTTAAAATAGTCAACCATATAGGAGCCTATTAGTGACCACACACACACACACACACACACACACACACACACACACACACACACACACACACACACACACATTCAGCTTTATATTATAGATATGCATGTATATTTAAAGTGATGGTTGTGTAGTTCCAACGAGAGAAAAAATATATATTTAAAAGAGTGTGGCCATCAACAATTGTGGGGTTTTCAGCCTTTTATCATATTTTTATTTTAAACTTTGTTTCGCTCTCTACAGATATTTTTGTAAAAAGTTTTTTTTTTAAATGAGAATTTGAAATGTTATTTTTACATCTGCTGATACTAATTGTGTTTTTCAGAGTGATATGCTCTCAGACATTCTGCCCCCAACAGTAAGTGTTGGTAGTGCCCCCTCTTTGAACTTAACTCTGACTCGATGCTGCCAACACTTACTGTTGGGACAGAATGTCTAAGACTACATCACTCTGAAAAATATATTTAGTATCAGCAGATGTAAAAATAACATTTCAAACTCTCATTTACAAAAATATCTGAAGAGAGCAAAACAAAGCTTGAAACGCGTTATAAAAATATTTTAAAATAAAAATATGATAAAAGGCTGAAAACCCCACAATTTTTGATGGCTACACTCTTTTATATATATATATATATATATATATATATATATATATATATATATATATATATATATATATATATATATATATATATATATATATATATGTATATATACTCCAGGTTAAATGTATTCAAGAGTAATAACTAATAAATTTAACGAAGTTATTAAGAACTCTCAATAAAAGAAGTGCAAGATATATTTTTATTAATATAAACAAATTTATATCGTCACGACACTGGACACTTTCACGAAAACACTTGTCTAGTTGAAACCACTGTCAACAATTTCGCCCATTCTTTATCTGCGCCTAAACCTAAACGTGTATACAAAGATTCTTTCTTAGAACTGCACAGCTGTGGAACTCTCTTCCATTTGATTGCTTTCCAACTGACTACAATATGGTCGTCTTCAAGTCCAATGTAAACAAGTTCTTGATGAGCCGTTCCCCTTAAGTAATCCAATTTATCAAATGTCCACTACTAACAATTACTACGATACTGTCCCCATCGACTACCATACACTCATTAACTTTTATCCTCGAATGGTCTCCAGGCCTTGATAAGTGGTTACTCCTATGTAAAAAAAAAATTTCTCTGTTATTTGAAAGGGAAATTTGAAATCATAATAAAACAAAGTAATAATAAAATAGAGATTATAGATAAAGAGTTTAGGGGAATTAGGGAGCTTAAAACCTGGCAGGAAAACATCCTTGTACAAAATTCTTTTGCATTTTTAATTTCATCCTTTTATTAATTGATCCCATGTATATGGCTGTGATATGGATTTTGGAATGGCCACCATAATTTATATATATATATATATATATATATATATATATATATATATATGTATATATATATATATATATATATATATATATATATATATATATATATATGTGTGTGTGTGTGTGTGTGTGTGTGTTTGTGTGTGTGTGTGTGTGTGTGCGCGTGTGTGTGTGTATGTGTGTGTGTACACTATTTATAAAACGTATTTTTAAAAGTGTATATATAGACATTGAACAATCCAACCTTCCCATACACACATAGTTTCTTTCCCGATATGGGTAGGATTCAAACACTGTTTCCTTTTCATTTTAGTATGGTCTATGATCGTTTTCTTTTTTTGCATTTTCCTTTTAATATCCTGAAGATGTCCTCTGCAATAGGGACGAAACGTTGATCATTTCATAAATTCATTCGGATTTTCTTTTTTCAAAACAAATATATATATATATATATATATATATATATATATATATATATATATATATATATATATATATATAAATATATAAATTATGGTGGCCATAATTATCTCAGTGGGAGATGGGCCTAAAATACGCTTAAATATGATATTTTAATTTGTCCAGATTTCGTATATATCATTATAGTCATGGTTTCAAAGGAGAAATAAAAGTATTTGGGTGCCGTCAGCTACAATCGAAACCGTAGCATCCAAAGCTGGTGACGTTACAACTGTACCAACGTTACATATGAACTGATAAAAATTAAAAATTCCAAATAAACTAAGATGAATGTATAAAATGTATAAGATTTTTTCGATTTTGACACCTTAAAACTATTTTAACCGGCTAAAGACCAATAAAAGAACGGTTTCTAAAAAAACAATCATTTGAAGCACCTAGGGCCGTTCTGCGACTTTCATTTTTGGAGGAGATAGAGTTTGAAAATAGGGAAACAGACAGACAGGCATTTAGCCTTATATATATATATATATATATATATATATATATATATATATATATATATATATATATATATATATACACACCAAGTTAAAGGTATTCAAGAAGGAAAACTCATGAATGAAAACGAGGTTATTAACAGTGCTCAATAAAAAAGAGCAAAATTGAATATTTTTTTATTAATATAGATAAATATTACATAGTCGCTACACTGAACATGCTAATCTTTTGGACAATTGATTGGCAAGAACCAAAAGTCTTCATCAGGCGACATAATAAAGCTTTGTCGCCTGATGAGGACTTTTGGTTCTTGCCAACCAATTGTCCGAAACATTAGCATGTTCAGTGTAGCAACAATGTAATATTTATCTATATTAATAAAAATATTATATATATATATATATATATATATATATATATATATATATATATATATATATATATAATGAATATAATTAAGATATAATTTTTAACAAAGCAAACCTATCAACATTGTAAAAGTTCTACACAGTTGAAAAGAGCAATTCATATATTACATTAAAAGATGAGGAATAAAAGTTACATAGAACTTTATTGTATCATCAAATCAATAAAGAAGGAAGACGAGAAAAAGGAAAAAAAAACTCTTTATGCCATGACATTTCGAAACTTAATGCTTCTCATTAGAAGAGGAGAAAAGTCAGAACTGAAAAATAATTTCATTCCTCATCTTGTATTTAACACACACACACACACACACACACACACACACACACACACACACACACACACACACACACACACACACACACACATTCAACTTTATATATATATGCGTGCATACGTATATATAAAGCTGAATATGTGTGAGTGTGTGTGTCTGGTCACGAATAGGCTCCTATATGGTTGACTATTTTAAAAACTGATTACATATAATGATAGAAGATGTATCGAGACACAGGAATGGGTATGTTTGATCCTGCAGAACGGTGGTTCATTAAAATTGTGGGACCTGCGTTCGCGCCTGGTCCACAAAGTATGGAAATAAAAAAATTGAAAAAAAACCTTTCCAAGTGTTTTTGATATAGATGTACATAAAAATACTTTGATAAGTATGGTTTAACTTAAATAGGGATGGTATAATAAAATTGTGGGTTCTGCATTCGCGCCTGGCCTCCATAGAATGGAAACATGTCACAAAGTTTAACAAGGTTTTTTAATATAGATCCACAGAATATTGTGATAAGTGTTTCAGTGTGAACAAATATGGTATAATAAATTATGGGGTGTATCTATCTTATTTTTAGTTTCATCATATTTTGCTTTGGTTTTGATACCCCCAAATTCGAAGCTATCTCTTTACAACCCTTCCTTTTCATAACCTATCATACTTTTATAAATCAGAGTCCATTTTCTGTAGGCTGTCAACGACGGGTACTTTTGCTAGTATATATATATATATATATATATATATATATATATATATATATATATATATATATATATAATGATGGGAGTTCCAAGCAGAGATGCATCATTGAATTCCTGGAAAAAGTCCATTGAGAATAATGCTAACTATGTAGAAAAATAAATTCTAGTGTACAAGAAGGTTACTCGTTTTAATAGTACCACATCTGTCTTCGTAGTTCTTAAACATTTTGAGTTAAAAAGTCTTTATTTTTGGAACGATCTTTGTATGATAATGCATGCTATGGACACTCATATGCAGCCATCGTTCATTGCTGACAAAGAGCACTGAGAATGATGTTGACTATGCAGAAAATTCAGTTGTCAGATTAAATGCAATTCTGATATATATTTGAATTTTCAAATAAGGGGTTTCTACAACCATTTAAAATACTAACAAAGAACGTGGGAAATATTTATCAATCCATATCTATTATTAAAATTATCTATTGTTAAAATTTCACAATAATCGGAAATATTTAAATTTTTATGAAGCGTTTCCAACAACTTTTTACCCTTTTTCATAAAACTACATTAATCTAAATATTACCATCCCTTGTGCCAGGCAACTGTGTTCTGAAATTCATAATAATCGGTTAGTTAGTTTATGTGTGATCCTGTACATACAAAGATTTAAAAGTATACATATACGTAATTTTTTATACATACCTCTTATGTAACGTGCACACACACACACACACACACACACACACACACACACACACACACACACACACACATATATATACGCAAACATATCTATGTAATAAAACTCAACGTCTGTGTGTCTGTCTGTACACGAATAGGCTCCTATATGGTTTGCTATTATACTAAACTGACCACATACAATAATAGGAGAGGTATCAAGGAGCAAAAATAGTTTTGATGAAGTGAGACCCCAGGGGGGAGTCACTTATAAGGGGAAACCGTATGCATGCTCACACTGTTTTATGTAAAGCTACCAAATTTAGTAGGATAACCCACCATAGCAAAGGGGAAGTTATCATGGGTTACACCGCTTACTCCCACTAACTGGGTTGGCACACTAGGGTAGTCACTTATAACTTGGAACCCCATGCACGCTCAAACTGTTTGACATACAGCTACTTGCCATCACACCCCACCATAGTAAGGGGGGGGGGTTATGGGCTACATCGCCCATTCCTACCAATGGAGGTGGGGCTTCATGGAGGTCACTTCTAATGGGGAATTAATGAACATACGTTTGTGTCAATAAAGATTCCCACTACTGCCTCCTCATGTTTGTTTGAGCAATTGCACACACCACCCCCACAAACATGATCTGAGCAATGCCGGGGCTGTCTGTGTACTTGTGTATTTGTCTGCCTATAGGGCGATGTAATAAAGCTCAACGTCTGTTTTTTTTTGTTTTTATTTAACTTCAGTAAGTTTTAAGAGATCAAGGGGTTCCCTCCTGGAGCTAACAATTGATTTTGTTATGATTTAAATTTATATCCGAGGGCTCTTTTAAGAATAGATGCTGTTCCCTTTATGGCTGCTATTTGTATTTCATTACAGCTTGGTCTTCCAGGGATTGCTTCTAAGTATTTTTGAAGGTTCTTTTTTATTAAATCAGTTGCTCCTATCACAACCGGTATAATGTTTATTTCTTTCATAGTCCATGTGGTTTTTAGATGATTTGTGTGCCTGTCTGTCTGTGCATCTATAAGACGAAAGGGAATGTAAGACACAAAAAGTATGTAGAAAATAAATATCAGTTTAAAATAATTTAAAAGTTATATAAATCAAAATCCATTTTTTAAAGTTTTTTTTTAACCCAGTCAACGACGGCTAGTTCTGCTAGTAATATATATATATATATATATATATATATATATATATATATATATATATATATATATATATATATATATATATATATATATTATGTGGTCGTTTGTAATTTGATATGAATATTTTTAATCCCCAGAGAAAAGGCGGGTGGACCTGCAAATTCACCCTTGCACGTTCGTCCGTTTATCCGTTCGCCTGTCCGCACTTTTCTCAATAACTATGACTTGGTATTTTTTGAAATTTTGCACAAACATTAAACATGATATGAGTAAAAATGTAACAGAACAAATTGTCCGAGAAAACTCCGGTTGCCCCCCCCCCTATGGGTGGGTTCGGTTTAAAATGGCTAAAATTGACAATTTTGTGCTTATTAAAAAAATTTAATGCCTTGGATTCTAATAAAACTTTCTGATTTCTATGTAATTTTGTTTGTCTATACTTCGCGATGACTCTTGGGTGTGCCCCAGGGGCTCTTTTAGGGTTAATAAAAGGCCTCCATTTTTGGGACTATTTTACCATATTTGTCCAAAATTTTCTGTGTATGTCTATTTAGCAGTTTTGCATGGTGCTGAACTTAAATTTAAATATGTTAAGGCCTTGCGGTCTTTTGGGGCTAAATGGTGTGTGTGTGTGTGTGGGGGGGGGTTAATGATGGAATTAGTTCTTTCTTTTTTTTTGCATGGTGCAGAACTCAAATTTACATATGTTAAGGCCTAAAACTGCACCGTTTGTTCATTTTCACCAGGATTTGACGCCCTCTGGTGACTTTTGGGGCTAAATAGGGGGGGGGGAGACGCAAATGCTGAACTTAGTCATTTTTTTATTACTCGTTCACTATGCACTCACGGGGGATCATGCATGCTTCACTTGTTTTGTTTGTTTTTATTTCATCAAGGTCTTAATAATAAAAAAAAAGTTTGAATTAAATTATGCATGTAATGAATAAACGCTTCTTCCATTTTATTTATTTATTTATTGTTGGTTATCTTTTGTTTTTCGCTCTTTCTGTTGGAGTTTTACCTTTGAGAAAGCAGGCGCAATTTTTTAATTTCATGCGTAATCTTCACCAGAACAAACAGATAATCAACGACAAATAATAAAATAAAATAAAACAGTGTGAAATGTGTTGCTACGGTGATAATCGGCTCAGGCGTAATTAACCAAATTTATATAACTTTGATAATTGCATAATTGATGATGGCTTTTCATTTTGCGCGAGGCTTACGGCCATATCCTGCCGAGAATACTGGTTCCCATTTGATCATCTAAATTAAGATTAATAATTAGGTGCTTCTTCAGATTGGCACTTATGGCGGTATTTAAAATGAAAGAAAATGTCTGTACGTATCAGTCACGGGACGAAGATGAACATTTCCAAAAATCACGTAATTTGATCAAGTAGTTTTTTTTTTATATTCAAATAAATCACATTTTATTATTTCGATGAAGGTGTGTGTGTGGGGGGGGAACTCCAACGTATCGGTGGATAATGGCAAATAATCGTAATACATGTAGAAACTGTCAAAACATCACTCCTCTCCCTTATCATATTCTCGAGAGAAACATGGCATCGCTTATCACTTATCGGTAAAAGAACGGCAAATTTGTTTTTCGTGAATAAAATAAAAAATAAAATAAAAAACTACTAGATCAATTTTTGTGATTTTTGAAATATAAGATCTTCACTCCGTTACAAGTAGATACAATATAAAAGATTTTCTTCAATTTTGTTTATCGTTATAAGTGCCAATCTCAACAAGCACCAATAATTATTATCTATAAATTAAAACATCCGAGCTTTTCTACTAGTGGTGGGTGGGGTGGGACGCAAATATTTCGATCAGATTTCGATACAATTTCCAATTCCGATTCTTGTGAAATCCCTAAATATTTAGCTATACAAGACTTTGTTTTTCTGGCTACCGTAAAAAATAAACAAATAAATCAATGACAAAAAGAACAAACAAACAAAACAAAAATAATGAAAAAAAAAAACACATGTAATACGTGATTATAATTTTCGCAAACGTAAAATAGATACACATGTGGGCTGATGTACAGAATTAAGTTTTACTGGTAGTTTAAAATCAGTAAAAAGCTGAATATCTGTGTGTGTGTGTGTGTGTGTGTGTGTGTCACGAATAGGCTCCTATATGGTTGACTATTTTAAAAAACTGATCACATATAATGATAGAAGATGTATGGAGACACAGGAATGGGCATGTTTGATCTGGCAGAACGGTGGTTCATTAAAATTGTGGGGTCTGCGTACGCGCCTGGCCCACAAAGTATGGAAATAAAAATTTTAAAAATTAAAACAAAAACGTTTCCAAGTGTTTTTGATATAGATGTACATAAGAATACTTTGATAAGTATTTTTTAACTTTAATAGGGATGGTATATAAAATTGTGGGGTTTGTGCTCGCGCCTGGCCTCCATAGAATGGGAATAGGCACAAACTTTAATAAAGACTTTTCATATCTATCTGCATGTTTCAGTTTGAAGAAATATGGTATAATAAAATTATGGGGGGGGGGTGTTCATTCGCGCCTGGCCTCCATAGAATGGAAATATGTCACGAAGTCTAACAAGGTTTTTTAATATAGATCCACAGAATATTGTGATAAGTGTTTCAGTGTGAACAGGTATGGTATGATAAATTATTGGGTTTATCTATTTTATTTTTACTTTCGTCATATTTTGCTTTGGTTTCGATACCTCCAAATTTAACCCAAATTTACAACCCTTCCTTTTCATAACCTATCATACTTTCATAAATCAGAGTCCATTTTCTGTAGGCTTTTTTTGAACCCAGTCAACGACGGGTACTTTTGCTAGTATATATATATATATATATATCATTCGTATTAGCAAGAGAAAATTAAACTTAAAACCAAAAAATTAAAAATCATTTTTAGAATCGAAATCTTTTTTCCCGATCTTGATATAGATTCCGGTACTCCAAAATATTCCATTTTTTCTGATTCCCGATTCTGATTAATCGTCCCAATAGTATTTTCTATGTAAAACGACCTTAATAATAAAAAAAGCGATTAAAAACAAAAACAAACAACTACAACAACAAAAAACAAACAAGAAACATGTTTCCCGGCTACCAGACTCCAGCGATATAACGAAATAAGATTTTATAGAAGAAAAATATGCGGTACAATCAAGATATATGGCACAATCACGTTGACACAACAGTTATCTTTAAATCACCGGTTAAGCAAGGCTAAACCTTTATAAAACACATGAAGCATGCATGGTCCCCGTGAGTGCACAGTGAACGAGGCATAAAAATATGACTAAGTTCAGCATTTGCCCTCCACCCTACCCCATTTAGCCCCAAAAGTCCCAAGAGGACGTCCTAGTGAAAATTAACAAACGATGCAGCTTTAGGCCTTAAATTTCAGTTCTGCACCATGCAAAAAAAAAAAAAAAAAAAAAAGAAATGACTTAGTCCATCATTTGCTCCCCTCCCATTTAGCCCCAAAAGTTCCCAATGCCTTAACATATTTAAATTTGAGTTCAGCACCATGCAACACTGCTAAATAGACGTACACAGAAAATTTTGGACAAATATGGCAAAACAGTTCCAAAAATGGACTATTTTTATTAGCCCTAAATGAGCCCCTCACGAAATATAGACAAACAAAATTATATAGAAATCAGTTAGTTACAACTTTTCAGAAAGTTTTATAAAAATCCAAGGCATTAAATTTTTTTAATAAGCACAAAAGTGTCAATTTTAGCCATTTTAACCCGAAAGTCACCCATAGAGGGGCAACCGGAGTTTTCCCGGACAATCTGTTCTGTTACTTTTTTTTACTCATATCATGCTTAATGTTTGTGCAAAATTTAAAAAAATACCAAGTCGTAGTTATTGAGAAAAGTGCGGACAGACGAACGAACGGACGGACAAGGGTGAATTTGCAGGTCTACTCTCTTTTTGTTGGCGGACCAAAAAAAAAAAAAACCCTTCGTTGATCTAAAGAGAACTGGTGTGTCATCGTGTCTTCCTGTTATTACTAAATGCCCTAACAGCACTTCAGTATTATGGGTTCATTCAGGGTACACCAATATATAAACAATATTTTTTTATTTTTTAAATGTTTATAGCTTTTATCTACACACACAAGTGTGTCATGCTTATGCAATTTTCAGTGTAGGAAATGTTAAATACTAGGTACGTGTAAAATGAATAGATGATGATCAAAATGTATAAACATTTTGACCCCTCCCTTTACTTAAAAATTCAGCAAAAATCAGGAAATAAATCAATTTTAATGAAATTTTCAGTATTTATCAAATAATGATCACGGAATGTAATGAACCCATTTATTTCATTTGCATCTTAGTGAAAATATATTATCTTGTTTAAACAAAAAACACCTTTACTAAAATTATGGTTTTCAGTAGTAAAAAAAGTTAATGCATTTATTTTTGTAATTTTTATGAAAATAAAGCATCGTAAATTGTAACAACAAAAAATAATTTTTTCAAAAATATCAAAAAAAAAAAAAAAACCCTCTAAAGTCTGTATTAACGAAATCGAGACAACTCAAAGAAAAAAATATTTTCTCAAACTAACGATATTATCATTGGATTTAATATTTTCACACGCCAAAAAATTATAATTGCAAAAAATATTTCCTGTTTTCTTTTTAGATGACATTTTTAGCGTAATTTTTATATGTAAGATTCGGATATTTTCCTTGCATGAATAAACGTGGAATCTGCAGCGTAACATAATTTTTATTTGATCTTGAAAAATAAAAAACAAATTAAAAAAAATTAAAAACAGGAACACACGAAAATAATTAAAGGAAAAATAGTAAAAATTATATAAACGTTCACGATAGGAATATATGGATTGACGGCTGGGGAAAAAGAAGAAAACCAGTCGGGTTTGCACCCCCTACCTTCCTCCAAACACCTGACGTCATTTTCGGACATACTTTTGACTTTCTGACATTTTGCGCTTCATGCTAGACGGCTTCGTTTGCCTTTTAAGCTATTTGTTTTTGTACAAACAGGTGTTTTTTTTTTATCATGTAATTCATTATCTTAGGACTTTACTAATTATCTTTGAAATAGTCACAGAAAACTTATATTTATCTTTCACGGGATTTTTACAATGAATTTACTTAACTTCCAAATTAAGCTGACCTTGTCAGTTTCTGAATGTCGTTCTGAAAACATTTTTCATCATAGCTTGTTTTTCACGTGTACAAATATTTTTTCCTTTTGGAAATTAACTTCTAAATACAATTAAAAAAATAATCAGAAACCCTTTAAAAAATATGATAAACCAGTTTTCAAAACTATGTTCCCCCTATCAGTTTTCCGCCATTAATTGCCCGTACCGATTAACTACTGTTGGCTGAAATATTCAAACCCAGTTGCGAAGCCATCTTAAACTCCGTAGTTTTACATTTAACCACCAATTAAAATGGAAAAGGAGAGAATTTGACGAAGGAATCTGCTAATAATTTCTTCCCTCACTAGTCTTTCTCAATACATCATTTAGCTGCTCTCAGAATGGAAAGAAAACGCTCATATGGGATATATATTAACATATTTGATTTTTACGCAAAAATAGACCATAAAAAATATCGAAAAATAAAAAGATATAATTAAACAAAAGCTTCCTGTTATCTAAGACACACGCACACACACACACACACACAATATATATACATATATATATATATATATATATATATATATATATATATATATATATATATATATATATATATATATATATTAAATAATTACAAGAAACATTCTCTACCACCAATAGCAATGGCCAAAGATTCATTATCTGAAAGTACTTCTTTTAAATTCTTCGGCCTAACGTTCACAGAAAACATGAGCTGGAACAATTACATTGAAAGCATTGCCAGGACTGCTGCGAGGAAAATAGGCTCTCTCTACAGTGCTAAAAAGCTACTAACACCCGAAAGTATTATGTACCTCTATAAGGCCACTATTGGCCCATGTATGGAGTATTGTTGTCATATTTGGGCTGGTGCATCTGGTACTAGTCTCTCGCTCCTAGACAAGGTCCAAAAGAAAGTCTCCAACTTGATAGGTCCTGAACTGTTATCTAAGCTTCAGCCTCTGTCCTACCGACGAAATGTAGCATCCCTCTGCCTGTTCTACAACTATTTTATTGGTGAATGCTCTGACGAACTGCAAACACTTGTACCCCCACGATGTAAATACCCTCGACAAACCCGACAAGCAGCTAAATCCCACCCCTACTCAATGAAGATCCCTAGATGTAAGAGAGATGTCTACTCCAGTAGTTTCATCCCCAGAACCGCTAGACTTTGGAATTCCATTCCGGGTCCCTGCTTCCCTAATTGTACTGATATGCAGAAGTTCAAGTTTAATGTGAAACGACATCTTGCTGCCCAACTCCCTACATAATATCCCAGTAGATTATGTCCCTGATAGTAGCCCCTTACACCAAAGTGGCAATGTGCTTTGTTTGGGGTGAACATATATATATATATATATATATATATATATATATATATATATATATATATATATATATATATATATATACTAGCATGGGCGCCCGGCGTTGCCGGGTGTTTGGAGATGTGTGCTGAGCCGGAAGTGACGTAGGTTTAAATTAAAGCTAAAAAATCGAAAAAAGGGATGACTTTCGAAAATATCGGCGAAAAAAGCGACCCCTCCCTTTAGAAAAGTACCTAGTTGAGGATGAAGAAATGAATGTTTTTAGCCAATTTTTCGAGCTTTAAAACCATACTGATCTTGTGAAAATCCGTCGCCTCTATCGAAAGTTTTAGGCAGATATGCAAAGATACATACATACATTTATATATTGGTACCTCAAATTTTCGACCTAAACCGATTAAAAAGCTTGCCCTATCTCTGAATACACTTCATGTAAAATTTCAAATGTTCAGACCAGAAATTGTCTGAATAATTTGGTAGAGACCGCTTAGGTCAATTTTTTTTTAATTTGACCCCTATTATGACTCCTTAACATTTATTGTTTTGGGTTCAAATCCAGTTATTAAGTTAGATCCATGTCCAAGGAATTTATATCTAAAATTTCAAGTGTTTAGACCCAAAATTGGCGGAGGAGTTTGGTAGAGTTCTCAAACGTCAAATCGTTGAACTTTGACCCCTTAACAGCCAAAATCCTCGTCGAAAACCGACCACAAAGATTTTCTATTTTTTTTATAACAGCTAAAGGGCGATAATTCAGTCCGTTTGATGTTTTCAGTTCATTGATTACTAGAAGGCGTCTATGATTTAATAATTAATTAATTTAATCAGACAGATCCAGAACGTGCTACGATGGCTTATTTAACAAATTAAGGATATAAATTATGTTTTTAATCTTAAAAAAATTAGTTTTTACCCATGGGTTTAACCCACATCTGTTATTAATCACTTATGCTGCTCATGTCTTATAATTCTTGTATTGTATTCTTGGGTATCTAAATAAAACAGTATATATCCTCTAATTATTATTCTGACAGAAAAAACTACCCAATAGCTACAAATATGTTTCACTCCGATGAGAAGATGTCTACTCCTGCATTTATGGGTACAAACATTTAGAACAGGAAGTAAAGCAGGAAAATAAGTAAATCAGCATGGATTCTACCAACTTAAGATGTCAGATGACAAAATCTATTAAATTAATTTTCAGCCCCCAAATTTCTAATTTAATTTTTAATAAAAACTAGTTTAATTGTTAAGTTGTTTTGTTGATTTGAAGTGGGTATCACTTATTTCACCATCAATACTGTTACAACTGAATACAAAAATGCTCACCATTATGGAGAAAAATTCCATTTTTAGATGAGCTTTATACTTTATTTATATTTCTTACCCAGTTTAGAATAATAGAAACTATATCAATAAGGATACGAAAATTAGGCTGTATATTAATATTTAAATGGGCTTTTCCGTAGCTACAGCAAAGGTAAATGTTTCTCACATGCTTTCCTGTTTAGGGAAATTTTCTTTTTTTTCTTTCACTTCAAAAATGCTCTATTGTCAAAAGTGAGTTTATTCATAAAGTCTGAAGAAATGCTGGTTTTAAAATTGTTCGACTGGACATGGAAGCAATTGTAACGTAAAATGAAATACACTTTTTGTTGCCATCAACACCCTTTTTGAAGTCGATTTTGCTTTCACAGTATATTAATGCTCAATTATGAAATATGATAATTTTGTAGCTTACTCCTTAAGTCAACTATTTTTGGCTTAAAACTCATTGGTCTATGAAAATTTACTGCATTACACGAACTCAGTATATTACATATAAGTCTATATATATATATATATTTCAAGGTCATGAGGATTTTTGATGTATGAAAACGATGTTATTTTTTGTATTTAATATTTTATTATTATTTCAAGCGGTCCTCCGCTTTTTGTAGCAAAAAAGTCTCAAAATATGTATTAGTATTGATTTTGATATTTTTTTGTGACCAAGAGCGGAGGACTGCTTGAAATATAAAAAATAATATATTAATGCTTCATGCTTAAAAAAACCCCCTCATAACCTTTAAATCACTATTCTAGAAGCATACGTGGACTGTTGTTGTTTTTGTCGATAGAGACAAAGTTTACTTATTTTCGGTGAACGCCGCGTGAGAATTACCTCCCTTACACTTTCATCTAAATATTATTTTATTTATAACTAGCAGGACTCGTTAACCGGCGTTGCCCGGTAGGAGCCCACTCCCAATCCGCGAAAAAGAATTATTGTACGGTTGTTGTTGTTGTTGTTGTTGTTGTTTCTCAACCCTAACCCCCTGTCGGTATAGAATAATGGTAAGATTTTCGTGAAATTTTCGATACTTATCAATTTTTTAATGAAATTACACATAAAATGCAATTTCCGTAAAATATATGAAGGTAACTATTACTTACGCTCCCCCACGCATTTTTTTCGAAATTTGAACAAAATATATTTTAATTTATTGAAATTTCTATTTATTATGAAACATGAAAGTTCCAATAATTAAAAAAGATAACTATTTTTCAAAAGTTTAAGTACACGTATTGAACAAAAACTTACCTTGAATTTGCAATTAAAAAATTGATATAAATTTAATATTAATATTTTTTTAATAAGGTCTTCTTTCTAATGTAACTATTATCAGTTGAATTTTCCAGAAATAGAAACTTCCTAAAAATTCCAGTAATTCAAAATGTTAATAGTGTTTATATATTTTTTAAAAAATATTAAGTCATAAAATAGACATGACAATTACAAAATATCAGTGCAAAAAATTAACATTTCAATACCATATGTAGTTATGGAAACCGGTAATTAACCAACACATTTCATATTTAATGTAAAAACGTTTATAATATTATTAATCCTTAAACAGTGTAAATCTTAAAACCTGAAAAATACTACAACGATTAATTATTAATTGCAGTTCGAAGAAGAGAAACGAAGGTATTAAAATATCATTAATCACTTTAGTTGCTATATACTTGGTATAGTTAACACAAGTCTGACGTCACAGGATTATGCGCTCCATTCTTTGCAATCGTATAAAGTATGCGCAAATAAAAAAAAATTAGAATAGGACGTGTAGTATCTATCTGTCTTTCTCCCTCTCTGTCTTTAGAATTAGAGGTGTTGATGTAGTAATGGGAACGCGTCTTGGCTAACTGAATCAGCTTAGCAGATGGCAATTAATAAAGGAATAAGGAGAGAGTCGGAGAGAGTAAGAGAGAGGTGGTAGCTAGTAATGACGGGGGTGGCTGTAGGAAGACAGAAGTTTGTGAACGTTTAATCGCGAAATTCTGTGGCTAATTAAATAAAATGACACGAAATGACTTTAAATAGCATAGGAAAAGTCCTGTAATGCAAAGGTAATATTGATAATTAAAAAAAAAAATAAATAGAAGCGAATGGATATGTAAATAAATGGCGTGTGTGGAACTGTTCGTTTAATGCTTGAAGGTGCGACTATCAGAATAGAAGAATGCCCACGTCTCAGCCAATCAGCGGTGGCGGAGTGAGAAATTATTATTAAGAAATAAGAAAGTGTAAATGTTATTGTATCTGTATGTGGATAATAACTAGTTACGAGTGGCGCAAACCCAGCAGCATAGGAATATGTGGAGATGGCGCCGGTGTCCAGTGGAAGTAGTGGTAGCACAGAATAGGCAAGGAAAAATATGATTTACTTCCTCTGTAGATGTTGAGATTGTGATCGTGACGCTCCTCGGAAATAATGTAACATTTTAATCTCACAAGTAGATGTGTACATAATGCCGTTCTAAAGTTACATAAGATAGTGTGTAACAAGCTAGACACAATAAATGCGCATGCACCATATGCGGTTACAAACCTAGTGCAGTTTGGTCCAGAAGGGGAAAACTGCGCCTCTTTTATTATATATAGGTAAATAATTATCCATAGATGCACGTGTTTCCCGCCATAGGCATTACACACATATACGCGTAAACACACACACATAATGGTAAAGTTATATTTATATTCTAATAACTTATGTAGCTCTGAAACCAGAAATATAACTTCATTGAACTTATTCTTTGTACTATTTGAACTATTTTATAAGGAATATATACCGCAAAAATACATATTTCTTATATAAATTTAAGCACACATATATATATATATATATGTGTGTGTGTGTGTGTGTGTGTGTGTGTGTGTGTGTGTGTGTGTGTGTGTGTGTGTGTGTGTGATCAATCTATAATGATAAGTATATATATTTGTCTCAAAACAACATTTTTCTTTGGAATATGATCAAATTTGATGCCCCCCCCCAAAAAAAACAAAAACAAAAAACAAAATAAATAAATAAATAAATAAATAAATAAGCACTCAACCTGAGATCGTACGGTTAGTAGATTTCTCTAAGTGTCGCATTAGGATATTTTGCGACTCCCTCATGCAATCATGTGAACTTCCTAACCAGAACCATCCCTTAATTCACCCACATCAGTTGTGGTTACTGTATTTACTTGTCGAATATTTTTAGCGACATTTACATACATTAATATAACTTCTTTGCAAGTTCTTTAAGTTAACACTAGAATTTTGATCGAGCATATGAAATTATGACGATCGGATATTAAGAGTTTGACCCAAATGGCATTAGAGCTGACTAATCAAATTTTATTCTGACTAGCAAGTTTTCATTTGTTATCGTTTTACCATGTTATTTGCAACAAACTATCGTACTTTCCTAAAAACAAATGATTAATGAGGTTTGGGAATTAATTAATATGGAGACATTCTTAGATAAACTCTTAAAAAGAATACAAATCAGCTCAGGGAAGAGCCCTTAATTATTTAGTAGGAGTTAGCGTTCTTTAATTGCTGTTTTAGTTTTGATATTACAAACAAGGTGAAATTATAGAATATATCAAAATTCACAAAACAAATACGGTTGGGTGTGGCTGGTTATCAATAAAAGATGAAATACAAATATTTTGATGATGATGATGATGAGCACATAATTCAACGGCAAGACGATCAAAATAAATAAGAGTGTTTATATCGAGGAAGACACCAGTTCATCAGTTTGTTTAGCAATGTGGCGACCCTAAGTCTGAGGCCACCAAGCTTCATCTGCTTTTCTATGAGCCTAAAGCATAATTCGACCCTGATTAAATTATCCAGTATTTTGCAGACAACTAGTCTATGAAAATGTCAACTGCGAATTTGAACCTTTGTTCAATACATCGTCACGGGCTTCAGTTCAGTGGCGACCTCATTATCGATAGTCTTTTCATGTCTCCGCTTGTTATGATCGGGATTCGACGTGTTGACAGTTTTTGCCTGGCTATCAGACTATAAACCTGCTTTCTTTACAGAAGCACATGCAGCGTTAATTCTAATTTTAGATGCTGTCGGACATTTTTCAAGTAGGCAGGCAACATTAAATATCGATTTTCCATTTTCTGTCAATCCAGTATTGGTTTATTGAACAATTATGGTAATTTGTATTATTTGTATTATTGGTTGTTATAATCACAATGTTTTGGTCGATGTAATCTCATGCCTTCTTCAAGTGCACTGATCTCTAGAATATGTATATGTCATTTTAAACTAAAATATAATAATAATAATAATAATAATAATAATAATAATAATAAGAAGAAGAAGAAGAAGAAGAAGAAGGAGGAGGAGGATGGTAAGAGCGAGGATAGAAAGCACTAACAAGACCTCCACTGGATGAGTGCAGAGAGGTCGGAGATCTTGGGGATGCTTATTGCCACCCAAAATCCAGTGAAGACCAATGGTCGCTACCAACGAGAAATCAATGGTAAACGCCTGTTGCGATAACGCAAACTAAGGTTAAAAGAGATGAGAAATACTGGAAATACAGGTTGTTCTCATGGAGAATTTTTTGATGATAGCCTGTGTGAAACTCGTAGTGAATAATAATAATAATAACAATAATAATAATAATGATGATGATGATCTTCTATATATTATTATGCTTGTCGCCTCGACCGTTATCATATTGGCCATCCCTTAGATTGAAAATGGAACATTCCAAATGGCTAATAAACATTTGAGTTTAAATAAAACAAAAAAATTGATCTCGCTGTAAGATAAAACCTAGCCACATTCTGATTGGATGATGAAAACCATAGATCCTGATTGGATACCAATGAAAACTAAAAGAAAATAGCGGTTGTAAGTTTCTGTTCAAATTATCTCTTAGTTTAAATGCTTAAATAATGTACGTAGTAACATTTATTTAGAAAATCTTAAAGAAAGAAATATAAAATAAAACTCAAATTGTGAGGATTTTATTGTGTAAATTTTAAACGAATGTAACAGACTCTTTTTAAGAATACA